>NC_137801.1:65842737-66195237 GCF_963383645.1 Muscardinus avellanarius
GCACTGACCAGCAGCAGAGGGATGGAGGTGTGAAGCCACACAGAGCTGGACAGCCAGCGCAGGGCCAGCTGTCAGCCCATCACAGAGGCCGTGGCCTCATGTCCTCTACCTTGTATACATAGCAGAAAAGCGCCTAGCAATCTCAAGTGCACCAAAGAAGACCAAAGCGTGCTAGTCCTCCCAGGAACAGAGGAAGGCTGGTATGTTGAAGAGAAGAGAAATGCTAAAGCCAAGGAGACAAAGGGCTGCGGCAGGATTTCCAGAATGAGGCAGGTGAGATGTTCAGGCACAGGGGTCTTCCCAGTGGTCTACGGTGCCACGTGTGTGCAGTCCATCTCTGCACCCGCCAGCCTCACTGAGGCACAGGGCAGGGCCGGCTCTCCAGGGCCTTCCTCCAGCATGTGCCGTGAGCACTTGCAAGGCACTGTAGTTGGAGTGCAAAGTCAACAATGCTGGTCTGTGCCTGAGGCCTGGCTGCCTTCTCAGAAGGGATCACCTCCCGGAGCCAGACGCACACAGAAGGAAAAGAGCCAGGGCCTGTGGGCTCTCAGGGACGAGCCCCTCCCACCACCCCCATTCCTTAAAAAACAGGCTGTGCAGCCCGGCTGCTGGAAGCCAATTTTTATTTTTTCTTTGAGCCTGAGATAGAATTCGGTCAGAAACCATTCCATTTCCTCAGAGGAAGATTTATAAATAGGATACTGTAGATGTTCTTCTGAAAATCTAGCCCAGTCCTAAATTATCTCCTTTCCTACCCCTAGCTTGACAGCCAGAGCCTTGGGCAAAGAAGCCATAGAAGAAAAGGGAGGTGCATAAGAAAGGCTGCCTCTGCCCTCCCCTCGCTCCTGCCCGGCTCTCTTCCTCGCCTCTGCCCTCACTAAGGGCCACAAGAAGGGTCCCTTTGGAATGACAAGACCCAGGCCCGGAGGAGGAGTGCCTGGAGCAGAAAGCTACTTCAGGCAGAAGATTAGCAGGGAGACAGGAAGGTGAACTTTTGGGGTATTAAGGCAAACAGTGCCACCTAGAGTCTTTATTCAAATGGAATCAGCAATTGGACAAAAATCACAGTTCAACAGCAAAAACCCTTTCTCTTGGATGTGCCAAGCCACGGACCCTCCCTGCGGCCATCTGCCCAGAGAACTTATCACTGGCTGCTCTCCGGCTTCACAGACCCTGCCCCAGCCAGAACCTCCCAACCCGCCTCGGGACAGGGAGGGGAGTGCTGGGGACTTGGCTCTGCCACCCTCCCTGGTGCCCTGTGAGGCTACACACCTGGCCAGCATCAGATCTGAGCCAAGCTGAGCCCCTGGAGAAGGGTGGGGAGGGAGCTGCGGGGGAAAGCCAGGGCTGGCGGAGGTGCCTTCCAGGCTCCAGCCCTACCTAGAACAGAGGCCCAGGTGCCCAACTCTCCTTATCTTGCCCCACATCCCCTCCCCACAGGGGTCAGTATATCTTCTGACGACTGGGTAGAATGGCCTCTTTGATGAATGAGAAGACAACCAGGATCCCTAAGCGTTTGCCCCGCTTGCCTTTGGTGAAGTAATTGGAGACCACGTCATCTGTGGAGACACGGGCAGGGGGAGGAGTGAGCGTGCATGAGCCCAGCTCTCCCAACCCAGGGCCCCAGCGCCTTGTCATGGGGCGGCGCTCGGGTCCCCGGTCAGCTCAGGCCCTGCAGCATCTCCCCACCTGGCCCTTACACACCCCTCTCACCTCCTGGCTGCATGGTGGAGGGTAGGACATTCTCCCCAGCCGAGAGCGACACAAAGAACGCAAACGGTACGATCCACAGGCAGAAGGTGAAATAGGCCAGGACCTGGCAACAAGAGAGGCTGAGCAGAGGGTACCCCGGGGACACCAAGAGTGGGCTGGTGTGGGCGCCAGGCTTTGGAGAGGTGGCTGGGGGGACAGAAGACCCGTCCTGACCTCTGCGGGGCCAGGAGCCAGGAAACAGGGTCAGGACATTTGCAGATATGGAAATAATTCAGTGGAAAAGGTGGAAGCTGACGAAAGAATGTGGCCGCATTCCCCAAAGAAGTGACCGTTGCTGTGCACTGTCAGCCACGTCTCCAAGAGCCGTAAGGTGTGGAGACCCCCCAGAGGGGCAAACCTTGGCAGGCCACTGGGGGACCAGGGCTCAAGGCTACAGCCCACCCTGCCCTGGGAGATCTGCGTGAGACAGCCCAGGGCCCTGGGGCTGCAGATGCTGCCAATGAGGCAGCCATGGACTCCCTGGGGAGAACAGTGTCATCCATACTTCAGCAAAAGCCATCCCCTCTGTTCCTCTGCCATACTGCTTTCAAAAGCCATCTATATCGTGTCTCATTTTTTTTAAAAAAAAAACATGGGATCCCTGAATTTACTCAGTTTCAGATCATAGCTAAAGTTCACAAAGCAAATCACTCAACTCCCCTCTACCTGCAGTCCCCGTTACTGGATCAGTGTGGTGGACACTTCTTACCTCCGAGAAAGGATAATACTCTTCAGCAAAAAACTGAAATGCTAGGTAATGATTCACCACCACTAGTCCTGTTAAAGGAAGGAAGAGTCCGTAAGTCTGGGGAGAATACTGTGAAACAACTTCCAAAGGCCCATCTGTCAAGATGGGAAAACCAGCCCCAACCTGATTAGGAGGGAGGTAAGAGTGCCCTGGCCTGTTATAAGAACGGGATCCTGTGTTACAGGACCCAGAGCCTCAGGACAATGACCTGGTTTGTTTTTTTGTGGTACTGGGGATTGAAGATGGGGCTTCACACATGCTGGGCAAGTGCTGTACACACTGAACTATATCCCCAGCCCTTTTTACTTTGTGTGTGTGTGTGTGTGTGTGTGTGTGTGTGTGTGTGTGTGTGTGTGTGGTACTGGGGTTCCAGGAAACCCTTCTACCTCTGGGCCATACTCCCAGACCTATTTTATATTTTTATTTGGAAAGAGGGTCTCTTAAGCCAGCATGGCTGGCTTCAAACAGGCACGATCCTCCTGTCTCCGCCTCCCAAGCGCGGGAATTACAAGCGTGCGCCACCACGCCTGGCCCTTTTTACTTTTTTTTTCTTTTTTTTTTTTTTGGTGGTACTGGGGTTCCTGGAAGCCCTTCTACCTCCAGGTTACACTCCCAGACCTATTTTATATTTTTGAAACAGGGTCTCTTACGCCAGTGCAGCTGGCTTCGAACCTGCGCGATCCTCCTGTCTCCGCCTCCCAAGTGTGGGGATTACAAGTGTGCGCCACCACGCCCGGTCCCTTTTTACTTTTTAAGACAGGTCTTGCCAAGTTGCCCAGGCCGGCCTTGAACTTAGGATCTCTTGTTCCAAGTAGCTGGGATTACAGGTGTGTGCCACCATGCCCAGTATGAACTTGGTTTTTATTGGATATATGTCCTAAAGAAAGCTCTCCCATGGGTAGTAGGGAGAAGAAAGTCATGAGTGTGCAGATAAGACCCCTAAGAAATTCTACTCTAAAGTGAGCAGCGTGAAGAAAGCCTCAAACAAAGGGGCTCTCGGTCCTTGGGAGTAAAAGGGAATGGTTGGTAGATGCTTTGAGGTACAGTCTTTGGGAGGGGCCCTTCCGCATCCTGCCCCTGGGCGAGGCACACTGGGCTGAACTGACAGATCTTGTCCCCCACACACCTCCTTAGCGTGGAACTAAGTTGATGAAAAGAAGCAACTGAGCAGATCCCGGGGACAGGCTGCTCAGAGGCAGGAATCCCTGCCTGTCCACAGTGGGTCAAGGGCAGGCCCCAGGGAGAACATGCTCCCTGAATCCAAACCCCTTCATACATGCCTCACAGCAACTACCCTGTCTCTTTCTCTCCCATCTTCGCTTTCCCCTTCTAAGGCAAAGACCACAGCTGTTTGCCACATGCTAAGGCCAAGGGACACTGGGAGACAGAATGGTCCTAGTGCCCTACAAGATCTCTCAGAAAAATCCTGTTGGGCATCTATATGGAGGGCCAGGGGAAGCTGGGCATGGTGGCACACACCTGTAATCCCCTTGGGAGGGTAAGACAGGAAGATCGAAGGTTCTCAGCCAGCTTCAGCGACATATCGGGACCATGGTTCAAAATTAAAATAAAATAAAATAGGGCTGAGGATTTAGGTCAAAGGTAGAATGCCCCTGTATTCAATCCCCAGTACCAAAATAAATAAATGAGTAAGTGAATAAATAAATATAAACTGAGGACTGGAGGCATGTCCCCGTGGAGGACTTTCCCTGGAATGATGCAGAGGGGTCTGGTCTGCAGGAAAGGGCTCCCACAAACCCTGCTAAACAGATCTGTGGTGGAATCCCACCAGGGCATTCAAGGAAGAGACCTGTTCGAGTTAGCACTATGCTCTCCTGGATAGTATTCTCTTTACAGGTTCTGCCACAGAAACAGAGAAGTAGTGCTCTCAAACACCCCCAACTCTACCTGATAGCCGGACACAGGCTAGGCTGACCAGTAGTGATTAGCAGAAGAAACTGCAAGCCTCGTGACCAAATTACTTTCTGAAGCCCTTTCCACGAACATCTGTACATATCTACAACCACCTACTGTGTGTCAACTGAGTTTTGCAACGGTTCTGTCAGAAACATCACCTCTGAGCAGAGAGAGCAGTAAAGGCCGGAGCAGGAACACGACTCCCAGGGTCAGAAAGTGGCAGGGCAGAGGCAAGAAGGCTGGGCTTTCAACCTGAGGTAACTGCCGCTGCTGAAAATGCCCCTGAAGAGGCAGTCCCCGTGAGGCTCATCCTGCCCAGGACCTTGGGCTGAAGGACTGGAGGGGAAGCCGCTCACCGGCCAGAGGGGCTTCAGGCTACTCAAGCCACGTGGTTTCTCTGAATCTGGGACTCTTCATCTAGGAGCTCTGCCTCTGCCAATCCACAACCTCTTCTCTCTTCCCAAACCCTTCTTTAAACTTACCTCTTGGGGAAGCCCTCCCAGCCTGAGCCCTCCATCCCCAAAAAGCTCTGAGCACTGAGGCCGAGGTGGGATTTAGGGTCCTCAAGAATGAGAAGCACCTTCCCAGCCAGCCTTGCCCCCCGGAGGACCGCAGTGGCCTGCTTCCTTCTCTGTATCCCCTCCAGTGCCTCGTACTGAGATGGGCACGTCAACCACGCCAGGTGCCTCCCAACTCTTCCCCTCTCACCGCACGACAGGATGAAGTTAGGCGAGGTCAGCATGATGAAGGGGAAGGTCTGGAGGAGGCCGAAGTAGACGAGGTTAGTGAAGAGGCCCACGCCAATCATGCTGGTGGGGAAGCGCTCAAAGACGTAGAGACCAATCAGCACGGCCGTGGAGAACTGCAACAACCAGATGCACATGGCAGAGGTACAGGATGCAGGGCGCCCTCCAGGCAACTGCCCAGACCCTCACCCCGCGGGCCCTGGCAGCACTAGGGCCACGCCTCCACCTCCTCGCCTCACAGCCGCAGGCCTGGGCTCCCCAGCTACTCTCAGCTCCCAAAGGGCAGATTCTTTGAATGCCATTTCTCAAAGCTTTTTTTTTTTTTTTTTTGACAACTCTCAGTTAAGAAAAACATACTGTACAGTGATTCCAACAGACCCAACACATATATGTAATCAGAGCTCAAATTTAATAATTTAATTAATACTAATCTTTTCTATTCCTTTTTTTTTTTTTCTTTTGGATTGCTGGGGATCAAACCCAGGGATGCATGCTAAGTAAACACTCCACTAGAGCTATACCCCAAACCCCTATTTCACTTATTTTTAAATGTTGATTATGACCTACTGAACTGATTATACAACTCAATCATGAATCATGCCCAGAGTTTGAAAAACATGTCCTGAAGGACATGTAGTCATCAGTGCAGGACATGTAGTCATCAGTGCTTAACAAATGACAATTGGCTGAGTGAAGGTCTAATCCCTGTACCAACACCCACAAGCTGGGCCTCTGGACACAGAGCCGAGGGCCGTGACCTGTCCTCATCACTAACTCCTAAACTCAGACCACGGTCACAGTAAAAGTGGCTGATGGCATCAGGCGACTTGAGTGGTAATGAACTCTTCCTATCCAAACGCATCCCCAGCCTATCTTGCAGCTGGTAGACATCTGTCCACCAGCAGTCACTCCTGTGGCCTTGATAGTGATTCAGAAAGAGAGACTCCCATGGAAGACAGAGGAGGCCAGGGCCAAGGGAGGTGTGCCCCTTGGAACAAAACATTCAATCCCACTTGAAAGAGGCAATGAACGAGCATCCAAAACTGTCCTTAAGGTTCCTTTAAGTTCTACATGCTGCAAGTAGAGAAAGGAACCAGAGACCACGGGAGAGAGCCAAGCTAAGGCAAGTCATGGTCCTGTCAGCCGAGGAGGTACACCTAGCTGTCACCTTAGGGGTAGAGAACAAGGTCTGCATAGTGAAGCGTTGCTACTTGGGAAAGGCAGCTAGGAGAGCAGACCCAAAAGACAGGGTACAGGGCAGGGAGGTAAAAGTGGTTCCCTCAAGAAAGAGACAGGGATCTCATCATCCAGGCCAAACTTGTCCCAGTGTCTGCTTCTGAGGCAGAGCAAGCGTGCAGGGAAGCGGTGACTTACCCAGATCATGTATTTAATGATTCTGCTGGTGGCCACTGTGTATTCTTCAATCAGTTCTGCCAGGTAGTAGAGTCCGGCCGCTGGAGGGAATGGGAAAAGGGGCAAGCAGGGAGAGCATCAGCCAGAATCACTCCCGCCACCCTGGTCATCCTCCTCCCCGGGGTCAGGTCCCTTCATGGACTCCAGAAACTCAGGAACAAACCAAACAATCCATGTGTTGCCCTTCCACGTCTAGAGAAACGACTGTGGGCAACTAAGGAGAGATTTCATAAGAATAACTGGAAGGCTGCCTTTGACTCCTCCGCACGCTGCTAACCCCCGGCCCAGAAAATACGTACATATACTGAACAGATACTTTCAGGGCACTTAGTATGGGCCAGGGGCTGAGAATACAGCAGAACAAGACAAAGCCCCTTCCGGGCCCAACTTGAGGAGTGGAAGCGGAGACAGGCCAGGAGGAGAGCCAGACAATCTGTGTAAGAATGCTACGTAAGGACCAGTGCCAGGCACGGCGGGGATCATCACACCGCTCAGAGGGCTTCCTGGAGGAGGCGAGATCTCCGCGAGAAGGAACTATCCACAGGGGGAAAGAGTGTCAAAGGCGAAGGACAGAAAAATACAAAGGTCCAGAGAGTAAAGGGAGGCAGAAGGTGCCGCGGGAGAGCTGGGCGCAGCGAGCCCACGAGGGTGGGAGCGGTTGGCGGTTCGCGGGCTCTGGCGGGCACCTAGTCTTTCCCGGGCACTGCCGGGCGGACTTTGTGACACCTGGCAGGATCCGCGGCCAGACCGGCTGCCGGACTCGGCAGCAGGGGCAGCACCTGGAGGGCCGGGCCCCCCCACCCCGACTGGCTCCCGACCCCTCCGCGCCGCGACCCCCGGGGGCCCCGACGGCGGGGCGGGCGGCGCGGGCCGGGGTCGCGCACTCTCACCGACGGCCAGCGTGATGAAGGCCACCTGGATGAAGAGCGACAGCCAGCTCAGCACGTACATGAACCACATGGCGCCCCCGCCCGCCCTCCGCCCCGGCCGCGGGACGGGCCTGCGCGCTCCGGCTCCGGCGACACGGAGCCACCGCCGCCGCCGCCGCCGCCGCCGCCCCGCCCCGCCCCGCGGACGGCCGGGAGCCGTGCGCCGCCGCCGAGAGCAGCCGGGCCGAGCGCCGCCCGCGGCCAGCTCCGCGCTAGCGCCCCCGGCGGCGCGGAGGCCAAGCGCTGCTGCCCCGGGCGCCGGGCGCCGCGGCCCGAGGGACGCGGGACGGTCCCCGCGGGGATGAGAGCTCCCCGGGCGAGGCTCGGAGCGCAGGCTGCCCGCTGGGCATCCCCCTGCAATCGCAGGCCACAAGGGCAAAGTTACTGAGCGCCTGTCGGATGCCTGGCAGTGTGCTGGAGGCCGCGCTGCGGGTCCTAAAGGGAAACTGATCTGATGATGTGCGTCAATTTCTGGATGGGAAGCTGGAGCCAAGGGACGTTACTCAAGTCACACTTCTAGGAAGCCTCAAAGGAGTTGGGGTGCCTTTCACTTGTCACCCTCAAGCCGAACTCTCTCTCTCTAGTCTGAATTTTTTGGGGAATACGTTCTGCGCCTTTGTATCCCCTGCACCTTGCCCAGCGCTGCCCATGGCAGTGCGCCCACTAGGCGCTGCCTGCGCTTACTGCGGCCCGGGAGAAGGTCCCCGGGGCGCGCTAGGAAGGAAGGACGCGGCCCTTGTTAGGAAGTCCCCATCTAGCGGCCGAAACAGGCATGCAAAATAAAACACGGATAACGGAATCTGGTATGCTTCTTGTAGGTGTGTATGTATACTGAGAATTAAGCCCCGGGGCATTCTACCTCTGAACCACACCCCAGCCCTATTTTATTTGTTATTTATTATTGAAGAAGTCACTTGCATTATAGTAGCACATATTTGGTTTTCTAAAAAAAATTGATACCTGTATTTTTTGTGGGGGGGGGTGTGGGAATGGAACCCAGGGGCATTCGACCTCCGAGCTACACCCCCTGCCCTAGTTTTTATTATTTATTTTGAAACAGGGTCTCACTAAGTTGCGGAGGGCCTAAGTAGCTGAGGCTGTCTGCGAACTGTGATCCTCCGGTCTCAGCCTCCTGAATGCTGGGATTACAAGCGCGCGCCACCACGCTGGGTCAATACTTGCATTTTAATATAATTGCTTTGCTTTGTAATTGTATGTATTTTTGTGATGGTAAACATAAATAATACCACACCTACACACTGGACCGTTTGAAGGGCACAGCTCAGAGGCATTCATGCATTCACACTGTCCTGCAGCCATCACCACCTCCATCTCCAGGACATTTGTTATCTTCCCAAGTTGACACTCTATCTCTACTAAGCAATAACTCGCTGCTGGAGGCTGTCCCCAGCCCCTGGAAATCACTGTTCCACTCTCCGTCCCTGCAGTTTGACTATTCCAAGTTCCCCACGCGAGTGGGGCCATGTAATACCTGGTTCATTCACTTGGCATAAGTTTTTTGGGCTCATTCATGTTGTAGTATGTGTCACAACTTCAATTTATTTATTTATTTATTTATTTATTTATTTATTTTGGTGGTACTGGGTTTGGAACCCAGAAGCTTTCTACTTCCGGGCTATACTCCCAGACCTGTTTTATTCTTTATTTGGAAACAGGGTCTCACTAAGTTGCTGAGAGCCTCACTAAGTAGCAGAGGCTGGCTTCGAACCCGTGCGATCCTCCTGTCTCAGCCTCCCAAGCGCGGGGATTACAAGCGTGCGCCACCACGCCCGGCTAACTTCAAATCTTTTAAATGCTAAATAATATATATGCTGTTTTCTCTTTATCCCTTCTCTAATCAGTGGGCATTTGTGCCGTCCCCACCTTCTGACATGGTGGGTAATGCTGCAGTGAGTGCTGCTGTGCCACGCCTCTACCTTCTCCTCTCTTGCTTTTATTTTATTAACTAATTTACGGTACTAGGGACTGAACCCAGGGGCATTCTACCTCTGAGCTACAACCCCGGCCCTGTTTTTTATTCTTTATTTTGAAACAGAGTCTCACTAAGTTGCAGAGGGCCTCACTAAGTAGCAGGGGCTGGCCTCGAACCTGCAATCCTCCTAACTCGGCTTCCCCATGCCCGGCTCAACTCTTGCTTTTACACCCAGAAGTAGAACTACTGTCGTGGTTCTTTGCATCAAAAATATGATTTTGCAAGGCATGGCGGTGCACACCTGTAATCCTAGTACTTGGCAGGCTGAGACAGGAGGAATTCAGGTTTTAGGCCAGTCTCAGCAATTTAGCAAGACCCTCTGCATTATGTTAAGTGAGATCAGCCAAGCACAGAAGGAGAAGATACATATGTTTCCTTTAATATGCCCAAACTAGGGAACATAGAGGATACTAGTGGGACTCCAGATAATGGAGGGGAAATACCAGCAAAGTTTGAATGGAAGGATAGGAGAGGAGGAATGCTGAACTTGTTTAATGAGGATCTACATCCGAATATGTGTAAAATTATGAATGTGGCATGGTTACCCTGGTAAATCATTGGTAGGAGGGGTGAAGGGAAAATGGGGGCAGGAGGAGAGGGCACCAAGTATAGTTTAAATATAAACCAAATATGTTCAATAAAAATTTTGTAAAAAAAAAAAGACCCTCTTTGATTCTATCTCCCTAAATTCTATACCAGTTGGTTTCTAAGTGGCCTCTGGACACCAGCTAAGAATTCTTGAGGAGCAGGGCATGGTGGCGCACTCTTGTAATCCCAGTACTTGGGAGGCTGAGACAGGAGGATTGCACAGGTTCAAAGCACAGGTTCAATGCACAAAAGGACAGGGTAAAAGACTCCACTTAAAAGCTAGACATAGCTGGGTGTGGAGGTGCACGCTTGTAATCCCAGCATTTGGAAGGCTGAGACTGGAGGATTGCGATTCACAGACAGCCTCAGCTACTACTTAGACCCTTTGCAACTCAGTGAGACCCTGTTTCAAAGTAAAGACTAATGGGAGGCTGAGACAGGAGGATTGCACAGGTTCAAAGCCAGCCTCAGCTACTAAGTAAGGCTTTCAGCAACTTAGTGAGACCCTGTTTCTAAATGAAGTATAAAATAGGTCTAGAAGTAAAGCCAGGCGTGGTGGCACACACTTGTAATCCCCGCACTTGGGAGGCTGAGACAGGAGGATCACACAGGTTCGAAGACAGCCTCAGCTACTTAGGGAGGCTCTCAGCAACTTAGTGAGACCCTGTTTCCAAATAAAGTATAAAAAAGGTCTGGGAGTATAGCCTGGAGGTAGAAAGCCTCTGGGTTCCACCCCTTGTACCACCAAAAAAAAAAAAATAGGTCTAGAAGTATAGCCCAGAGGTACAAAAGCCCCTGGGTTCCACACCCAGTACCACCCCCCCAAAAAAAAGACTAAAAAATAGGGCTGGGGGTAGCTTGGAAGTAGAATGCCCCTGGGTTCCATCCCCAATACTACAAAAAAAAGACTTTATTGGTATATTTTCTTTGCATAAAATATCTCTGGAAGAATACATTAGAAAATGATAGGACTAGCCAGCCATGGTGGTGCACACTTGTAATCCCAGCATTCGGGAGGCTGAGATGGGAGGATCGTAGTTTGCAGACAACCTCAGCTACTTAGTGAGGCCCTCCTCAAATTAGTGAAATCCTGTTTCAAAACAAAGAATAAAAAATAGGGCTGGGGATGTAGCTCGGAGGTCAAATGTCTCTGAGTTTCATCCCCAGTACCGCAGAGAGAAAGAAAGAAGAAAGAAAAGAAAGAAAGAAAGAAAGAAAGAAAGAAAGAAAGAAAGAAAGAAAGAAAGAGGTAGAGCTGTCAGGCGGGGTGGCGCACATTTGTAATTCCAGTACTTGGGAGACTGAGACAGGAGGATCACAGGTTCATGGTCAGTCTCAGCTACTTACTTAGGCCCTCTGCAACTTAATGAGACTCTGTTTTACAATTAAAAATAAAATTAAAAAATAGGACTGGGGTGTAGCTTGGAAATAAAATAACCCTAGGTTCAATCCTCAGTACCACAACAACAATGAAAAAAAAAAGAGGAAAAGAAAGGGAGGGAGGTGAAAGAGTGAGGAAGGAAGGAAGGAAAAACATTGCTTGCTTCCTAGAACGAGAAGGGATGAGGTTTAAATGTATTCCCACCACATGACTTTTTATATCCTGAAAACGTTGAACTAGTTGGGCATGGTGTTGCATGTTTGTATCTCAGTACTTGGGAGTCTGAGACAGGAGAATCGCAGATTCGAAGCCAGTGGGCCCTCTACAACTTAGTGAGACTCTGTTTCCAAATAAGAAATAAAATTGGGATGAGGGTGTAGCTCAGAGGTAGAACACCCCTAGAGTCAATTCCCAGTGCCCCCCCCACACACATTGAACTAAAATCAAGCACAGTGGCACATACCTATAATCCCAGTACTTGGGAGGCTGAGATAGGGTGCTCACATGTTCAAGGACAGCCATGGTACCTTAGCAAAGCCCTGTTAAAAATATATAAAATAAGAGTTGGGAATTGTGTCAGTGGTAGAATGCACCTGGATTCAAATCATAATGCCACAAAAATTATGTGAATATATCACATTCATAAATAAATTTTACAATTAACATATTCATAATATGATGGACCTGCTAAGATGCCTCAAATTTTCAGTTGTTACCCAGCTCCTTTAAAAAAAAAAAAAAAAACCACTGTGCGCTGCCTTATGGGTAAAGTGGACTAACCTTGAATCACGTGACCTAGCCATCCCCAATTGGCCCAACAGGGGAACTTCATGCTCAGAGCTTTTCTACTGGGAGGTTTGTGCTTGAGATACAGAAGCTTCTGTGAGTAGAGGCACAGTAAACTCTCAACTGATCTTTGCCTCAAATATCTCTCCAAGAAGGAAGGAAATGGAAAAACATCCCACACCCCCTCTCCAGAACTGGACACAAGGGAAACTCGAGGCCCCAGATGGCTGAGCGCCTTCTGTAGAGACAGACCAGTGAGCGCTGTCATTCTAGAGCTGAGCACTTTCACTTCCGGAGTTTTGGAGCCAAACTGGCCCTGAGGAGCCAGGACTGAGGATCTGAATTTCCTCTGAGAGCAGGAAGGGAGGCCCCACAGTTTCCTGAGAGCCCCGAGGCACTGTGGGCTCCCATCTGCTCCCCCCCCATCCTCCCCAGGTCAGGAGGCTCCTCAGGACACCCACCCCACCCCCCCACCCCACCCCCGGCTGGGGAAGGGCAAGCCCAGGCCTTGATTAAAGGACAGACAGGGGAGGGAGCTGGAAAGTCCCATACCCAATTCAAGGGACTCATTTTAAGAGTGAAAGGGTTTGTGCCTTCAAAGGTGACGGACCAGATTGTTGCTTTAATTACTGACATATAATAATTACTATTTTTTGCGGGTCTGGGGATGGAACCCAGGGGCATTCGACCTCCAAGCTTCACCCCTTGCCCCATTTTTTAAATTCTTTATTTTAAAACAGGGTCTCATTAAGTAGCAAAGGGACTCACTGAGTAGCTGAGGCTGTCTGCGAACCACGATCCTCCGGTCTCAGCCTTCTGAATGCTGGGATTACAAGTGTGCACCACCACGCCCAGCATATAATTATTTAACTATTATGCACATACTCTTTCCAGTGTTACCCATACACCTTTAACTTTTTTTTTTTTTTTTGTCGTACTGGGGGTGGAACCCAGAGGCTTTCTACCTCTGGGCTATACTTCCAGACCCATTTATATTTTATTTTGGAAACAGGGTCTCACTAAGTTGCTGAGAGCCTCACTAAGTAGCTGAGGCTGGCTTTGAACCTGTGCGATCCTCCTGTCTCAGCCTCCCAAGCGCGGGGATTACAAGCGTGAGCCACCACGCCCGGCTCACCTTTAACTTTTACTTATACACATATTCATATGGTACCATGGAATGCCTGCATGTGTGGGGACCAATTCCTATGTAGGGGTTCTCTAGGAAGCCAGCTAGTTCAGCATTGTATGGATCTTTTTTGGGGGTATTGAACCCAGGGGCATTCTACCTCTGAGCTACACCCCCAGCAACCCCCCATTTTTTTGAAACAAGGTCTCATTAAATTCCCAAGGTCTCTCTATGTTGCTGAGGCTGGCCCCGAACCTGCCATCCTCTCAGCCTCCCAAGTACTGGGAGTACAGACATGTGCCACCACGCCCAGCTGTCATATGGATCCCTTCCTCAGAGGTCAATAATTGAACTGCTTTCAACCTTTTGACTAAGATCAAGGGCAGGAGAAAAGAAATGCTAGCAATTATCGTGTTCTTGCTCTGTGCCAGACACAGTTCTAAGTGTAGGAGGCAGTAGTGAGGCAGGAGTGCGGGGTTAAAAGTTGGTGGCGATTAACAGAAAAGCACTAGATAATCTATGTTTAAGATAAGTGGCAAGAACAGGAGTACAGAGTTAAAGTTTAGGTTGAAGAAGATTAATATGTGCATATTAAAATAAAAATACAGCAAGCCAGGCACGATGGCGCATGCCTGTAATCTCTGTAGTTTGGGAGACTGGGACAGGGGGATTGCAGGTTTGAGGCCAGCTTGGGCTAACCTAGTGGGATACTGTTTCAAAATAACAAATTTTGTTATTTGGAGATGGTGGCACATGCCTGTAATCCAAGTACTAGGGCGGCTGAGGCAGGAGGATCATAGGTTTGAGGCCAGCCTCAGCAACTTACTGAGACCCTGTTCCAAAATAAAAAACAAAAAGTGTTGGTAGAGTAACTCAGAGGTAGCAAGCCCCTAGGTTCAATCTCCAGTAACAAAAATAATTTTTTTTTTTTTTTGTGGTACTGAGGTTCCTGGAAGCCCTTTTACCTCCGGGCTACACTCCCAGACCTGTTTTATATTTTTTTATTTGGAAACAGGGTCTCCTAAGCCAGTGAGGCTGGCTTCGAACCCGCGCGATCCTCCTGTCTCCGCCTCCCAAGTGCGGGGATTACAAGCGTGCGCCACCACGCCCGGCTAGGGTTTGATTCTGAGCAGGCTGGGTTTCCTTTTGTCACTCCAAGTCCCTCTCCCCGCCTTTGCTGTCAGTCGGGAGAGTCTGGCTTGTGGCTCATCGCGTGCTTTTGGCCCTGGGTTGGTCCCGCCTTATCTCCACGCACACCCTATCTAGTACACCTGGGCTTTTCCTCATCTCGCTCCACCTTTGTACTTGCAAGAATTAACGAATACAATTCCTGGCGTTCTGCCCTTGGCCACCTCTGCGCCCCTCCGTGTCTTCAGCATCTCATCTCCCCACACTCCCCGCACTTGACTGTGCCTGAGACCAAGACGGGGGTTTAGCTGGATCTGTGGTGCCAGTGGCCCAGCTCACCGGGAGGAGGGCAAGACAGGTGTTTCCTGGAATGAGAAGGGAAGAGCTGGGAGTAGGAATCGGAGTTCCCATTGCGGCCGTGGTGGCTGCTGCCCTCTAGTGGCCACCGGAGGAGCTGGCAAGGACCACAGCCAGGGATGGGTTCCTGACCTCTTGAAAGGGGTTTTGGGAAGGTAATTTGAGGGCCTTACTGCCATCTTAGAGTGAAGGCCAGGTGGGAGGCTCTGAGAGTCCACACCCACCCAAACACTGCACAGCGCCGATCACACACACACATTGCACACAGCTGCGGACAGGGTCGGCCTCAGCGCATGGGTCTCTGCTACCTACCCCAGGCTGAAAACTGCAGCTGATAACAAGACGCACCAGCCAGGCACAAGGCCCCTCTCTCCTCCCAATCTCTGGTGTGGTTCCTGCCCAGACCTGAGCTCTTTTTCTGCCAGTTCTTCGGGCCTCACAGAAGATTTGAAGCAATTTAAAGAGCTATAGCTGGGCATGGTGGTGCACACTTGTAATCCCCGTACTTGGGAGGCTGAGACCAGAAGATCGGGGTTCGCGGACAGCCTCAGCTACTCAATGAGGCCCTTTGCAACTTGGACCGTTTCAAAATAAAGAATAAAAAATAGGGCAGGGCGTGTAGCCTGGAGGTTGAATGCCCCTGGGTTCCATCCCCAGACCTGCAAAAAATTAAAAAATAAAACAATAAAGAGCTATGTTTCCGCCCACCCCACTCTACCCCAAATACATACCCTATCGTCTTTTTTGAGGTCCCCACATCCTAGGGGATTTCTCCTATGATGTGCACGTGGTCAGCAGATTTACTGTGTGGTATTCCACAGCAGGTCAGCCAGGGCAGAATTCTAGTAAGAGACAAAGCACCGTGAAAACCAATGGCATGGCCTGGATGTCCAAGTAATGTAGGCTTCCTGACCCTGTTTCTGCACTTTGCCCCCACCCAAAAGCTGCCCCGTCTGTCTGTGTCACATGCTTGGGGCCCAACTCAGGTGGCTGAGCTAAAGAGCGCTCTAGTGACAAGCGCTCAAAAGACCTTGGTAATTACCTTCGCTGCATCTTTAGCTAAGCTGCCAGGAGGCTCGACAGACCCATGTGTGTGTGGACAGAAGGAATAAGAAAAGAGGACCCAGCGGGGGGATGAAAGACTCCAGAAAACTTCTAAATCCAAATTATACAGACCAAGCAATCTCTGAAATAAAAGGGCTCATTGAGCTGTAACAAACACTGGCTAGGAAGAAAAGACCCCTCTCTAACCACCATCAGGGCCACGGAGCAGTGGGGAAATGTCCGCCCAATCGAAGTCTAAGTATTTTATAATTAAGATTTCGATAAAGCAAGCATGCATTGTTTGCATTGAGCCTCCCTTGACTCTAGATAAGGGCAGGGCAATTCGAAGCAGGCGAGCTTTGGGCAGGAGGATGGTCTGTAGGAGAAGTGCTGGTGTCTCCTTGATCGGTTGGGTCTGTCAGCAGAATGTGACGGCGCCTTGATGGTCTCATGGGGTTTTGCGTCTGGGGTTTCAACACATGTTTAGAAATATGGAGCAGGTCTTTTGTTTGGCCTGAAGTTGTTAGCTGAATAGTTTCTCTTACCTTGTTTCACCTCCACTCTATGGCCTGTAACTAAATTTAGGACATCTCAGAATCTCTCAATCTCTCCTCTCTCTCTCTCTCTCTCTCTCTCTCTCTCTCTCTCTCTCTCTCCCTCCTTCTCTCTCTCTCTCTCTCTCTCTCTGTCTCTCTCTCTCTCTCTCTCTCTCTCTCTCTGTCTCTCTCTCTCTCTCTCTCTCTCTCTCTCTCTCTCTCTCTCTCTCTCTGACACACACCACCAGCAGTACCAGAGCTGGTGAGCAGGGCTGTTCTAGTCCTCCAGCCTGGCAGCGTGGTGAGCCCCTGGCTGACGGGCGTCCAGCTGGCCTGGGCTTGGAGCTCCTCATGAGGCAGCCCTATTGGTCAGGATGGAGGAGAGCCATTCTGAAGCCTAGGCCTGAGCACTTGTTGCCTATATTCCAGCAGCTCCAGGTGGTCTCACCTGACAGGAATTCCTGATGCAGAGAAAAAGGAATCGCCTCTTGGACTGCAGGCTTCTTTCTGCAGGAAAAAATGGAAAGGAGAAGGAAGAGGAGGAGGGACAGAGGAGGAGGAAGGGATC
The DNA here is from genome assembly GCF_963383645.1 of Muscardinus avellanarius. Classification (NCBI taxonomy): domain Eukaryota; kingdom Metazoa; phylum Chordata; class Mammalia; order Rodentia; family Gliridae; genus Muscardinus; species Muscardinus avellanarius. Next base: position 65,859,750 of record NC_137801.1, read on the forward strand.
ACATTGACCAGGACACTAAGAAATTTCTGAACCAGAAGGCAACTAGTTCTACCTTCCACTTCATAAACCAAGCCCGCCAGGTGTGGCAGCGCACACTTGTAATCCCAGCATTCGGGAGGCTGAGACAGGAGGATCACAGTTTGCAGACAGCCTCAGCTACTTAGGCCCTTTGCAACTCAGTGAGACCCTCTTTCTGTATTTCTGTCTTTCTTTCTTTCTTTCTTTCTTTCTTTCTTTCTTTCTTTCTTTCTTTTTTTTTGGTGGTCTGAAGATGTAACCCAGGGTCATTCAACCTCCGAGGTACACCCCCTGCCCTATATTTTATTCTTTATTTTGAAACAGGGTCTCACTATGAACACCTATATGAATATATGAACACCTACCCCACCTCTTCATCTGGAAAACTCCTACTCATTCTTTTTTTGTGTGCGTGTGTGTGTGTGTGTGTGTGTGGTCCTGGAGGTGGAACCCAGAGGCTTTCTACCTCCGGGCTATACTCCCAGACCAATTTTCTATTTTATTTGGAAACAGGGTCTCACTAAGTTGCTGAGAGCCTCATTAAGTAACTGAGGCTGGCTTCAAACCTGTGCGATCCTCCTGTCTCAGCCTCCCAAGCGCAGGGATTACAAGCGTGTGCCACCACGCCCAGCTGTCCTACTCATTCTTCAAAGCCCAGCCCCAGTACTTCCTGAGAAAGCCATAGGACTGTGCTTATCTCTGTGCTCTCAATGCCCGACACAAAGAGGTGCAGAAGGTGGCAAGAGCCTCCAGGGCTGGCTCCTACAGCCATATTGGTCATAGCATTCCCCTTAGAAGGGGCCTGAGAGGAGCTGGGCAGGCCCATGTGCAGCATGTGATATCAGGCCATTGCGGGGGCATCACGTGGCCACCATCTTATGCCACGTGGGTGATGGCAGCAGACACCGGTACTCTGAGCAAGGCAGAGCTAGGGAGCGGCCAGCGGGTGTGCATTGCACCTTCCTCTGACACAATTTCAGGCCCTTCCTGTCTGTCCCAGCTGCCTCCCACCACCCTTGGGTTCTAGGAAATGCTAGTGAGTTCCTGCTTCTTGCAATGCATCCGTCCTAACTGTCCCAAAAGAATAAAAAATAGGGCGCAACAGAAATTAGGCCCCACCTGTTCCTGCTGGCCGCATTAACTCATGTCCAAGGGGTGGTTCTCAGCCCAACTGTGAGCAGACACTGGGGCGAGATTTGTCAGCAGCAGACTTGGAAGTCCCCACAGGGCAGCCAGATGGGAGTCACTGCCCTGGGGAGCCGAGCAGAGGATGCTCTGGCCTCTGTAGCCCTGAGCTGCACACCCACCTGCTCCTCTCAGGAAGGGCTACTCCTTCCTTCCAGCCCTACCCAGCAAGGGCAACCCCCTGGGGCTTTCCTGGCTCTCCCTCCCCAAGCCAGACACTCCGAGTCCTGGCTCTGAAAGTCTAAACAACCCTGCCCATCCTGGCCCTGCCTCCTGCACAAAACCCTCCTCACCCCCCTATTGCTTCACTCTACAGTGCCCTTCCTCCCTCTCTCACCTTACCAGCCTCATAATGCTCAATTAACATGCCCTGCCTCCAGGAAGCCTTCCTGATTGCTCCAGACCACTCTAGCCCTTTTCCAGCCTCCTATCTGAGCCCACAGTCCTCTCCGGGCTCACTCTCGGCCTCCTTGTGACTTCTCTTGCTTCTTGGTCAACTTGCTTCACCAGCCAGAACGGGAGGCCCTGTGTCTGCTCACCTACAGCCTGGCCAGACACCAGGCTTGGTTTGAGGCAGATGTTTAAAATCTATGTGCCAAGATGGGCATAGTGGTGCACTCCTGTGATCCCAGTACTTGGGAGGCTGATACAGGAGGATCACAGGTTCAAGACCAGCCTCAGAAACATAGTAAAACCCTGTTTCAAAATAAAAAAGGGCTGAGGGTTGGCCGGGCGTGGTGGCGCACACTTGTAATCCCCGCGCCTGGGAGACGGAGACAGGAGAATCGCGCTGGTTTGGAGCCAGCCTTGCTGGCTTAAGAGACCCTGTTTCCACATAAAAAGGTAAAAAAAAAAAAAAAAAGGTCTGGGAGTGTAGCTTGTGGGAGTGTAGCCCGGAGGTAGAAGGATTCCAGGAACCCCAGTACCACCAAAAAAAAAAGGGGGGGGGGCTGAGGGTATAGCTCAGAGCAGAGGTAGACTGCCCCTGGGTTCAGTCCTCAGTAGCCCTCCCCCCGACAAAAGGAGGAAGGAAAAAATTGCACCAGTTGATGCTCCCTGCCCCCAAGAATTTCAGCAAGGACCCTCCTTAGAAGGGCAGCCAGGGGCCAGGGGAGCAGGGGCAGGCTTCCTCTCGAGTCCACATGCATCTGTGGCCAGCGGGAGTTGACAAGTGGCAGGGAGGGCTGAGATTACCTTTTAGTTTCATCTGAACTCTCTGTGCCAGCACACTGAACGAGCTGCCCTTCCCGGCCAGTCACCGCCTTCGCTCACCGCCATGCTCCACGCTCTCGGGGCTGGCGACAGCAGGGATATGAGTCTGAAGCATATGGCCAGAGGCCAGGGTCAATGTGTGACTGGTTTTAGGGCCCTGACCTGGCTAGCTGCATGGCCGTGTGTGTGCGTGTGTGTGTAAATGCACAGTACAAACTAAGTGCAAGCCTCTGAATGGCACAGAACAGCGTGTCCCTCCCGAGACCACTCGACTCCTCACCACGGCCGTCCGCAGTGCATTGAGAATGGAACCGGCAGCTTCTCCTCCAGGTCGGCTGGGGAAGAGGGTGTTGTAGATTTCAGAGGCTGACAGGTGACAAACCTCGAGATGTTCACACGCCCACACACAGTCTCAGAAAGGCACGTGCGCAGCTCGCCATGCAGGGACCGCGGGACACGGGAGCCCTGCAGGGGCAGGAGCTGTCCTCCCACACATAGGAGGTGGCGGGGCAGAGAGGGCGGGCGAAGCCCTGGCTACCTCACGGGCCAGCCTTGGTGATCGTACTCACCCGGGGTTGGCACCTGTGCCAGTTCTGGCTCCCGGGAGGAAGCCTGAGCTGAGAGAGCCCAGTGTCCCCCTAGGGGCTGGGCACCACAGGGACATATGGGATCCCACAGGGACAGTCCCAGGTGCCGGGTGCACGAGCAGGGGAGGCCCCAGTGTTCTGGGCAGTGGGGCTGAACTTAGGAAGGGGTCAGAGGTGGCTCCCAGAGCCAGGCTGGGCAAGGAGGTTCTTTTTTATTTTATGGTAATGGGAATGGAACCCAGGGGCATTTTTCTACCTCTGACCTATACTCCCAGCCCTTTTTTATTCCTTTATTTTGAAACAGGGTCTCACTAAGTTACAGAGAGCCTCATTAAGTTGCTAAGGCTGGCCACAAACCTGCGATCTTCTGTCTTAGCCTTCCAGGTACTGGGATTACCAGTGTGCCCACCACGCCCAGCTAAGCAGGTGTTTGTTTGTTTGTTTGTTTGTTTGTTTGTTTCTACAGGTCTAGGGATGGAACCCAGAGGCATCCATGAGCTACACCTCCTGCCCTATTTTTTATTCTTTTTTTGAACCAGGTTCTCACTAAGTTGTGGAGGGCCCCACTAAGTAGCTGAGCCTGTCCACAAACCGCAATCCTCTGGTTTTAGCCTCCCGAATGCTGGGATTACAAGTATGTGCCACCGCGCCCAGCAGGTGGTTCTTACTGAGTGCTGATGCCCTGTGGGCTAGACGCCATACCAAGTATGGCACTTTTTTCCCCCTCCTGTCTGCCCAGCAGTATAGTAGAATTCAGCTCATCTCACTGTGGCCCTGCTTTCTGTCCCACATCTACAGCCCCCTCCTCCAGATATACCATATATAACCCTCAGAAGGGAACTCCCTGATCATACAAGCTGACCAGCAGCCCGTCCACCTGCCTTACCTCCCTTCATAGAACTTATCTCTACATGACAGCAAAGTCTTATCTTTTTTTCTGTCTGTCTCGCTCCAATTTAAGCTCCCCAGAATGGGGATTCGGGCCTGTTAATCTGATTCCCCAGTGCACACAGCAGGCATGCACTAAATGTGCTAAGTGAACACATGACGGCCTGCAGTTGGCAGTCCTGCATGACGAGCGTGTGCACAGACGGAGGCCCAGCACACACCTGTGCGAGCCCGCACCAGCTCCCCGAGCTGAGGCCTGCAGGTCTTGTCTCAAGGGGCTCAGCTCCCCAGAGCCCCGGGAAGCCTTCTCACCCCTGCTCCCCGCCCAGCTGGGCTCCGTTCAGCCCTCCCGGTGCTAACTTGGCCTGACACGCCGGCTGCACAGGAGCCCGCCCCTGCACGCCGTGGCAAGCCCACCACCATTGTGGTGGCTGCTAATTGGCTCTGTGTTGGGCCTTGGGTCACCGCTCGGTCAGCCATGGCTGATACCTTCTTCCCACTTGTCTCAGGAAAGCCACTGCTGTCCCTTCTACTCAGGCCTCAGCAGGCCACTGAACCGCACATGCCCAGCCACAAGGGACCGGCCGGGCCGGCGGGCCCCTCCAATGGTGGCCCCCACCCCGCTCACTCTTGAGAGACGGCGGGGATGACTCGATGGGCAGGCCTGGCCGTGGCGTGGGCAGTTGTCTCAGGAGCGAGGTGTGGCCCCCGGGGTACGAGGAAGGACCCAAGCCAGTTATCCACACCCGATGCGGTGAAGTGCCACTGCTAGAGGAACCACCCGCAGCTGGGCCTGCTCCCCCTCAGGGTTCCACTAAAGTGCACTTGCAGCGAATCTTACCATCGATCTGCCTTCCATCCACCTGCCAGGCCTCTCAGCTTGGTGGTGTTGAGCCCGGCCCCCGTGCCCAGGGGAATTCAGTGCACTGTGTTCAGGGCAGAAGCAGCGGCCCTCGAGTATCTGCCCACACACCCATTACCGCCCCAGGGAACTCAGAGCGGCACATCCTTAGCCAAGGCCGGGATCCTCTGGGGCTGCTGGTTTATCTCACTTTCCTCTCCATGAGGTTTGAGGTCAGACAGCGCCTAGACCACTAGAAAGTGCAATACCTGGCTTCTGCCAGGATAATGGTGCATGCCTGTAATCCCAGTACTTGGGAGGCTGAGACAGGAGGATTGTGGATTTGAAGCCAGCCACCACAATTTAATGAGGTCCTTAACAACTTGCTTAGTAAGATCTTGTTTCAAAAAGGAAAGATAAAATAGGCCTAGGGGTGTAGCTCCAAGGTAGAGTGTCCCTGGGTCCAACGCCCAGCACCACAGACACACGAAGACCTGGCTTCCTACAGGACATGACCACATCATGTCCGCTTTCCAGGCCTCCGGAGCCCAACTTATCCTTCTTCACAGCTTTACCAAGCATTTTAAGGGCCCAGATCTCCTCCTAGCGTGGGACTAGAATAAATACCGCTCACTCTCCAAGCCATCCTCCAATCCTTCCTCCTCCAAAAGGTCCCTCTTACTGCTGTTCTGGCGCGGTCTAGCAACCTGGCCTGCATCCTTGCCCACCTGCCGTGATCAGGGTTCTGCTGAGCTGAGGGCAGATCTGGGGTGTGGCCTCTCCAGCTTTTCTGCCCAGAACCCCACCTGGAGGAGGGGGAGGAGTCATGACTACAAAAAACATCCCCCGGCTCAGCACCTCCAATGGCCTCTCTTGGTGTCTTCTGGGGAAGCCACTCCAGAGGCTGTGAGTGACTCCTCCTGGCCCCTGCTCTGGGTTTGAAGAGCTGAAAGCCACCTGCCCTTGCCCCTTGGGGGCCAGAAGAGACTGGGGCAGGCCAAGATCCTATGAGGACAACACAAGGGGGAAGAGCAGGATGCCCCAGGGAAGAAGGAGGAGCGGAGGGGTGCCAGCCTCCCCTCCAGCCAAGGGCTCCGCTTCCTCCAGGGGCCCCCAGCAGGGAGGAGCCTGCTGCAGGGAATGGACTCCTCGCTGCTGGTGGTTCAGCCCAGAATGAGTCCAGCCCTGGGGCCTCGGTGGGGGCATCTGGGGAGTTGAAAGGTCTCGTGGCCTCTAAATGGGACCCAGCATTTACAAGCCAGTGGCTTATTAGAGAAAAACAGAGAAATTGAAGAAGAATAGAAATTATACCTTTATCAGGATTATCCCTCAAGTCGGCCTGTGGAGTCATGGAGTTGGTATAGGATCTTTAGAGCCATAAAGGGTAGACACCTTTAGATCTGTTTTCTCCCAGACTTTTCCAAACTGGAATCAAGAGAAAGCTTGGAGCATGTGAAGAGGGGTGTGGAGTGTGTTGGAGACTTGATATTTTCTGAGAAACAAAACTTCTTAGCTAATAACTTTTTCCCTCCCATTAAATAGGACGAAACAAGCTTCTCTCCTTTGGGGTTTTTCTTAGCCTCATGTACTGTTGGGAATCATGATTCTCTAAGATAGGGTGGAGGAGGTGGACTTTAAAGGACTCAGAGTTCCCAAAATCACAAGAACTTTTGTTCTGGAAGTATTCATTCTCATTTCTCATTTTCTTTCTCTCTCTCTCTCTCTCTCTCTCTCTCTCTCTCTCTCTCTCTCTTGGAGGGTACTAGGTATTGCACACTCTCTCTCTCTCTCTCTCTCTCTCTCTCTCTCTCTCTCTTTTGGAGGGTACTAGGTATTGAACCCAGGGGCATTCTACCTCTGAGCTACTGAGCTACACCCCCAGCCCTATTTTATTTTTATTTTGTTTTTACTTTTTTTTTTTTTTTTTGGTGGTACTGGGGTTCCTGCAAGCCCTTCTACCTCTGGGCTACACTCCCAGACCTATTTTTACATTTTTATTTGGAAACAGGGTCTCCTAAACCAGCGCGCACGGCTGGCTTCGAACCTGCGTGATCCTCCTGTCTCTGCCTCCCAAGCGCGGGGATTACAAGCGTGCGCCACCACGCCCAGCTTTATTTTTATTTTGAAACAGGGTCTCACTAGGTTGATAAGAGTCTCACTACTTGCTGAGGCTATCCTCGAACCTGAGATCCTCCTGTCTCAGTTTCTCAAGTACTGGGATTACAAGCATGCACCATCACACCTGGCTTCAATTATCTCTTGAGAGAATACATTTGGGAGATATTGATGAATAGATATGTGTGATATCTCATGCTGTAATTTTCAGAAATATGTAAATCCGGGGTCAGGATGTAGCTCAGTGGCAAAGCGCCTGCTTTGCAGGTGTGGTGCTCTGGGTTCGATTCCCAGTTTAAAAAAAAAAAAAGGAATATGTAAATCCTACCCTCCTAAGTTATTAGAAACAATTTTATAAAACTTAAAAGCATGCCAAGTATTGTGTTGCACACTTGTAATACCACCTCCTATGGGAGGCTGAGGCAGGAGGATCACAAATTGCAGTCCAGCCTGGGCAACTTAGTAAGACCATGTCTGAAAATAAAGATAAAAAAAGGATGGGTTATAACTCAGCAGTAGAGCATTTACCTAGCGTGTACAGTTCAATCCCCAGAATTGCAAAAACAAAAACATAACAAAAAAAACATCCCCAGGCAATGTGGCACATACCTATAATCCCAGTACTTGGGAGGCTGAGACAGGAGGCCAGCCTCAGGAGAGTAAGGATTTAGCAAAATCATCAGTAGCTTAGTGAGCCCTGCTTCAAAATAATAAATGAAATAGGGCTTGGGGTATAGCTCAGAGATAGAATGCCCCTGGGTTCAATCCCCAGTACCATGAAAACAAACAAATATTTTCTCCTCCTAAAAACTCTCAAGTGGTATTATATAGTATATAGTATGGATTGTTGGGGTCACTCTCTGAGACTTGCTCTAAGAACCCTTTCCAAAAAGCATTTCTTTATAAAGTGACTGACTCATCCCAGTGTGTGTGTGTGTGTGTGTGTGTGTGTGTGTGTGTGTGTGTGTGGTATGTGGTGCTGGGGATTGAACCCAGGGCCATTCTACCTCCGAGCTATACCCCCAGTCCTATTTTTTATTCTTTATTTTGAAACAGGGTCTCACTAAGTTGTAGAGGGCCTCACTAAGTAGCTGAGGCTGGCTGTGAACCTGTGATCTTCCTGTCTCAGCCTCCCAAGTACTGGGATTACAAACATGTGCCACCATGCCCATCAGACTTACCCATTTATAAAACTGAAAGTCCCACGTCCCAGAAACCTTCTCAGCCCTGAGCAAGCCAACCACTGACCTCATTCTTCATCAGCTTTTAGAATAGCTGGGATTGACCAAGAAATCCAAGGAGCTCTCTGAGACCTACAGGGCACCCTACAAAGATGGTGTTCATCCTTCCTTTTTCTTCTGTTTACTCTCTTGCCTGCAGGTCACAAGAGTTCGATTGTGTCCCCTAAAGGTTCATGTGTTGGAAATCCATGTATATGGTAGTAGGGCTCTAGGTAGTATTAGGATTAGATGAGGCCATGATGGTTGATGCCCCTGGTAGGATTAGTGGCTTTATAGGAAAAGAAAGAGAAACCTGAGTTTGCATCCTCCTGCTCTCTCCACGTGAGGCCTTGGGCCCTGCTATGAAGGAAGTTCCTCATCGGATGCACTCATGTGATCTTGGACTTCCCAGCCTCGCAGCTGTAGGAATCCATTCTTACTTCCTCCGCTTCTGCTGGGATGGCATTCAGGGTCCCACGCACGCTAGGCAAGCACGCCGCCACTCAACTACATCCCCAGCACAGCTCCCTCTCTTTATAAATTACCCAGTCTCAGGTATTCTTTTTATAACAAGACAAAACAGACTAAGACACTAGGTCTCCTGGACGTGTGGAGAAGGGAAGTTAGTCCTGCCCACGGTCCCCAAGCAAGACACTCTGAGTCATCACACTGAACCCTAAACAACCCCACACAGGCTCCCCGCCTCCTGCACAAACCCTCCCCACCCCCACCCTCACCTCAGGCAGTGCCCTTTCTGCCCCCTCTCTCTGCCCATCTAATCCATCTGTCCTTCCTTCCTTTCTCTCTCTCCTTTCTTTCTTTCTTTCTTTCTTTCTTTCTTTCTTTCTTTCTTTTATGGTACTGGGGATGAAACACAGGGGCACTCTACCTCCAAGTTATTCCCCCAGACCTATTTTTTTTATTATTCTTTATTTGGAAACAGGGTCTCACTGAGTTGCAGAGGGCCTCACTAAGTAGCTGAGGCTGACCGTGAACTGCAATCCTCATGTCTCAGCCTCCTGGATGCTGAGATTACAAGTACGCGCCACCAAGCCCGGCTCTTACCAGTCTTTCAACACCCAGCCAACACACCCCACCTCCAGGAAGCCTTCCGGATGGCGCCAGCCTTTTTATTCTTTGTTCTCATGTTTGCACCCTGAGTCCACAGTCTTCACTGGGCTCACTCTGGGCTTGTGACTTCTCTTGCTCCTTAATTAACTTGCCAGGAATCTCCATCTTGCCTCACCAGCCCGTGGGTGAGGCCTCAAGTCTGCTTACCCATAGCCTGGCCAGACACTACGTGTGGCAAGAGGCAGCCGAGCGTGGTGGCGCACGCTTGTAATCCCAGCATTTGGGAGGCTGAGACCGGAAGATCGCAAGATCTCAGTTCATGGATAGTCTCAGCTACTTACTGAGGCCCTCTGCAACTTAATGAGACCTTGTTTCAAAATAAAGAATAAAAAATAAGGCAAGGGGTGTAGCTCAGAGGTAGAATGCCCCTGGGTTCCATCCCCAGACTTGCAAAAAAAAAAAAAAAAAAGAGGCAGATACTAAAAAATTTATGTACCAACTGGGAACGGTGGCACACACTTGTGATCCCAGTACTTGGGAGGCTGAAACAGGAGGATCACAGGTTCAAGGATAGCCTCAGAAACTTAGTGAGGTCCTCTGTAACTTAATGAGACCTGTTTCAAAAAAAAAAAAAAAATAGGTTTTGGCCAGGCTTTGTGATGCACGCTTGTAATCCCAGCTTTCGGGAGGCTGAGACCAGATAATCACGGTTCACATACAGCCTCAGCTACTTAGTGAGACCCTTCACAACTCAGTGAGACCCTGTTTCAAAATAAAGAATAAAACACTAGGACTAGGGGTGTAGCTCAGAGGTAGAATACCCCTGGGTTCTATCCCCAGTGTCATGAAAGAAAGAAAAAGAAAAAGAAGAAAGAAGGAAAGGAAAGGAAAGGAAAGGAAAGGAAAGGAAAGGAAAGGAAAGGAATCTGTGTACCAAACTGATGATGCCCCCAGCCCTTTACCCATATCCCTGCTCCAGGGAATTGCAGTGAGGAGCCATCTCTCACATCCACGTGCATCTGTGGCAGGTGGAATTAAGTTGGAGGGAGACTGAGAACCCTCAGGATTCTGGGAGAAGAGAGCTCAAGCTGGGAGATTCTTGGGTGCGAGTGGAAGGGAAGAGCAGAGAGAGCTGCCTGCCCGAGCGCCCCAGCCTCTGCCTCCTGCACCCTCCCCCCACTCTGCACCAGGCACCAGGTCACCAGGTCCCTTGTCTTAGCCGGGGTGCACCCCACACACCCCCTCTGCAGACCCTGCCTTAGTGCCAGGCCTGGGCTGTTTATCACATGCCCCAAGGCATTCACTTGGTGTTTACTAGGGGCTGCCAGTCACTCAGCTCAAGAGCTGAGGGCAAAGCCCCACAGGTATCTCTGTCTTGACTTCCTATACACCCCCCCAACAGGAGCCCCTTCTGATTGGGCAGACGCCCTCCTGATTCTGTTATGGACCCTGCACCTATTCCCAACCCTGCACAAAAGCTGAAGAGTGACCTACTCTAACAGGGGCCTCTCTACCTTCTAGCTTCTAGCCACAGCCCAGCTCTATTTTTTTTTTTTAACAGATCTTGCTAACTTACTGAAACTAGCCTGAAACCAGTGATCCTCCTGTCTCAGCCTCCCAAGTACAGGGATTATAGGTGTGCATCACTGTACCTGGTTTATTTATTTTGGTGCTGGAGATTGAACCCAGGGGCATTCTACCTTTGAGCTACACTCCCAGCCCATCCCTATTTTTTTCTTTTTTTGTAGGTCTGGGGATGGAACCCAGGGGCATTCTACCTCTGAGCTACACCCCCTACCCGATTTTTTATTCTTTATTTTTGAAACCGGGTCTCAATGAGTTGCAGAGGACCTCACTAAGTAGCTGAGGCTGTCCGCTAACTGCGATCCTCCAGGTCTCAGCCTCCCGAATGCTAGGATTACAAGCGTGCGCCACCATGCCCGGTGCCATCCCTCTTTTTTGAAACAGGGTCTCAATAAGTTGCTGAGAGCCTCCTGTCTTGGCCTCCCAAGTACTGGGATTGCAGGTGTTCACCATCAAACCCAGCTAATAATTTTTTTCTTCTTTTTTTTTTTTTCATTTTTTGAAACAGGGTCTCACTGAGTTGCGAAGAGCCTCGCTAAGTAGCTGAGGCTGTCCGTGAACCGTGATCCTACAGTCTCTGCCTCTCGAATTATGGGATTACAAGTGTGCGCCACCACGCCCGGCACCAGCTAATAATTTTTTTTGTGCGTGTGTGGTACTGAGGGTGGAAGCCAGAGGCTTTCTACCTCCAGGCTATACTCCCATACCTATTTTATATTTTATTTGAAAACAGGGTCTCACTAAGTTGCTGAGAGCCTCACTAAGTAGCTGAGGCTGGCTTCAAACATGTGCGATCCTCCTGTCTCAGCCTCCCAAGTGCGGGGATTACAAGGGTGTGCCTCCATGCCCAGCTGACCAGCTAATGATTTTTTAAAAAGAAATTTAGAGCCAGATGTGGTAGCACACACCAGTGATTGCAGTACTTGGGAGGCTGAAACAAGAGAATCACAGGTTCGAGGCTAGCTTCAGCTGAAGGGTCTTGCTAACCTTCAGCTTAGCAAGACCCTGCTTCAAGATTAAAAAAATAAATAAAATAGGGCTGGGGGTATAGCTTGAAGGTAGAATACCCCTGGGTGCAAAGAAAAAAGGAGGAAAAGGAAGGAAGGAAGGAAGGAAGGAGCGAGCTGTCAAGGAGGAAGGGAAGGAGAGAAGGGAAGGGAAGAATGAATTCAGACTCGGCTCCATGGCACATACCTATAGTCCCACTACTCGGGAGGCCAAAACATGAGGATCACTTGAGCCCATACAATTTGATGACAACCTGAACAAGAGAGAGAAACCCTATTTCAAAACTCAGTTAAACAAAAAAGTAGTTCAAGGGCTGGTAGTGTAGCCCAGTGGAGAGCACTTAACCCAGCATGTGTGAGGCCCGGGGTTCAATCCCCAGCAAAGGGAGGACTGTGGGCTTCTCACATGTGCTAATAGGCAAGAAGTATCATGGCAGGAACAAGTCCCTCTCACTCCTCTGCCTCCTCCTTCCCTGGGACCTCTTCCAGAAGAGGTCTATTCTAGGAGAGTCCACCCCACTGCCCTGAGACTTTCACCCCTCTCTCCCGGGACATGCAGTGCTCATAGTTCAAGAAGTCCCATATCCAAGACTCCAGCCAAGAGCCAGGGACCCAAATCCCGATAAAGGGATGGGCCAGGCTGGGGGCTGGAAGTCTGAGAAGCTGATCCTTCTGACTTTACACTGCCTAGAACCATGCTGGCTGACCCGCACAGCTAGCTCGCGCGCTCTCTCTCTCTGTACACACACACACACACACACACACACACACACACACACACACACACACACACTTGGTCATCTGCTGCACCACAGGATTAGGAGAGCTGATAGTTGGTGCAAGATCCAAAGGCAGAATCAAGGATTCCATGATTGTTTGAGTACCAGTGTCCTAATCTGTCATGACCAAAAGCATGTCCTAAGAGACCATAGTTCACAGGGAATTGTGGCCGTCTGGTGGAGTGGATAAGGTTGCAGAGAACTGGGTTTGAACATCAGTGTGGCCAACTCTGAGGCCCCTAACCTCGGAGAATGGGCGTACACAGATTTACATAGCCAGGTGATATAAGGCTTTCTTGCTCTCTCTCTCTCTCTCTCTCTCTCTCTCTCTCTCTCTCTCTCTCTTCTTTCTCTCATTCCCAGAAGAGGCAGACTGGAAGAACATCACAGGAGCTCAGGAGGAGAAGGACAATAAATATCTCTGACACCTGACAAGAGCAGATTCCAAAAATGGCAGTGGAGACTGGACAACCAGAGGCCCATGGGGTCTGAGGAACCTCAGAAATTAGGAGCCTGGACGCCAAAAGCCAATGAGAAGAGTGCACATGCCAGCCAATGGATGTGGGAGCCCCGCCCACTGCTGCTATGGCAACATCACAGGAGCCCTGGGAAGCCAAGGGGAGGAAGGTAGGTGCTGGGTCTAAGTTGCAAGTGAAATGGCTGAGTTAATCTGTGAATGGATCAAGCTTTCTACTCTTAAGGAGAGAGTATGATTGAGACTGCAAATCAAGTTTAGTTGCAGGTAGTTACTTTTTTGTGCCCCTGAGTTTGTAGACTATAAAAAGCTGGACCCACAACATAGGTACACACTTTCATAAATGTGCTTCTATGTGTCAGGCGTGGTGTTGATCACCTGTACTCCCAGTACTTGGGGGGCTAAGATAGAGGATTGTAGGTTTAAGAACAGCTTCAACAAGTAGTGAGATGCTCATCAACCTAGAGAGAGACTCTTTCAAAATAAAAATAGAAAAGGGCTGAGGGTGTAGCTCAGAGGTAGAGTGCCCCTGAGTTCAATCCCCAGTACCACAGGAAAATAAAATGTTTGTATGCTGATATGCACAGACACAGACCACTGACATTCCCATGTGCATAAAACCTGTACCCAGTGGTATATTAGTAAATGTTCAACAGACAGATTCTTTGAAAACAGCCATAAAAACAGTATTATTTTCAACAGCTACTGATTTCTGTGGTATAAATACATCTGCAGCCGGGCGGGGTGCCGCACGCTTGTAATCCCAGCATTCGGGAGGCTGAGACAGGAGGATCGCGGTTTGCAGACAGCCTCAGCTACTTAGTGAGGCCCTCTGCAACTCAGTGAGACCCTATTTCAAAATAAAGAATAAAAAATAGGGCAGGGGGTGTAGCTCAGAGGTTGAATATCCCTGGGTTCTATCCATAGACTTGTAAAAAAAAAAAAAAAAAAACGAAAAATATATCTGCCATGGTGATTTGGAGCTCCCAACATGATGTCTCCGAATGGAAGTTGGAGAGAGGTACACAAAATCGGGTCTTTGTGAGCTGGTGTGAGCAGTCCAAATCACATTTGCACATTTGTGCATCTGTCCGAAGGAACCTAGTTGTGTAGGATTTCTTCAGTTCCCCCAAGGATTCAAATTCTAATTCTGTAGACACATTTCTACAGAAAAATAAAGATGTTATCTCAAATACATGCATCTGTAGACACATTCAGTAACTCAGAAATATATATATATAAAGACAAGGTCAAACATACAAATAAATATGTGCACATTGACTGAGAGATTGACACAGGGTGAGACATGCATATAAATTCACACACAGACACCCACATGCTCGGGAAAGGAGAGGAAATAAACCAAACTGATGTGCTAGGGTTGCTGCCCTGGCCTGAGGCCCCACTCCCTTCAGAACAACTTCAGATCAAGGCACATAAGGCCCCTCTTTTCCTTCACTTGGCTGAAGAAACTGGAAGGGCAGAATGTTTCTGCCAGTCAGCTACACATGCTTCTGCATTCCGGAGACCCACAACACCCCTCCCCGTTGGTCTAGAAGAGCCCTCTCGTTACTTTGCAGTTGCCAGCAATCTCAGCACTGCCACCCCCAGCAAGGCGGCCTCAGGCCTCACTGCAGGACAGTGAGCTCTGCCCTCCTCCTCTTCCTCACCCAGTCAGAGGCCAGCATGATTCCCAGCCTGACCCTCCCGGTGGCCCTGCCTGCCTCGTGCGCCATCACTCTCTTGTCTAGGCCAGTGCCCAGCCTTCTAAGTGTCTCTGATCCAAGCTCTCCCCTTCCATTTGTCCCACTGTAGGAAATCTGACAGATTAATTATTCTAAAGCATAGTGCTAAGGTCACATATGTACTAGAAGCTTTTAGGGCCAGATCCCTTTAAGGCCTCCTAACCGAGAGTTGGAGACCACAGGGACAAAGAAAGGGCAGATGCAGTCCCAAGGCTTTCACTCAAGACCCATGCAAGCCAGGCACGATTATGCACGCCTGTAATCCCAGTACTAGAGAGGCTGAGGATTGCAGGTCTGTGACCAGCTTTAGAAAATTTGTGAGACACTATTTCAAAATAAGAGATGGGTGAATTAATTAAAACTAAATTGATTAATTAAAACTACAGGGCTGGTGTGTAGTTCAGAAGTAAAATGTTCCTGAGTTCAATCTTTGGTAAAAAAAAAAAAAAAAGAAAAAAAGACCTATTACTCATTAAAAGTACCATAAATCTGGGCATAGTGGCATACACCTGGAATCTCAGTACTTAGGGGTGTAGAGACAGGATGATCACAGGTTCAAGGCCAGCCTTGTCAAATTAGTGAGACCCTGTTTCAAAATAAAGAATAAAAACAGAGCTGGGCTCAGAGGTAGAATGTCCCTGGGTTTCATCCCCAATACTGAAAAAAAAAAAAAAATAGGATTGGGGGTAGCTCGGAGATATACTGCCTCTGGGTTCAATCCCCAGTAAACACACAAACCATAAAAACTGGATGAAAGCCGGGCATGGTGGCACACACTTGTAATCCCAGTACTTGGGAGGGTAGACAAGAGGATCACAGGTTCACAGCCAGACTCAGTTACTTAGTGAGGCCCTCCTCAACTTAATGAGACCGTGTTTTTTTGTTTTGTTTTGTTTTGTTTTTTTGGTGGTACTGGGGTTCCTGGAAGCCCTTCTACCTTAGGGCTACACTCCCAGACCTATTTTATACTTTTCTATTTGGAAACAGGGTCTCTTAGGCCAGCACGGCTGGCTTCGAACCTGCGCGATCCTCCTGTCTCTGCCTCCCAAGCACAGGGATTACAAGCATGCGCCACTATGCCCGGCAATGAGACCATGTTTTAAAATGAAAAATGAAAAATAAAAAACTGGGCTGGGGTGTAGCTCGGAAGTAGAAGGCCCCTGGGTATAATCCCCAGTACCGAAAAAAAAAAAAAAAAAAAACCCTGAATGAACCTGAGCCTGAGCCCCCATTATAACAGAGACTTAGAGAAGTTGCCTTTGCTAAAAGGACTGACTTTTCTCTTGGACCTACAGATGTCCAATGAGTAACTAAAAGCTGGACAAAGCTTGGCATCTCTGCCTCCATTTTGTATCTACCTCCTTTATGACCTTAAACTTGGGGTCAGGTTTCTGCTCAAACCTGCACATAGTTCTTGCTAATTAGGGGAAGCATCTGGATTTTATTTTCTGTGTTATTTCTCTGTGCGTGCCGCATTGCAAGTTCCGATTCTACCTCTTGACGGCCCCAGTAGTGGCCTGGCCACCGGGTAACAGGAGGAGGTCGAGTAGTAGAAAGGGCCCTATTGAGAAGCAATTAAGGTGACCAATCAGAGGGGAGGGGATGGGGGAGGATGGAATCTCTTTAAAACTCATGAGGTGCTTAAATAAATATATCAAAGATAATCACCAATTAAGCATGGGATCGAGGGAGGGGGAGGGAATGGGATGGAGATTGGATGAGGGCTTATTGAATGATATGTGCTAGTATATCCTCTCAAGTCTTGTATTCCAAAGTGATGTATGATTACAAAAAAAACCAAATAAATAAAAAATTAAAAAAATTAGCCGGGCGTGGTGGCGCACGCTTGTAATCCCCGCGCTTGGGAGGCAGAGACAGGAGGATTGCGCAGGTTCGAAGCCAGCCGCACGCGCTGGCTTAGGAGACCCTGTTTCCAAATAAAAAATATAAAAATAGGTCTGGGAGTGTAGCCCGGAGGTAGAAGGGCTTCCAGGAACCCCAGTACCACCAAAAAATAAATAAATAAAATAAAAAATTAAAAACCCTGCACATAGACACATTAATCATTCAAGGAGTGTCCATCTAATGCTAGTAATCTCCCCCCTTCAAGGTTAAGACACCAAGGCAAGGGCAACGAAGGTATCTCAAGATTTGCAGGGACATTCGACTGCGCTTTTACAACGTCCTGTTCCAGACCTCTAGTGCAGGGCCTGGAAGTCTTCAGTCGCTGCCCCACACCATCCAGGAACAGTGGAGGCTTGCGGGCAGGTCACCCATGTTGAGACTGTACCCCCAAGCAGGAGAAATCACCTCATGGAAGCTGAATTGCCACCTTCTAGGATCACAGGTCTGGTAGCTCAGCGCCCTGTAAAATAAATGAAGATTGCCCTTCAAGTGATAAGGACTTCTCTGGAGTCACCTGGCAAAACCAGCACGGAGCTAATGATCAACCAGACCCTCGCTCACCCCAGCAACCCAGTAAAAGGCTTGCTCCTTACTTTGTTTGGGGAACAGCCTGATCTTTCTCTCCCTCTCCTTGAGTTAACCCCACCACCACCACCACCATTAAAGCTCAGCCCATGTGCTCCTCCTCCTGGATAACTGGGTTTCCTTTCTCTTATCACTGGCTCAGAAGTCCCCATCTTCAGCATCATGACCACATGCCGAATTCCTTCCTTAGTTCACCATTTCATTTCTCGTTTTTTTCCCTTTCTCTCCACAATCTGTTCTGCAAATTGTCTCTGGCATGGAATTTGCTTGCTCCTTCTTTTAGTTCACAGTAGGGCTTTTACAACCCGTTTATGGACAGTCAGTGCTTTATAACTTATCAGCATTCTTTTTTCTTTTTTCTTTTTGTGATGTCGGGGATGGAACCCCGGTGCATTCTACCTCCAAGCTACACCTCCAGGACTATTTTTTTAATTCTTTGAAACAGGGTCTCACTGAGTTGCAAAGGACCTAAGTAGCCGAAGCTGTCCTCGAACTGCAATCCTCCTGTCTCAGCCTCCCAAATGCTGGGATTACAGGCGTGCGCCACCACGCCTGGCTAACATTCTCAAAACCTTTTACGGAGCTCCTATCGTGTGCTTGGCACTGAAGTTAGCCCTAGAATGCAGTAGCGAATACAGGCAGGTGTGGTTGTGTTTCGTGAACTAAGTCAGTGTTATCTCTTGGAGCCCAAGCTCCTCTTCCACGAAGTTAATGGATTGTCATGGAAGCTCTTTTCCCATTGTCCCTCTTACCTGAACCTCTGTTCTGCCTCCCCTGCAACCATGACCTTCCTGCCATAACAGAGACGAAATAGAGAAGACCGAGAATGACACAGATTCTTAGAGGACAATACTGACCTCGTGCGCTTCATAGGAGTTGCTGGTGGAATTTGCAAGCCCGGTGCAAAAGGGCATTAAACTTTTATAAGGCTGTTTAGAGGTTGAAGAATACCTTCCCGTATTCCAACATCTTTCTCCTTATGGTTGTAGTAATTATCCATACTCATCTCCTCGTTTGTAATATGTGGCCAGAAATCTCTGTCTTTCTCATAAACTTTTTAGGATGATAAACGAAACAAAGTTATATAAAGGACTTCAAAGAATTCTAATTGCAACGTATGTGTACAGTATTATCATTCATCTTTTATTCAATGCTCCTTTCTTCTTTAAATCAATCATATGGCAAATTTCAGAAAAGACACTCAATTACTTTGAAACATTCTGGTCTGAATAGATAGTAGACAAGACATAGAAACACTGCACAATAAAACGTATGAGCTGCAAATATGAGCCATATTCACAATGTTAAATTTTCTAAAGATCTGTATTTGAAATGATAATAAGAGACTGGTAAAAATTAATGTCAATAATATAAAAACGTAACCCACTATATCCAAAATGCTATCATTCGTGTGTGTGTGTGTGTGTGTGTGTGTGTGTGTGTGCGTGCACGCGTGCGACACTGGGGATTGAACCCAGGGGCATTCTACCTTTGAGCTACACCCTCAGCCCTATTTTATTCTTCTTTATTTTGAAACAGGGTCTCACTAAGTTGTGGAGGGCCTAAATTGCTGCTGAGGCTGGCTTCGAACCTGTGATTCTCCTGTCTCAGCCTCCCAAGTACTGGGATTACAAGCATGCGCCACCATGGCCAGCCAAAATGCTCTCATTTCAACATATAATTCATATGCAAATTAATGAGAAACTTTACATTCTTTTTTGGTGCTAAGTCTGTGAAATCTTGTATTTTACACTGACAGCACATCTCATTTTGGACTAGTGGTAATTCGAGAGCTTAATACTGTGCAGATACTGTGTAGAAGAGCACATACTAATTTTTTTTTTTTTTTAGTTTTGTATTTTTTTTTAATTTTTTTAAAGCACATACTAATTAGTAAATAAAAATTACTTAAGAACTGTGCAGGCCAGGTGTAGTACAAGTAATCCGTACTTGGGAGGTTGAGACAGGAGCAGCAGGAGTTTGAGGTCAGCCTCGCCAACTTGGCAAGACCCTCAACTACTTAGTGAAAGCCTGTTTCAAAATAATATATACATAAACCAGGCATGGGGGCGCACGCTTGTAATCCCAGCATTTGGGGGGCTGAGACAGGAGGATCGCGGCTCACCGGCAGACTCAGCTACTTAGTGAGGCCCTTTGCAACCCAGTGAGACCCTGGTTCAAAATAAAGAATAGGGCTGGGGGTATAGCTCAGAGGGAGAATGCCCTTGGGTTCCAACCCCAGTACCACACACACACACACAAAAAAAGAATTGCCCAGATGAGCCCGAGGCCTACAGTAATCATAGCTGTTCTCCCATACCATGCCAATATTTTTCTCCTTGTAAATATTACTCCCTTTCTCGGGTGATTTTGTTCAAAGCACCCCCTCATGTTACTCTTGGGTAACCCTTGGGTAACATGAGACTGTAACTGTCTTCTGTATTTGTATCTTTTTAATAAACTTCTTTAAATCTTCAGCTAGAGTCCGGGGCTATTGCATATTTATCCTTAGCTCAGGACAAGAACCTGCACTTTTTGTGGGTTTTTTTTTTTTTGAATTATTCCCAGGGGTCTAACAAAGGTCCCTGGGGACAGTTTCCCCAGACGGTAACAGTCACAGTCCAAACCGGAACATCTTCCCTCAAAACTGTAACAAGTATAATAATCAAGCACCTAGTGTTTAAACCTTCTGGGAAAGGTTATGAAAGAGTCAAAAGGATGTGGCTCAAAGCCAGGCATGGTGGCACATGCTTGTGATCCCAGCACTTGGGAGGCTGAGACAGGAGGACTGCAGTTTCCCAGCGATGCTCAGTTACTTAGTGAGAGATCCTCCCAACTTAGGCCCTGTTTCAAAAGAAAAAATAAAAATAAAGGACTGGGGATGTAGCTCGGAGGTAGAATGCCCCTGGGTTCCATCCCCAGTTCCTAAAATAAAAATAAATAAATAAAATAAATAAATAAATAAGTAAATAAATAAATAAATATTACTCCCTTTCTCAACACGGTGTCAATAATGGGAACCAGAAGCCAGGACTGCACCTGCCGGTCTGTTCCGCATCACGATCCGCGCGGGTGTTTGTGTGCCCTTGTGACTTTGCCCAAGGGGCAGATGTTGGGCTGAACATTACAGTAAACTCCCTAAAACGCGCGGGGATCCCGAGCTTCCTCATTTTGCTCCGGAATCCCAAACTCCGCGGAGCCCGGCGGTGCAGGGGTCAACACGTGTCTGCCGGCCGACGTGGCCTACACGTGCAGTGCGCACGCGCCCCGCGGCGCCGCCAGCAACTTCCGGGCGGGGAGGGCAGAGACGAGTCGGGCGGGTCCACTTGGGGCGCCACTTTTATTTTTTCTGGTTCCTCCGCTTGGAATCCAGGTATCCGACTTCGGAAGCAGGGTCCGGGAGCGAGAAGAGTCCGGCCGAGGCAGGGAACAGCCGCCGGCCGCCGAACTCTCCCAGCCCAAAGAAGGAGTCGCCTCGCGAGGGCCCGAGCGGGCGAGGGGCGGGGCCGCGCCCGCGCGTGCGCACTGCGAGCCCGCCGGCGGTCACGTGCCGCGGGGTGGGGCCGAGCAGGCTGGAGGGAGGGAAGCTGCCCGAGAAGGGAGCAGACACCCGCGGGACCCACGGCGGCAGTAGCGGCAGCATGGCCGCGCTCTACGGGGGTGTAGAGGGGTGAGTGCGATCCGACAGCTGGATCCCGAGAGGGCGGCCCTGGCTCTCCCGGCCGCAGGGCGGGGCGGAAGGTCGTGGCCAGGCGCGTAGGCAGGTGTCTTCGCACCTCAGGGTCCGGCTGCTTTGGGCGTCTGGGCTGCGGGGCCTTGCGGAGAAGGGGTGCGTGCACGCTTAGGGGCGCCCCCCGGTGCAAGGCCCGATGCCACGCAGACCCCGCCGGTGCCACGGCCACACCCCGGGGGTCCTTTGTGTTTCAGGGCGGAACCACGCCCCTTTCACGAAAGACCCACTCGGTCTCCATCTGGAGGAGCAGTTGGTCTTCCTCCGAGTTTTGCAGAACAGGTGTCAGGTGTGAAGTTTCTGGTCTAGGGGTGGGGCTGGAGGCAGAAACTGGGACCAGAATCTCTTTCTGCCAAAGGGTATCTGGGAGCCTGAGCTTCGGGGAGCCACGGTGCTAGTGATGCCCGAAAGCCCCAACATGCTGGCTCGAACCCTCTTTTTTACTTGCATTTTTCCTACTCTGAAGCGTGTCTATCCAACTCTGGTAATAGCTCTTGCCCCTAGGTATGACTTTGGACAAGACATTTGCATTCCCTGTGCTTAAGTTACTGCGTATGTAAAGCGAGGACAGGATGTACAAGATTGCCAAGTCCTCCGCCCGTGACAACATTTCGCGTGTCAAACGAGGGCATAATAGAAGGTGGCAGATAGCTCAGAACAAGCACTGCAGTTTTGAATCTGAAACTGAATTTAGCCACATTTCACTGTTGACTTACCCCAAGGTCTTTTCACATGAGTTATTAAGATTGATCTCCCCCATCATGCTCTCCATTCTGTACCATCATGTGTCTATAGCATTTTTTTTAAAACTCAGTAGAGCACAGAGAGTTTGCATTCATTCATGTTATATTCATCTCTAAGATATAAACCAGTTTTTCCATTTTTGTCAAGAGATTATTTTGGATGTCAAATATGTCACTTCATTAACTCCTCCTTGAAACTCCATGTCATGTTCGAGCTAGATTGGGTCTTCATTGTCTTCCAAGACATTTCTAAAAGTTCTAATTAATGAGGAACACACACCCTACCACCATAAATCTCCCTTTAAGCTACCATTTTCTCCAGTAATCAGCATCGGCAGGCTGAGTTGACTAAGTCTTAAGTTCTCCCTGCCATCTGGTCAGCATTTCTCACAGGGTGTCTTAAAGACACTTGGCAGTGAGGAGCAGACACAGAACAACTGAATGCACTCAATATAGAGGACCTTTTAATAGCTCTGGGGACACTGTGATGGTTTAACTCCTGGAGGTTTAAGTAGTGTGTTGGGTGGACCACACATCAGAGAAGCTTTCAAGGCCCAGATGAGGGAGAACTATGTTTCACTTTCAAGAGCTCAACAAATACTAAACCACAAAAGTGGGTTTGAGAGCAGTGATTGGGTTTGCTGAAGCTGTCGCCTCCGTCACCCTGGGCTCTGCCTGCAGCAGGAACTGTACAAGCTTAGCTCTGTGTGCAGGATTTCTGAGCAGGACTAAGTGCCCTCTTGTGTTCTGTAGGGGAGGCACAAGGTCCAAGGTCCTTTTACTCTCCGAGGATGGACAGATCCTGGCAGAAGCAGAGGGACTGAGCACAAACCACTGGGTAAAAGTCATGCCGAGGGGACCAGAGGGCGCGGTTCTGATTTTATTCTCCTTAACTCCTGTTGAGGAGGTGGCTGGGACTCATTGGGCAGCCGGTAGGGGCAACGCAGGTCATGCGGCCTTCATAACTCCTTTTTCTCTTGATTGGGGGCAGCTGATCGGGACAGACAAGTGTGTGGAGAGGATCAACGAGATGGTGAACAGGGCCAAACGGAAAGCAGGGGTGGGTCCTCTGGTGCCTCTGCGCAGCTTGGTGAGTCTGGCGTGGAGCCTGGGAGTACAGCCAACTGCCACACTAAGTAAGACAGGTGGCAAGTTTGGACTGGACGAGCTTGGCGACTGTAGAGGAAACGGCCTCCAAGGTCCAGTCCCCAGTGTCGAAACTCCTGATCTTACGCTTTCTCGTGGTTTCAGTTGCCACCTCCAAGCCAAGTATATCAGAAGATCATGGGGTTTTGGAGAGCCATTGAGACTTTGGTTTGAATCCCAGCTCAGCTGCTCATCTGGTTGACCCTTAAATGGGCTGTTTACTTTTTCTGAGCCTCCATTTCCTCATTTGGAAAGTGTCACTAACAGTAGCTATTCCAGAGTTGCTGGAAAGTCCATGGGCCTGATATACCTTCAGAGAGTTAGCACAGAACCTGACCCACAAGCATTCATTAAATGCCGGATGTTCTTATTCTCAGCTCACACCTCTCTTCCAAGCTGCTATAGCTGCAGCTATTCCCTGGGTGCACAGGGGAGATGTTCTTCAGGCACAGCCAGCCCTCCTGTGCTCCATCTCCCTTCGCCTCGCTCCCCTGCTTGTTTTTTTTCTAAGAGCACTGCTCTCCAAGCTCCAAACATAGCACAGTTGAGTCCCCTCTTTCTCTGTCCATCCAGCCCAGGCTGTTCTTGGAGGCCTGGCCTTCTGAGGGCTCACTGTGGGGAGGTGGGGGTGGGGGTGGAGGGCCTGGGGCTGCATGAGCAGGGTATGGCCAGTGGAGGGAACAGGAGGCAGGCATGGGGGTGGTGAGAAGGCACTGGGTCTGGGGCCCTGCAGGCTTGCTCACCTCCCGCGTGGCCTAGGGCCTGTCCCTGAGCGGTGGGGAGCAGGAGGATGCAGTGAGGATCCTGATAGAAGAGATGAGGGACCGATTCCCTTACCTGAGTGAAAGCTACTTAATCACCACCGATGCCGCCGGCTCCATCGCCACAGCCACGCCGGACGGTGAGGAGGTGGGGGCGGGGTGAGGTTGAGAACTGGTTTTCTTGGGAAAGCCCCTTAGATGTAGCTGGCAAAACTGGTCTTGCAAATATCTAGAAGGAAGCCTTTGTCATATTTCCTCCCTCCTTCTTACCTGAGCCTAAGTCCTTGCCAGAGCAAGTGGGGGTGGGGGGTCAGAGGAGGGAGGGCCAGAAAGGTGAACTTGGTGGGAAGCGAGTCAGACTGCCCTGCAGAGGGCGCCCCTGGCGCAGCGCAGTGAGAAGCCGGCTTTGGCGGCCACCGGGAGGAGGTAGGGGAGCTCTGGCAGGGGGAGTGCTGGCCTCAGAGGACTGGCTTTCGAGTGCCAGCTCCATCGTCCTGGGAATGCTCTGGACTCTCTGAATGTCAGTTTCCTTATCTATACAGTGGGGATAATTGTACTCATAAGGTGCTTTAGGGTATTGACTGTCCCTGTAACAACAGTGTCTAGGACAATCTCTGGCACACAGTAGGACTCAGTCAAACGGTGGAGCACCCTGAAGACTAGCCAGGCTGCGAACCATGTTCCTGCGGCGAGGTGCCAACTCCTGTTTCTCTTTGTCCCTAGAGAAGGGCTGTGTACAAATGGAGTCTCTCCAAGACGTGGGCCCTCCCCTTTAGGCAGGAAACTGGGCTCCCCTTTCTCTGCAGGACTGAGTAGTAATCCCTTTGCCCTGGGGGGCTGGTTTCTGTCCTGTCTTTCCGCAGTCAGAAGCTGTTGCTCTGTGCAGGGCCTCGGCCACACTGAGCCCCCCGTGCCCTTTCCCCAGGTGGGATCGTGCTCATCTCTGGGACAGGCTCCAACTGCAGGCTCATCAACCCTGATGGCTCTGAGAGTGGCTGCGGTGGCTGGGGCCACATGATGGGAGACGAGGGCTCAGGTGAGCTCACGCGGCCTGGCTGGGCCTGGACTTCTGCAGCCCCCATCTTCTTCCCTGCTGTGGGCCTGCTGTCCCCTGGGGGCTCTCTGGGGATAGCTCCTAAAGGTGACCACTCCAGGTGCACGGTAGTGGCTGGCAGGTCGTGGAGGTGCAAATGCTGGACTGAATGCTGACCTTGCTCCAGCAGTGACACACACCAGGGTTCAGATTCATACCTCAGCACAATGGCGATGGCCCACCTGTGTTAACTTTTAGAGACCCTAAGGAAGAGTTGAAACTATGAAGGTTAAGGCCACGGATGCCAGGAGATACCATACCAGTGTCTGCTAGCGAGAGGGGGGTAGAAGCTCCTCCCTCTTTATGGTAGCATGTACACGTTTTCATAGGGGCCTTGGGGCCCGGCTGTGGCAGTGACTCTGGTGGTATTTGTGGTGACTGACCAGCCTTGTCTTTGGGTAGGAGCCAGTGGCACACAGATTCACCTAGACTATCTTCCCCCTCCAGCTTTCCCTTTTCTGGGTCATTCAGGTAGAATTTGATTAAAAATCCTCTCCTACCCCAGGGCCTAGAATCGGGAAACCTAATTTGCTCCCAAACCAAGCTGATCACTAACCCTGTCTAAGCCTGAGTTTTCTTCCTGCTAAGCTCTGAGAGCTTGCCCCATCTTCTTAGCCCTCTCTGCTTTCTGCTCTCTGCAGCATACTGGATTGCTCACCAAGCAGTGAAGATAGTGTTCGACTCCATCGACAACCTGGAGGCGGCTCCTCATGACATAGGCCATGTCAAGCAGGCCATGTTCAGCTATTTCCAGGTATTTCCCTGCCTCGTTTCACATGCCCACGTGGGCCAGGGCAGTCTAGCGCTCTGAGCCAGAGTGTCTGCAGGAAAGACTAGACCCAAGGTGGGTCAGAACTGCAGGATGAAGCCACAGGTAAAGACGGGATTCAGAATGATGTGGCAGTGCATTCTAGAGGGGTGTCATGAGAAAGGGGGCAAGTAGTTAGCCAGACTTCATTCTTAGATAAAACCTGCTGGGAAACTGGTGTGGTGGTACACAATTGTAATCTCAGTATTTGGGAGGCTGAGACAGGAGGATTGCAGGTTCGAGGCCAGCTTCAGCAATGTGGGCCCTTTGCAACTTAGTGAGAGCCTGTTTCAAAATAAAATAATAAAAATAGGGTGGGGGTGTAGCTCAAAGATAAAATGCCCCTGGGTTTCATCCCCAGCACCACAGAAGAAAGGAAGGAGGGAGGGAGGGAGGGAGGGAAGGGGTGTGTGAGCCTGTTGGGAGGTGAAAGCAGAGGGCATTCTAGACTAGTATGAAAAGTGCCCGGCAAGGCAGGAGGCAGAGACAGCAGGCGGAGTCTGAGCAACTGTGTTGGACACTCATCTGTTCTTTGGCCTATATGGGTCAGGAGAGCCCATTAAGAGGCAGGGTAGACTCCTGCCCTGGGTACTGGGGGTTGATTCCTCGTCTGGTCTGGACTCATTTGTAATGTGTGAGGAGCCAGAGGTGGAGAAGAGGAAGATAAGTCTGTTTAGTAGCGGTCTCTACCTCTTTGTCCAGCCACTGAGGGGAGCTGGGGCTAGGCCGAGGAAGTTGGTTAGAGATGCCGGAAGGTGGAGCCTGTCTTCTCAGGGCGGAGACACTGGTGTGGGTAGAGAGGAATTCTGGCCAGTGCCAAGCAGGACCAGGAGGAGAAAACACTTCTGTAGGACTTTAGACCCAGCCATTCGGGTCTAAATCCCACTAACATTCCTTCTGCGCCCTCTTACATCCTTCAACCAGTCTTCTAAAGTTGTTACCAAGGTTAAATGACATAGTATATAAAATACTTTATACATTGTTCTAGGTACTCAAATCTTAGTATCTCCCCGTTACTAAAATGTATTCTGGGGAATCACTGGTTCCTTTAGAATTTAGAGGTATTAAGAGTGTGTAAGTTTGTTAGGGGCCGGGCATGGTGGCGCACGCTTGTAATCCCAACATTTGGGAGGCTGAGATAGGAGGATTGCAGTTTGCGGACAGCCTCAGCTACATAGTGAGGCCCTTTGCAACTCGGTGAGACCCTGTTTCAAAATAGAGAGTAAAATATAGGGCTGATGGTGTAGCCTGGAGGTAGAATGCCCCTGGGCTCCGTTCCCAGTACTGAAAAAAAACAAGAAAAAAAAAAAAAAAAAACGTTTGTTAGGGAAGAACCTGTGGTCTTATAAGCTTGGGAGAAATGAATTAATTTCTTGTTTATAATACTTCTCAGAGCCTTTGATTTGCTAATGTGCATTGTGACCCTCCAAGGGAGGGTTGCAGTATGCAGTATTCCTTAGATTCCTTTGACCAAAGAAATCAGCCCAAGAGCACATGTGGGAACTGCAGAACGGACTGTGCGGGGTACAAGTCTGAGCCCTGTGCTGCTTGTAAGCTGATCAGTAGCAGCAGTGAAGCTTGTGTTGGGGAAACAAAACATTTCTCATATGAGAAATCTCAGATCCTTACATTTTCTAGAGCTCAAAGATAGCCCCAGAACGAGTCTGGCTTTTCCAACAGCAGAGGCATCAGGAAGGCCAGCTTGGGTGGGCAGGGAGGAGGTTTTCTTTGCTTCTCATGGCTTTCCTGTGTCCTTTCTCTATCTCTCAGGTGCCAGATCGGCTAGGAATCCTCACCCACCTGTATAGGGACTTTGATAAATCCAGGTTTGCTGGGTTTTGCCGGAAAATTGCAGAAGGTACTGGAAGTGGAGCTGGGTTTTGTCTGCCTTTGCAAACCCCAAAGACATCTTTAATGACAGTTGTCATGGCTTGTGCAAGTTGTATGCCTATTGTTTAAGAATTTATGAAGCAGTTGTTCTTCGGACAGATTTTTTTTTAGCCAATTGTACCCAAAAACTGGGGGATCAAAGAGAGCTTGGACATACTTTGTTGTTGAGGGTCAGGAGGAGCTAAACAGAGCTCCTGCTTGTCTGTACATTCCTGTTTCTTCTGTAAGGTCCACATACCCTTAATTTGAATTCCTTACCCTGAGGGCAGCCCAAGGCTCTCTTAGATTCTGCTGGACCCAGTCATCCCCAGCAAGGGACTGGCCAGCAGCAGACTGTTGGGGGTGGGGAGCACAGACAGGAGTATCAGTCAGCTTCCCAGCCAGGGTCCCAACTGAGTATAGCACAGTAACCTGGTGCCAGGGCGCTTCAGCAGGGGCTGCCTGTGCCAGTGCCCGATGCACCTTCCCAGCAGGGCACCTCTGAAGGGGAAAGTGTCTGGGGTGTGTGGCGGGTGAAGCTCGCTCACACACACGCCAAGAGGTCCACCTCAGCCGGGCATGTTGACACACGCTTGTAATCCCAGCATTCAGGAGGCTGAGACAGGAAGATCACGGTTCACGGACAGCCTCGGCTACTTAGTGAGGTCCTCTCCTGCTCAGTGAGACCTTGTTTCAAAATAAAGAATAAAAAATAGGGCTGGGGGTGTAGCTTGGAGGTAGAATGCTCCTGGGTTCCATCCCTAATACTGCAAAAAAACAAAACAACAACAACAAAAACAAAAAACCCCACCTCGGACCTGCCTTAGATCCTGCTGCCAGAGGTGCTTCTGCAGCTGCCACTCTGCAACAAGGAAGAGAGAGAGTAAGGGGTCAGGCGGTATCCACCAGCCCCTTCTTCCCCCTGCCTCCCCAGGTGCTCAGCAGGGAGACCCCCTCTCCCGGTACATCTTCAGGAAGGCTGGGGAGATGCTGGGCAGACATGTCGTAGCAGTGCTGCCCGAAATCGACCCGGTGAGTGACATGGCCCTTTCTTCCCCTTCGGTGATGGGCTCGTCCCGTCAGACCCTGTGTAAAGTGGATGCTATTTTAGATGAACTGAGGAGAAAAATTCTGTTCATAACACACAAGTCCTTCAGTCAGGCGCCTCTGCTGCGTGCTGTGGCTGGTCAGTGATCTGTGTGTGGAGTGGATTGGCTTCATGTGCTGTGCTGTCCCCTCTGCCCACGCCCTTCCTGCTTAACCCTTTTCCATCCTCTTTGAGTCTCCTCTTTTCCTCCTTTTTCTTTCCTTGAGTCTGCCTCCCCATCCTTCATTAGAGGGAGAGGATCTGGGATGGGGAGGTTGGTCTTGGGAAACCACCGCCACAGCCCTGGAGAGGCCCGGGCAGCCTGCAGCACCTGTTTTCTGCCTTCTGCCCAGGTCTTGTTCCAAGGGGAGCTTGGCCTCCCCATCCTGTGTGTGGGCTCTGTGTGGAAGAGCTGGGAGCTGCTGAAGGAAGGTGAGTCTGGGGGTGGGTGGAGGAGGGGAAGGATGAGGGCAGAGGATGGGACTGGAAGGGCGTGGCCAGGGAAGCTGCCTGCTGGGGAGGACTGGGACCTGTGCCCTGAGGCTCAGACAGGCTGGTACACCTCTCGCCTCAGCTGAGGCACTCAGCTTCCACTTTGCCACTTAACCCTTCCCTCTGTCCTATCCAGCTGCTGCTTTTTTTTTTTTTTTTTTTTTTTTTAGCCCCGGGCATTGAACCCAGGGGCATTCTACCTCTAAGCTACACCCCCAGCCTTATTTTATTTAATTAATTAATTTTTTGTAGTACTCAGACTGGAACCCCGGGGCATTCTACCTCTGAGCTACACCCCCAAGCCCTATTTTTTATTCATTATTTTGAAACTAGGTCTCACTGAGTTACAGAGGGCCTAAGTAGCTGAGGCTGTCCACAAACCCGGATCTTCCTGTCTCAGCCTCCCAAATGCTGAGATTACAGGGGTGTACCACCACATCTGGCTCCTGTTTTTTTTTTTTGTTTTTTTTTTAATTTGGAAATGATCTAAATTGCTGAGGGCCTCCCTAAATTACTGAGGCTGGCTTCAACCTGCTATCCTTCTGTCTCAGCCTCCCAGGTACTGGGATTACAGGTGTATGCCACCACGCCTGGCTCAAATTATTTATTAAGTAACTTTTTAGAAGTTAAAGTTAAATGGACTATAGAGCCCTAGTTCTAGCCAGCACGTGACAACACACTGTGGTGACCTCCCTGGCCAGCATAATCCTGGTCAGAGGAAAGACTCACTTCTTAGCCCTGGTGCCTCTGGCACTTGCATGGTTTCTGTTTGACCTCTAAAGTTGCTCCAGTGGCCACTGGAGCTCCTGGCACGATGGAGTTCAGAGCATCGTGTTCTGGAGCTGGGAGGAAGGCAGACCCCTCCGCGTGCGGGGCCCCTGTGCCTTGAGTGCAGGGGACTCGGCCCGAGGCCCCTCCAGCACCTCCACAGAGGCTCCCAGCCTCTGTCCTCTCCTCCCCTGGTCTCTACTCAGGCTGCCGGTTTCTTCTCATCCCTGTCCTTGCGTTCTTCCTTCCAGGTTTCCTTTTGGCGCTGACCCAGGGCAGAGAGATCCAGGCTCAGAACTCCTTCTCCAGCTTCACCCTCATGAAGCTGAAGCACTCCTCCGCCCTGGGCGGGGCCAGCCTAGGGGCCCGGCACATCGGGCACCTCCTCCCCATGGACTACAGCGCCAACGCCATTGCCTTCTACTCCTACACCTTCTCCTAGGGGGCCGGCCCTGGCTCGCCCGCTCCAGGCTCAACAGACACTGGGCGCTGGAAGGGTGGAGTCTTTTTTCCTTTTTTTCCCATTTTTTAAAAACACATATAGAAGAAAATAAACGCACTTTACTCCGCCCCAGTTGGATTGTGTTATCAAGCACCCAGCACACCTCCAACAGGTACTGTACTGTCCCAGAGGGCTCAGGAAGGGTTTTGTTTGAAGTGAAAGCCCCACCCCAGGGGCTTGGTCCACCGTCTGCATCCTCTCACCCCTGCCACCCTGGTGCATCCCTGTTACCATACCATGCCATGCACACTGCGTGGTTGCCAGGTAACCTGTGACCTCAGTTTTCTCATGTCTTGGGTGGGTCATGGACTCCTTTCTGGCCATAGTCAGAACTGAGTCTTCTCCACCAGGAGTAACCAGAGGCATGTCACACCTTCTCCTGAGACGCAGGATTTTGGAGATGGTGCCACTCTAGTCTAGGAGAATTTTTACCTCACTGGATTTGGTGATTGTATGCAACACATTTTACAGTTTCTCAGATGAATGAATTATTGAGAGTTCTTGAGGACTGCTTAGATCCAGAAAGGCCCACTAGGCAGACTGACTAGGTGGCTACCTACGTTATTTCTGGCTGCTGCTAGCCCAGCTCTGGTTACAGCATGACTGTGTTTGCCGTTTGGCTCTGGGAATGATGAGCACCAGTGAGGGGCAGACATGGATCCTGTCCTCTGGATTCTGTAGTTTGATCAGTGAAGTCTAGAGTTTCGTGTTGTGCTGCCTAAAGACTGAACTTCCCAAACCCTGTAGGTCCAGTACTCCGCAAGTTTGTAATATCTCATCTGGTAAAAAGCTTTCACAGAACAAGGACACAGGAGGAGCACCTTTGCTATATCCCAGAATCCTAAAAAAGTGAACTTGGTTTTATTTTTATTTTTTTGGTACTGGGGATCAAACCCCGAGGCATTCTACCTCTAAGCTACATCCTCAGCCCGATTTATATCTTATTAAAACAGGGTCTCACTAGGGTGCTGAGAGCCTAAGTTCCAGAGGCTGGCTCCCAAGTACTGGGATTACAAGCCTGTGGCTGTAATCACACCTGGCTTGATTTTATTATTTGTGGTGCTGGGGATTGAACCCAGGGCCTTACACATGCTAGGATGACAGGTGAGGACCACCATTCCTGGTTTATTTTTGTTTAATGTGCTTTCAGGATTAGGCTCAGGCAGTGTCTTGGTGAAGAGTTTTGAGTTTGGCCGTCACTTCCTTATCATGGCGTAGACAATTCCAATTGGACAATGGAGTTCTAGAGGAAAGTTAAGAAGCACACCGTCACTGGCTTTCTCAGCCCCAGAACATGAGTACTGGATAAATGGAGCCTTTTTCTTTTTAGTGCTAAGGGTTAAACCCAGGGCCTCCTGCATGCCTGGCGAGTTCTTTACCACTGAGCTATATCCCCAGCCCCTAATGAAGACAAGTTTAAAGTGTATAGTCAGATATGCCCCTTATTCCTGTCACTTAGTGGATGTGATGAGGTCCTTTTTTTTTTTTAAATTGGTGCATTGTAGTCACACCCTGATGGAGTTCAAGATGGTGGAGGCACACATGCACACAGCACTCATTTAGCCCTTCCCCAATTCCCACCCCATTGCCTCCCTTCCCTCCTCATTTTGGCTTAGTGATTGAAATCTTTGTGACTGTACATCATGTACATTAGGGGATGGGAAGGGGAAGAGAGGTCCTTATTCTTGATGGAATCTATGCACAAGTTGCAGGGTAGAAAATCATGAGATTTTTCATGTTTCACTCCCTTTAAACATATTCTTCCCTCACCAAAATGTCCAGAGCAATTCATGGACTGCACTGCCAGGGCACTGGGCATGCACAAAGGTATCTGAGCCCGTAACAGCCCTGGAACAAGGCAAGAGGGCAGTAAGCACTGGATAACAAGGCCAGCCTGCCTTCATCTCTGTGTGACCTCGTGGACAGCAGTTTCACTGTCCACCCAATCAGCAGACATTTCTTGACATCATCTAGATGTGATGAGTGCTCTAAGGACTAAATAAAGTATATCCCTTTTCAGTCAAAATCCATGGAACTGGACACAAGATGACTGCACCTTAGTGTATTAAACTTCAATTAGATTCAGTGAAATTTATTATTTTGTGTGTGTGTGTGTGTGTGTGTGTGTGTGGTAGTGCAGATCGAACCCCCAGGGCATTCTACCTCCAAGCTATACTCCCAGCTCCATTTTGTTACTTTTTAAAATTTTGAAACAAGGTCTCCTTAAATTGCTAAGGGCCTAAATTGCTAACTCTGTCCCTGAGCCTGAGATCCTCCTGTCTGGGTCTCCCAAGTTACTAAGACTACAGACGTGTGCCGCCTTGCCTGGCAATTTTTTTTCCCCTTTAAACAGGATCTTACTGAGAGTCTAAGTTGCACTGGTCTCAAACCTGTGATCTTCCTTACAACCTCTCAAGTACTAGGATGTAGGTGTGTGCTACTATGCCTAGCTAGGTTCAGTGAAATTTAAAAACAAACACCATCCACATCTCCAAGAATGTTACAACAGTAGAGGTGGGCGTGGTGGCACATGCTTGTAACCCCTGCATTTGGGAGGCTGAGACAAGAGGATCAGTTTGCAGACAACCTCAGCTACTACTTAGGCCATTTGCAACTCAGTGAGACCTTGTTTCAAAATAAAGAATAAAAAATATGGCTGGGGATGTGGCCTAGAGGCAGAATGCCCCTAGGTTCCATCCCCAGTAATGCAAAAAAAAAAAAAAAGTTAAAACAGCATATTAACTAGCTCTATGCACCTACAGCACTTCAAAAAATTATAAATAGGCTGGGCATGGTGGCACATGCCTGTAATTCCAATACTTGGGAGACCAAAACAGGAGGATTGCTCTCCGCAACCTAGCAAAATCCTGTTTCCAAATAATTTGTGTGTGTGTGTGTGTGTGGTACTGGGGATGAAACCCAGGGGCATTCTACCTGCAAGCTATACCCCCAGTTCCATTTTTTATTCTTTATTTTGAAACAGGGTCTTACTGAATTGCAAAGGGCCTAAGTAGCTGAGGCTAGCCGCAAACCGTGATCCTCCAGTCTCAGCCTCCCAAATGCTAGGATTACAAGCATGTGTCACCGCGCCTGGCTTCCAAATAAATATTTTTTTAAAAATAGGGCTAGGAGGAGCCAGGTGTGGTGGTGCACACTTGTAATCCCAGCATTCGGAAGGCTGAGACAGGAGTATTGCAGTTCGCGGACAGCCTCAGCTCTTAGTAAGGCCCTCCACAACTTAGTGAGACCCTGTTTCAAAATCAAGAATAAAAAATAGGGCAAGGGGTATAGGTCGAATGCCCCTGGGTTCCATGTCAAGACCCACAAAAAATAAAAAAAATAAACAGGGCTAGGGGTTTAACTCAGAGGTAGAATTCTCCTGGGTTCTACTCCAGCAAAACACATACACACACGCACTAAAAATACGTGGGTCAGAGGTCAGCTCAGATTTTTCTCCCTAGTTTTGGGGTGGCAGTACTAGGGGTTTAAGCCAAAACCCATGGACCCTAGTCTGGCCCCTTAATTATTTTATTCTATGATAAAGCCCCTAGTCATTTGGAGAGTTCAAGACAGGCTTAAGTTGAAAGAAGTACAAAATGTCCATCATCTCAGCAGACTCTGCACCTGCTTGTTAATCCAGAAGCCCCACCCAGGGCCTAAGAGATGCTTGGTAAGGAAGAGGCTCTCAAATTTGCTGTAGTTGAAAAGCAGATATAGAATACTTTCACTTGTTTTTGTTTTTTGTTTTGTGGTACTGGGGATTGAACCAGGGGTAATTCTACCTCCAAGCTACATTTTGTGTGTGTGTGTGGGGGGGGGGGGTCTAGGCGTGGAACCCAGAGGCTTTCTACCTCTGCCTACACTCCCAGACCTTTATACTTTGTTTGGAAATGGTCTAAGTTGCCGAGAGCCTCACTAAATAGCTGAGGCTGTCTTCGAACCTGTGTGATCCTCCTGTCTCAGCCTCCCTAGTACTGGGATTACAAGCGTGCGCCACCACGTCTGGCTTCTTTTTAAATATTTTCTTTGGAAACAGGGTCTTGCTAGGTTACCGAGTCTGAGCTGTTGAGGCTGTCCTTGAACCTGTGGTCCTCCTGTCTCAGTTTTCCAAGTATTAGGATTAAACATGTGCCAGCACACCTGGCCTTTCACTTGGAAAAAAAGTGATTGCCCTTTTAGCCCCAGGATTACCTCTTACCATCTTTGTTCAAAGCATACATATTACCATTGTTGGGTACCATGGATTAAATGCCTTTAATGTGCTGGTCAGCATTTAAAAATTTTACTTTTCATAATGGCCACAGGGAGGAGGTGTTACACCTTTACAAATAACTGAGGTTTGGGCCAAAGGGCACCAAGAAAGTGGAGAAGGTAGAAGTCAGGTCTCTGGCATCTAAGACCATACGTGTGCTACTCCGTGTTATTTGGAATGAGAAGTGAAACTGGTCCACCTTGAGATAGAAGATCTCACAGCACACATGTGCCCCTACAGGATGGCAATACACAGTAAAGCCTTAAGAAAAAGGGCAGTACCACTGCCAGCAAATACACTTTATTAAGATTTTCAACAGCTACATTTGGTTTTTATAGCAATTTTTAAAGTAACTTTTTTCAACTTTTTATGTTTTTATGAAAATTATTCATTTTAAAGCCCCGTCCCTCCCTCCCAAAAGTATTAATGCCCATGTAATGTTTATTAAAGGGAGGGAGCGACAGTAGCTTTTAAACACTTGTGAAACAAAGATAAGGGTCCGTCTAGACCTGGGCCAGTTGAGGTGCGAGGCGTATGCTGGCACCATCAGTACCTCCTCCCATCCCACCGCCAGCTGGTGGCCACAGACCCGCGGGGCCTCCTTGTTCCATGAGCTTTACCTCTCCTCCATACCGCAGCTGTCAGCCCTCCTCCCCTCCAAATGTGTCCCCACCGAAAGCAGTACAAACTTGAATACATGTTCAACTTTGTTAATGGAAATAAGGTTCTAAGGTTCGGAGATTCCCCATCTAGTCAGGGGGAGGAAAAATACCCAACACAGCTTCGGTGCTTTCACTCTCTCATCCACTCAGACACACATGCTCATACTTACTACAGACTCAACTGGTACTTCAGAAATCCCAACACATAGCACAGAAGTTCCTTATAAAAAAGATGCAAAATTATAAAAATTTCTGCAGCAGTTGCAGCTCCTGTGGAGCTTCTGATGACAAAGCTGGTTCTTAAATATTCCTTTATCATTCACAGCGGCCTCCCTCAAAAGCCCTATGTCCCTATGTTTGGAGGCTTCCACTTAGATCACAGGAACTGAAATCCAAGTTTGAAAGGCTCTCTACCAGGTGGGTGAGGTGGCACCGGCCTGTAATCTCAGTACTTGGGAAGCTGAGACGGGGGGGTCACAGGTTCGGGGCCAGCCTATGCAACTGAGTGAGACCCTGTTTCCAAATAAAAACTTCATACTGGACTGGGGGTATAACTCAGGTAGAATGCCCCTGGGTTCCATCCCCAGTACCACAAATCCACACAAAAAGAGGCTCTTTGCTGACAAAATGTGTCCTATTCATCAATGGGATACTACTAATCAGTAAAAGAAACAGCCACCAAAACATGTTACATGTCACGGGTGAACCACACAAATGTGCTAAGTAGAATAAAATAAACAGATATGAAACTACAGAATGTATGAGTCCATTGGCATGGAATGTCTACAAAAGGCAAAACGAAGCAGATGGAAGGTAGATTCGCGGTTGCCTGGAGCTGGGAACAAGAGCTGACTAAACGAGCATCAAGGACCTTCCTGGGGGTATGAAAGTCATCTAAAGCCTCATGATGGTCATGCCCCCCACCGAGCAGTCACTAAAACCACCAACTTGTGCATCTGAAGTGGATGCATTTTATGATGTATAAAATATGTATCATTAAAGTTGTTCCTAGGAGAAGGACTCGAGTCCCTGCCTCCCAACCACTCTTAAAGCAGTATACATTTTTTGGGGGGGTGGTACTGGGGTTCCTGGAAGCCCTTCTACTTCCGGGCTACACTCCCAGACCTATTTTATACTTTTTTATTTTTGGAAACAGGGTCTCTTAAGCCAGCGAGGCTGGCTTCGAACCTGCGCGATCCTCCTGTCTCCACCTCCCAAGGGCGGGGATTACAAGCCTGCGCCACCACGCCCGGCGCTCAAGCAGTACACATTTTTAAAAGCTCACAGTCAACAGGACAGGATTGTTTAGTGTTGATTTACAGAATTAAACATTTTACTATTTTATAGAAAATGCATTTAAGTAACTGTAAAATAGTAAAATGCTTGAAACATTTTTCTTATCTCAAGACTGGGGGCATAGCTAAGTGGTTAGTGTTTGCCTGGTATGCATGAGACCAAGTTTGATCCCCAGCACCACGAAAAAGAAAACAAATTACTTCAAATTCTTTTTGCAGATTAAATAACCTAAATTGTTTATTATTTTTAAATAAAAGATATCCAGTAAGAAGGTAGATTTTGGAAAGAAAACTTAGCAACAAAATCTAAGAAGGCTTTTTAAAACAAAAGGTTTTTTTCAAAATAAAGATACAGGTACATCTGTCCCTTTACATATTTCTCTCCTGTCCGTCCCCTGGGAGAAGGAAGTGTAAGTCTCTCGGCTGACTCTCAACAGGACAGTACATCCAGAGTCCCCTCAAAACGCCACTGAGCGGGAACAGCAGTAGGGGCTGGGCAGTGAGAGCAGAAGGCCAAGTAGGATAAAGAAAGCTATTTCCTTGGGTGGATTTCCTGCTCTGTCCCTGTTACCAACAGTAGCTTCAGTATGGATGAAGATTAAATGGGGAGGGGGCCCCTTTCCAAATTGTAACTAACCAAGTCTGTGGATAAAATTCACAAGACAGCTAAAAAGGAGCTATTAGGAGGTTCTTGTGTACCACAGAGCTGCCAACCCAACGAATGACCTGTATGGGCCAGGGGAGCAGAGGCACGGGACTGAGATCCCCAATACACACCAAATCAGGGTCGATCCTGTTACCCGCCCACTTGCCAGAATGATGTTAACGGTATCCCAGAGGAGAGCAGCTGGGGATACACTTCTCTTTCTCAATAGGTGAATATCTCCAGATCTTGGTCTTATTTGTCAGACCTCTACTGATTCTAATACCTCAGTTTCACCTAAACCAACAAAGGGCCTGTAATGCTGAAACCCTTCTTGAGGAAAAAACTCTGCTCGCTGCAATCATCAGGGGTTGATTCGGGAATGCCTTCAGTCACTCACGGGTCTGCAGGGGCCCTCACGCAAGAAGAGTCATCCCCACTGTTTCTTTTGGCTAGCTTTTCACGCAACTTTCTCCTCGAATCTGTTCATTAGCAGCATATTCATCTGCCCTCCCTCTCAGCCTTTCTGAAGTCAAAATGCAACTTTGACATTATAGCAATTTGGAAAATACTTTATAAAATTAAACCACAGTTAGCATTATAAACTTAAAGAGATCCCAGCTGTTGTGTGTGTGGGAACTAAAGGTGCTACACTACAACAATCCAGCTTTTCCTTATGATCTCTTCCTGGTTTGCCCTTATTTGATTCTCAAAAGTCAACTACTGTAGACAGAATCTGGTCCAAGATCTGTGCCCAGGCCTCGGCTATATCCTTGAATTTTTTGTTGCAGTTCAAATGTCTGGGGGGGGGGGGGGGGGGAACATTCCTTTATTTATTTTTTTTCCCTTGAAGAGAAAGAAATTACTTCTATCTCGGAGTTTCAGAGGCAAATAAATAATCAGAGCAATGAGAAATCAATCACTAATACACTAACATGGGGACCAGCTAGATTGGTAATTATCAAAAAATACAGGTTCCACCTGAGCTTGGTGTTACACACCTGTAATCCCAGAGTACTCAGAGGCTGAGACAGGAGGATCACAAGTTCAAGGCCAGCCTGGGCAATTTAGCAAGCCCTTGCTTCAAAACAGAAAATAAAATGAAGCTGAGGGTATAGCTCAGAGGTAGAATGCCTCTGGTTTTCATCCCTAGTACCAAAAAAAAAAAAAAAAAGAAGAAGAAGAAGAAAAGAAAGAAAGGCTGGCTTCATTTTGATACAAATTCTCAAACTTGAAGTTGCCAATTAAAAAACTTAAGTTAGAACAGCACAGTGGCTTAAATTCAACATCAAAATAATCACTTACAAACCAGGCATGGTGGTGTGCACATATAACCCTATAGTCCTAGTACTTGGGAGGTTGAGACAGGAGGTTTATAGGTTGGTGGACAGCTTCAGCAATTTAGCAAGGCCCTCCCACAACTTGGTGAGACACTATTTCAAAATTAAAAAAATAGGGTTGATGGCATAGCTCAGAGGTATAGAACGTCCCTGGTTCAATCCCTAATACTACCACCAAGATTAAAAAAAAAAAAGTCACTTATAAACACAAGCCTCAGCATTAAGGGTAAATAAAGGTGTCCAGCCTGGCTCACACCCAGAACTTCTCCCTGAAAAACAGACTGAACAAAGGCTCCCAGGTCTTTGTTCCCAGTAAAGAGCCTCCCAGACTCACATGACTTTTCTGCAAAGATGGCGAACTCGTGGGCTGAGCTTGTGCTGGGGGGTGGGTGGGGGGGAGAGATAATGGTGCTACCACCTCACAACATAAAATAGAAGGCAAACAAAGTTTGACCTCAGGAGAAACAGTAGGAAGAACAAGTCCTACACATTAAACGCGGGGTCACTCTGCCAGAGCTTCCTGATCCTGGAGCCAGGACGTTCTGTGTCTGGGTAGGACACTCTAGCCCTAGAAGAATTTCTTTAATCATAAGCAAATATGCCTTATGAAACAGCACTGAAGACTGACATCCCAGAGAGTCAGCACAGTAAAAGGGAACAGGCGCCTCTTGGACCACTCCAGAGCTCACCCTACCTGAGCATCAAAAGAACAAACTTCAGGAAGAAGAAAGAGCAACTCTGGACCTCTAGTACTTCTCAGATGCGCAGCCAAGGCTTTGTGAT
The DNA here is from genome assembly GCF_963383645.1 of Muscardinus avellanarius. Taxonomy (NCBI): domain Eukaryota; kingdom Metazoa; phylum Chordata; class Mammalia; order Rodentia; family Gliridae; genus Muscardinus; species Muscardinus avellanarius. Next base: position 65,898,941 of record NC_137801.1, read on the forward strand.
ACAGGTTTTGACAGCATTTAAAAGGCGCTTCCCGCAACCCAACACATTTCCAACAGCCTTCAGGCATTCTGAGCTTGGACAGGCCAATGGAGACTGCAGCAGGATCAGCAGTCCCAGAAAAGACATTTCCTCCATCGATGCCCTTCCAACCTTCTCTGTAACAGAAGCGACAACTCCAACTAAAAGCCAAAGCTGGAATGAAGAAGTTTCTTTATTCAGAATCCTCCCTGAAAAAAGAGTTAACAGTTTTTTTTTCTCTTGAGGCTTTGGGAACTGATGTGCATATCTGGCAATTTACGTCCCCCAACTAAGCTCCTCTCTCATGACATAACCCAACAAGAAAGACCATTTTTCAAAAGACACCATCCTATAAACTTAAGGGGGAAAAAAATGTAGGTTTGAATTTTAAACCTGGCTTTAGTGTTAATTCCAACAATCTGGGAGGCCAAGGCAGGGGGATCCCAAGTTTGAGGCCAGCCACAGCAACTTAGTGAAACTGTCTCAAAATGAAAAAGCGTTGGGGGCATAGCTCAGTGGTAGAGCACCCCTGGGTTCACTCCTCAGTACCACACACACACAAAGCCTGATGTTAGCCTCTGGCTGTTCAAAAAGTCAACCAGGGAGGCTGGGGTGTGTACTGGTAGAACACTCGCCTAACACACACAAGGCACTGGGTTCAATCCCCAGCGGTGCAAAAAGATAAGGAAACAAGGGAGCACATAAGTAAAAGAATTCCTTCAGCTTTCTAGACCCTACCTAGTCTTTGCTTCCAACCTCTGTCCCACATCCACATCCTGAATTTACATCGACTTTACTTCAGGTTACATGATCTTTCCCTCGTAGGTCCACCACACACCACAGTAATGGTCGGTCACACAGAAGCCACTACGGTATCAGCCCTCTGCAAATCCTTGTCTTGGGAGAATGGCCAGCACTGGACATATTCTCTGACATACGAGGCAGCCACCTACATCTCTGTACACAAAGCAGCTCCTGGTGCCTCGTTTAGTTCCTTAGAAGTAGCAACGAAAAACCTCAAGTGAGTTATGGGTAGAAAAGCCAACAGGAGCATACCCAGACAGGTCAACCAAGAAAACTCAAAAAGCTAGGTATATGGGAACAGTGTAATGTGATAATAACTTAAAACATCCCAGAGGGATAGGTACACAGTCATATGGGTCAAGCAGGACTTGTGGTCATTTCTGAGTTCCTCTGCAGAATTCTGTAAGGCAGAAAAAGCTCCAACCTCTGAACTGAGTTTCTTGTTCATGTCCTGAAAAAATATATTTCCTTGAAAAAGTGCATAAGCTTTTCTGAGGGAATTAAGATGCTAGTAGAAGCAAGTGATGATGGGGCTGGAAAAAACAGACAAAAGAACTTCCACATAAACTTAAGACACCACGAACCGAGGCTCTACTGTAAACCATTAGCAGTGTTTAGATGACTTCTCCAAGCAGGAAGGAAGACAACAGTAACTCAATGACTCAATGACCGTGACCATCACAGCCCTCCTCTTCTGACTTACAACTGTCACTGACCATCAGAAGAGTTACTGTAAACCGAGAACTCTGAAGTCTGTTTTCTTGAATGGGGTTCAGGGCAGGGAGACGTGGGCTCCGCAAGGCCACTGGTAATCCCCGTTCATTGCAGAAAGACCAAAAGTTGGGGGAGCTGGGCTTCACAAACTGGTTTGCACCAAGTGATTCTTTGTCCCTCTTCCCATCAGCTTAACAGGCTCCACAAGTAGCTCCCTGGGTGTTCCTTGCTCCTGGTAGGTACACAGCAGGGTGAGAAAGGTGTTTCTTAAATGCTCAGTTTTCCTTGGTCAGCTTATTTTGTTTAAACAAAGACGGCACAAAATTCCTGATAAAGGAAAAAAACCCTGCAATTTCTCCTTAACTCAAAAGAGCTAATTACAAACAAAACAAGTAACTCCTCCAAATGACAGTCAGTAGAACCAAAAGGAAATACTCAAAGGCTTGTAAGTCAGACTGAGCACATTAGTTACTCAGAGTCACAGTATTCAGTTAAACCCCCGTCCCCTGCCTGGCTGCACACCCGCTTCCCACCCCACCCACAGCTCTGCCTTTGTGCATCACTGTCCCCAGATGTGGGGACAGACAAGTCCTCCTCAGAGCTTGACAGCTCAGTACTTCACTCCTGGAATGAACTCCTTGGCGTCCGGGTTCAAGTTACTTTTGCTCTGAAATAAGAACCAAAAGATAATAAATTCTACAGCAGGCTGCACTTTAAAACTTATTTTGTCCCTATGTATTTTTTTTTTTTTGGGGGGGTGGGGTTGGAGACTGAAACCAAGCCTTCAGCCAGGCATGGTGGCGCACGCTTGTAATCTCAGCATTTGGGAGGCTGAGACAGGAGGATGGCGGTTCGCGGACAGCCTCAGCTACTTAGCGAAGCCCTTTGCAACGCAGTGAGACCCTGTTTCAAAATACAGAATAAGAGCCAGGCGTGGGGGTGCACGCTTGTAATCCCAGCACTTTGGAGGCTGAGACGGGAGGATCGCACAGGTTCGAAGCCAGCCTCAGCCACTTAGTGAGGCTCTCAACAACTTAGTGAGACCCTGTTTCCAAATAAAATATAAAATAGGTCTGGGAGTGTGGCCTGGAGGTAGAAAACCTCTGGGTTCCACCCTCAGTACCACCAAAAATAAAATAAAAGAATAAAGAATAAAAATAAAAAATAGGGCTAAGGGTATAGCTCAGAGGTAGAATGCCCCTGGGTTCCATCCCCAGTACCGCAAAAGAAAAGAAAAGAAACCAAGCTTCATACGTGGTAAGTGCTCTGTCCTTGGGTACATCCCCAGGTCTCCCCACACCCCATTATCACCAGTACCTTCCTCTTTGCCTTAAGGACAGAAAGAAATAAAATCCCTGGCAAATCAGGCTGTTATTGGCTACCATCAATGGCTCCAGAACAAGCTCATTTATCCTTCCTGCTTTAGACTGCTCCCTTTATGATGCTTCCCAATATCTCGTCAGAGACCTGTAAATTCAACTCCAAAAAGAATATTTAACTCATTGTACCCTAAATTGGTAAAAATCAGGGTGTTTCATGAAACCAGTTTGGTTACCACCATACCTCTATTTTTTTTTCTTTCTTTTTTTTTTTTTGTGGTACTGGGGTTCCTGGAAACCCTTCTACCTCTGGGCTACACTCCCAGACCTATTTTATACTTTTTTGAAATTTGGAAACGGGGTCTCTTAAGCCAGCGTGGCTGGCTTCGAACCTGCACGATCGTCCAGTCTCCGCCTCCCAAGCGTGGGGATTACAAGCGTGCGCCACCGCGCCCGGCCTACCATACCTCTATTTTTAACCTCTGGTTGTCTACTTTCTTGTGAATACTCCAAACCATGGCAGGCCATAGGGCACAATCATTCAGAAAACAAGTTGCATAAGAACTCCCTTGCTTGCAGAATTCTGACATTTACATAAGCACCGAGGCAAGGAATTCATTTATCTGGCCTACTGTAAGTGGATAACTGACCTCTCAGGAGTATGTTCCTTCCAAAAGGAACAGGCCATTTTTGTAGCAGGAGCATTCAGAACAGAGTATATTAAATACAGATTTGGGGGATAATAAAAGAGAGGACAGCAGCAAATGGTCAACCTGTTCAGTGTTCAAGTCAACGGCCCTTCATCCCAATTTTAAAAAGCTCAGTAAGAGGTAATGAAGAGTGGCGATGCTGGCAAAGCCCTCTGTGGGGAGCCGTGTGTCTACACGGTGCCTGCTCACCAATGCCCATCTGAGCAGTGAAGAAACAGCAGTTCAGAGGGCTCCAGAAGCTGATGGCTGTAGGGCCAGAAACCCTGTATTCTTTTTATTTATTTTTTTTTTTGCAGTACTGGGGGTATGAAGCCCAGGGGCATTCTACCTCCAAGCTACACCCCAGCTCTACTTTTCATTTTTAATTTTGAAACACTCTCACTGAGTTGCGGACGGCCTCACTAAGTAGTAGCTGAGGCTGTCTGCGAACTGGGATCCTCCTGTCTCAGCCTCCCAAATGCTGGGATTACAAGCGTGCGCCACCATGCCCGGCTCCTACATTCTTTTAACTATGTCACTTACAGAATACACACGACTCTTACCAAAATATCTTCAGAATCATGACCATCATTGATGGAGAGTCCGTTTAACTGCTGCTGTAACTGTCCCATGGCCTGTGGCAGGTCTCGCGCTGGGATAAACCAGTCTTGGTCCTCCTCATCCAGCATCTCCTGGAAGCAGCGGTCTAAGAAGTCTTGCTCCTGCAGCTCCTCCTCCACCTGGCAAGCAAAGGGAGAGACTTAGAGTGCTGTCCAGGACTCAGCCCTTCTAGCTCTTCCCCAACCCTTTTCTTCAGAAGTTCTTACTCTGCAACAATGATGATATTGTAGGAGACCTAAGAATTAAGATACTTTTGACTGGCTAGAAAAGACTTAATTTTTATTTATTTTTTCAGTGGAATTTCATCAACAATCAGACTGAGGAGACAGTTATTCAAAATAGCAGAAATCCCAGGTCTTCACTGATCTTGCAGGACCTACATGACACGTATTTTCCACGTACACGGCCTTATGGAAACTGTTTTACAGCTTAGAATTTTTTTTCTCAATCTTGTTAAGAAACAACTTTTCTTAAATTTCCCATTTTATAGGAAGTAGTAAAAGATACAGGAAACATGTAATTAGTCTACAGCATAGTACAGATTAAATCAAAACCAATTCTCAGGTCCTGACCTACTTTTCTAGTAAAGAGACCCTCAAGGCAGAAAAATACTTTCAGAACCTTAGAAGGATTTATTTATTTTATTTTATTTTATTTTATTTTTTGGTGGTACTGGGGTTTCTGGAAGCCCTTCTACCTCCGGGCTACACTCCCAGACCTATTTTTACATTTTTATTTGGAAACAAGGTCTCTTAAGCCAGCGCGCGGCTGGCTTCGAACCTGCGCGATCCTCCTGTTTCTGCCTCCCAAGCGCGGGGATTACAAGCGTGCGCCACCACGCCCGGCCGAACCTTAAAGGATTTAAAGAATACTTTTTCTGATATCACTATGTCATCACTACAGTATTCTCTCAAAATGCGAAGTTTCTTAAGCATTTCTCTAGACTGAAGCTATATATGCATAGGGTATTTTACACTTCTTTGCAGGTACTATTTACTCTTATTAAGAGTATGGTCGAGTCGGGTGTGGTTGCGCACGCTTGTAATCCCAGCATTTTAGGAGGCTGAGACAGGATTGCGGTTAAAGGACAGTCTCAGTTACTTAAGCCCTTCGCAACTCTGAAACCCTGTTTCAAAATAAAGAATAAAAAATAGGGCCAGGGTGTAGCTCAAAGGTAGAAGTACCCCTGAGTTCCACCCCTAGTACCTCAAAAAAATAAAAATAAAAAAAAGAGAAAAGAGGAAAAAAAGAGTGTGGTCCACTCTGCAGAGTTTAGTGCGATCCCTGCTCACATTTAGCAAATCCCCTTTCCTGCAGCCTGCCCGATGAGATTCACAGCTCACTAGTTTCACCCCCAGAAGGGAGGCCAAGCAAAAGATAATCATCCAAATTAGCCTATAAAATCACTTCATGGATTCAGATGAAGTCACAAGCATAACGATTAAAGAAAAATATTTCAACTTTACAATGAGCCAACATTTTTTAAATCTCAAGTAAATTATCTATTAATGAAGTAATTATCTATTAATGAAGTAATTATCTATTAATGAAGTAACCACAACAAAATATTTCCAAGCAAGCCGGGCGTGGCGGCGCACGCTTGTCATCCCAGCATTCGGGAGGCTGAGACGGGAGGATCCCGGTTTGCAGACGGCCTCAGCGACTATTTAGTGAGGCCCTTTGCAACTCAGTGAGACCCTGTTTCAAAATAAAGAATACAAAATAGGGCTGGGGATGTAGCTCGGAGGTAGAATGCCCCTATGTTTTTATTCTTAAATTTGAGGTAGGTTCTCATTGAGTCGCAGAGGCTCTCACTAAGTGGCCGGCATGTGCAACTACACCCGGCTTAGCCGTCCACTTCCTTCTTTACCTGTCTGTTGAAATCCTCCTCGTTCTCCATCCACATATACTCTGCGAATGGGTCTTCCTTTTTGTCATGCCCATTCAATCCCTGGTCTTCTTTGGATTTTACACTGGGCGATGAATTGGCCACACTGGATCCATTCATCATGACGGAATCTAAATAGGAGCAAAAGACAAATAAAATGTCTAACATATTTTAGATAGAGACAAATGAAATCATTGTCTATTCCAAGCACAGGCATATAATAACAATTCCACAAGGTGTAGAAAGGAGTAATCTAGTCCTTTCCCATTTTCATCTGCAGCACAGCAGAGACAGAAGTCGGCTCTAGATGCCAGAGCAAATGCAAAGTGTGATATTCCTAAGCCGAGACTCTTAAAGGTCTTCAGCTTTGCTGGGTAGCAGGCTATTCTGTACCACACTGCCAAGACTTGTCAATCGTTTACAATCAGTACAGTGATTTCTCCCCATCAATAGGGGAATTGTCCACAGAGGATCAGAGTTCAGTTGTCTAAAACATATGCCCCTGTCCAAAAACTAAATTCGGAGTACACATGATTGTAAAGGAAACAGGAAGACAGAGAAAGGACAGCATAAACCTTTTGATGTAAAAGGTAGAGCTGAGCACTGTGGCACATACTTGTAATTCCAATACTCGGGAGGCTGAGACAGGAGAATCACAGGTTCAAAGCCAGCATTGGCAACTTAGTGAGGCTCTCAGCAACCTAGTGAGACCCTGTTTCCACATAAGAAATAAAAATAATTGGGCTGGGGGTGTAGCTTGGCGGTAGAATGCCTTTGGGTTCAATCCCCAGTACCAAAATTAAAAAATAGGCCGGGCATGGTGGCGCACGCTTGTAATCCCTGCGCTTGGGAGGCTGAGACAGGAGGTTTGAAGCCAGCCTCAACTACTTAGTGAGGCTCTCAGCAACTCAGTGAGACCCTGTTTCCAAATAAAGCATAAAATAGGTCTGGGAGTATAGCCCAGAGGTAGAAAGCCTCTGGGTTCCACCCCCAGTACCATCAAAAATTTAATTAATTAATTAAAAAATAAATAAGTAAGCAAGTAAGTGCAAGTGGGGCAGAGAACAAACTCTAGGATGCACTTGCTAATGAGAAAGAGAAGGGGAAATTACCACAAACTCAATATGGGGATGTTCCTGTCTTTATTACATGCATGTTTTGGGTCTTATCCATGGTTCCTGGCCTATAACTCTCATAGCCTTTGTAATTTCAATATGGCTTCAGAGCAGTAAAGGCAAAAGAAGTCTTTTTTTTTTTTTTTTTTTAACAGTGCTACGTATCTAATCCAGGGCCTTGTGTATGCTAGGTAAATGCTCTGCCACTGAGCTGCATGCCCAGCTCTAGCAACATTTTGTTATCATGAAGTGTGTTAGCACTCAGAAACCAAAACCAATCAATCAACCTCTCTCTGACCTTCTCTTATCCTTTGACCTACTCCTTTTTCTTTCCATGGCAAGTCATGGAAACTAGAATTTCTCTTCTCCAAGGCAAGTCACAGAAACTAAAATATATTCTAATCTTTCCCCACCTTTCTATCTTGGAGCTGGCCATAAAGGAATTATCTGGCCAATCTTATCTGATATAAGACCTCCATTTTATTTTATTTTATTTTATTTTATTTTAGCGGTATTGGGGATGGAGCCCAGGGGCATTGTACCTCAGAACTACATCCCCAGCTTTTTTTTTTTTTTTTTTGCAGTAATGGAACCCAAGGGCATTCTACCTCTGAGTGACACCCCCATCCCTATTTTTTATTCTTTATTTTGAAATAGGGTCTCACTGAATTGCAAAGGGGTTCACTAAGTAGTAGCTGAGGCTGTCCTTGAACTGCCATCCTCCTGTCTCAGCCTCCCGAATGTTGGGATTACAAGCCTGCACCACCACGCCCAGCTTTTTAAAATTTTTGAAACAGGGTCTTGCTGAGTTGCGAAGGGCCTCATTAAGTAGCTAAAGGCTGTCTGCGAACCGTGATTCTCCGGTCTCTGCCTCCTGATTGCTGGGATTACAAGCATGTACCACCATACCCAGCAAGACCTCCATTTTAGAAAGGGTCCAGATCCATAGCTGGGAGGAAGAAATGCTACACAGAGAGGTCAAGGAGAATCCGAACAGTCAGGCTTTGCTAGGTTTTCTTTCCCACAAAATCTATTAGCATTAGATCATACCCTTTTTGTCCAATCATACTGCTACACAGTTGTCGATGCTTTAATCATGCTTATGCAATGAAGTCTCCATAAAAAAAAACAAAAGACAGGGTCTGGAGAGCTTCTGGACAACTAAACATGTTGAACCTTACAGGAAGGTGAACAGAAACTCACCCATATGCTGGGACATTGATCCATTCCAACTTCATGGAGATAGAAGTTGCTGGCTCGGAATGCTTCTAAATCTCACTCTATTTGGCTCTTTGTCTGGCTGTTTATTTGTATCCTTTAAAATACCCTTTCTAGCCCGATGTGGTGGCGCATGCTTGTAATCCCAGCGCTTGGGAGGCTGAGACAGGAAGATCACACAGGTTCGAAGCCAGCCTCAGCTACTTAGTGAGGCTCTCAGCAACTTAGTGAGACCCTGTTTCTAAATAAAATATAAAATAGGTCTTGGAATATAGCCCAGAGGTAGAAAAGCCCCTGAGTTCCACCCCTAGTAACACACACACACACATGCACGCACGCACACACACACACACACACACACACACACACACGATAAAATACACTTTCTAGTCAGACATGGTGACACACACTTGAAATCCCAGTACTTGGGAGGCTGAGACAGGAGGATCACAGGTTCGCTGCGAGCCTCAACTACTGAGTGAGGCCCTTTGAACTTAGTAAGACCCTATTTCAAAATAAAGAATAAAAAATAAGCTGGACGTGGTGGCATACGCTTGTAATACCAGCATTTGGGAGGTTGAGGCCGGAGGATGGAGGTTCATGGACTGCCTCAGCTACTTAGTGAGGCCTTCTGCAACTCAGTGAGACCCTGCTTCAAAATAAAGAATAAAAAACAGAGTCGGGCGTGGTGGCGCACGCTTGTAATCCCAGCATTCGGGAGGCTGAGACCTGAGGATCACGGTTCGCCAACAGCCTCAGCTACTCAATAAGGCCTTCTGCAACTCAGTGAGACCCAGTTTCAAAATAAAGAATAAAAAATAGGGCAGGGGCTGTAGCTCGGAGGTCGAATGCCCCTGGGTTCCATGCCCAGACCCGAAAAAAAAAAAAAAAAAAACCAGGACTGGGAAAGCAGTTTGGAGGTCAAATGCCCCTGGATTCAACCTCCAGTAGCACAAAAAAAAGAACACCACTGGTTTGAGGGCCTATTGGGTGACAGTGAACTGGTCCGTAAACTTGTCCTTGGTAGTTAGGTGAGAAGAGGAAGACTCTGCTGGATATTGGTTAACTGCTGGGGGAAGGGCATGTGGGTACTTCCAACTTGGGGAAGATGAAGAGATAAGAATGGCTGCATATTGTCAGCTATGCTACAGAGAAATCCGGGTGACAAGGAAATGAACTTACATGTGCATAAGCTTAAAAGCCACGAGCCTTCGAATGCCATTGCAGCCCCAGCTGCCGGCTCCACTGCAGTGTCATGAGGTCTGAGGCAGAGGCACCCAGCGAAGCTGCTCACATTCCCAACCCACAGAAACCAAGATAGAAGAAAGAGACATTGTATGGTCATTGCTCTAATTCCTACATTTTGAGTTATTATCTGGTAATAGATAACTTATACAGGTATTTGATAAATACCTATATTAGCTCTGCCACACAAACCACCAATCGTCTTTTTTTTTTTTTTTTTTTTTTTTTTTTGTCTATCAAGAGAACAAACGTGCAGTTTGAAGTAGGTCACACCTTAAGAAGCGGTTGTTCAAGAACTAGACCTGAAGAGCACCTACAGAGTTCAGGTCTCATCTGTGTCCAGACTGCATCATGACATCTGAGAACAATCTAAAACTTACTGTCCTCTGCCTCACCTTCCCTCTTATGTGCAAGGAAACACCAAGAAAATGGAAACTGAGTTGGCGAGAGATGGGAAAGCAAATAACTCCACGCATAGTAAACACAGGGGTGCTAAACCATGCCAACCATTCGATTTAGTACTTTACTATGGTCAAGGGTTTGTGTCGAAAATTTGGTTTTTTATTTTTATTTTCTTTTTTCTTTTTTTTCTTTTTTTTGGTGGTACTGGGGGTGGAACCCAGAGGCATTCTACCTCTGGACTATACTCCCAGACCGTTTTTATATTTTATTTGGAAACAGGGTCTCACTAAGTTGCTGGAAGCCTCACTGAGTAGCTGAGGCTGGCTTCGAACCCGTGCGATCCTCCCGTCTCAGCCTCCCAAGCGCGGGGATTACAAGCGTGCGCCACCACGTCCGGCGTTATTTCTTTACGGTTCTGGGGATGGAACCCAGGGGCATTTGACCTCCAAACTACACTCCCTGCTCTATTTTTTATTCTTTGTTTTGAAACAGGGTCTCACTAAGTTGCAGAGGGCCTAAGTAGCTGAGGCTGTCCACATACCCAGAGCCTCCTGTCTCAGCCTCCCAAATGCTGGGATTACAGACATGCGCCACCACGCCTGGCTCTGAAATTTAAAACCTGGCTTAAAATAAGGGCCTTGCCATGCGTGGTGGTACATGCCTGGAATCCAGTACTGAGGAGGCTGCGACAAGAGGATCGCAAGTTTAAAGACAGTCTCAGAAATCTAGCAAGACCTTGAATCAAAATAAATAAATAAATAAATAAATAAATAAAGTCTGGAGTGTAGCTGGGAGGTAGAATACCCCTGGATTCAATCCTTAGTACCTAAAAATCTACACACACACACACACACACACACAGCCTTAGTTCTCAGCCACAATAGACTTCAGGACTCTTAATGCATCTAGGATGCTGAGACTACATGCTTCATCAGTTGAACATTTGAACATCTACGACTTTCAGATCAAATATGCTCATACTAAAAGCTAGATTCTTTAAGACCTAAATGAGATTTTTTAGAAGCTATAAAGCTGCATTATACCCATGATAACAGCTTGATTGTGAAGAATATTTGAGCCCGGTACGGTGGCACATGTCTGTAATCCCAGTACTTGGGAGGCTGAGACAGGAGGATCACAGGTTTGAAGAAAGTCTCAGCAACACAGTGAGGCTGTTGGCAATCTAGCAAGACCTTGTTTCTAAACAAAAATTACAAAGGCTGGGGGTTGGGGGTATAGAATGGCTGTAGGCTCAATCCCCAGTACCACAATAAAAAAATAAGAATATTTGTGGCTTATTTTTTTGGGTGGGGATGGAGAAGAATAGGGATTGAAGCCAGGGTATTCTACCACTGAACTACATCCCTAGCTCTTTTTTAATCTTTAGGCAGGGTCTTACTAAGTTACCGAGGCTGGCCTCGAACTTATGATCTTCCTGCCTCAGTCTCCCAAAATGCCAGGATTACAGGCTACCACATCTAACTATACTGGGAACTTTTTTTACTGAATTATGTTCAAAAAGTCTATTGAACAGTTAATGTAAAAACTAGTCTCTACTGTTCTGTTTCCTACAGTTTCATTAATCTACTCAGTCTGCTTAGTATCATTTTAAAAATTAAATATAATGGATAGTTTGATATTTTATTTTACGTCAAATATTCTGCTACTAGATGTAGGATCTGCCTTTTCTCGTTTCATTTTAGCAGCTCAGGCCATGAGGTTGCTACTCATTTATTAATACCTGAGTGCCAATTCACCCTAAGCAGCTGCTTTGGCAAGGAATGCAGTCCTTGCCCTCATGGTCTACACATTTTCTTAGGAGAGAAATGCGCAAACAATTAAGAATAACTATCACCGGGCGTGGTGGCGCACACCTGTAATCCCCGTATTCCCCGCACTTGGGAGGCGGAGACAGGAGGATCGCGCAGGTTCAAAGCCAGCCGTGCTGGCTTAAGAGACTCTGTTTCCAAATAAAATTGTATAAAATAGGTGCCTGGGAGCATTGCCTGGAGGTAGAAAGGTTTCCAGGAACCTCAGTACCAAAAAAAAAAAAAAAAGATTAACTGTCACTAGGAGTGGTGGCACACATCTGTAATCCCAGTACTTGGGAGGCTGAGACATAAAGATTGCAGATTTGAGAACAGCCTCACCAATGTAGTGAGAATCTCAGACACCTAGTGAGACCTGTTTCAAAATAAAAAATAAGCCAGGTGTGGTGAAGCTTGCCTATAATCCCAGTACTTGGGAGGCAGAGACAGGAGGATAGCAGGTTGGAGACTTAGTCTCAGAAAATTAGTAAGGCTCTCAGCAACTTAGCAAGACCCTGTTTCAAAATTAAAAAAAAAAAAAATAAAAAAATTTTAAAAAGTACTGAGGTAGAATACCCATAGGTTCAATCCAAAGTATGTATGTATGTATTATGTATGTATAAATGAATAACATAAATAAATATGGCTGGGGTATACTTTAGAGGTAGAATGCCCCTGGTGTTCAAGCCCCAGTACCAAAAAAAAAAAAAAAAAAAAGGAATAATGATGATTCGTGCTATATAATAAGTAAAGGGGACTATTAGAAAACAACAGAGGCACTCAGTCTAATCCAGGTATGTACAACATTTTTGCCGATACCTGAAGAATGTAAATCAAGTTACCAATAAGGAGAAGGGAAAAGCATGCACAGACTCAGACAGGAGAGAATTTGGGGTGACTAGAAGAAGGTAGGTATGTATCCAGCAGGTAATGCCAAGAAAGAGGAAGCTGGATGGGGCCAGATTATACAGGACCTCATATAAGATCATACAAGACCACATGGATTTGGGGTTTTATTCCAAAAGTAATGGAGGCCATTATAAGGAACTCTCAGCAATAGAGTGACATGATTCAAATTATGAGATTATGTTTTGAGATCACCTGGGCTGCTTTGTGGAAAATGGGTTGGAGAGACCTAGAGTTAGTAAAGAAACCAGTACAACGGCTAATGCTCTTAATCTGGATGAAAATATGGTGGCTGCTTGGGCTACAATGAAGGTAGCAAAGAGAAGGAGGCAGACCCCAATACTATTTCAGGAGGTTTCTGGTGATAAAACTGGATGTGGGGAGTCAGGGTGAGGAAATATCAAGGATAATTTTGGTACGAGGATCTGGGTGGGTGGTAATGTCATTCTCTAAGCTAAGGAATTCTGTGGGAAGAACTTTCCTTGGGTGGTGATAGGGGGGTGGGGTACGAAGGGTGATGAGTTCTATTTTGGACATGTTAAATTTGCAATGCCTCGGAAACATTCAAATGGTGATGGTTAAGTAGGTTGGCTATATGCATCAAGAATAGGAGAAGTCTGGCTAAATATAGAAAGTTGGAGTAGTCATTTATATAAATGGTAACTGAAGTCATGGGACTAGAAAATTCTGCCTGGGAAAAAGAGCAAAGTGAGATGAAGAGGATCTAAACCCAGCTCTGATGGGTGTGAACACTCTAAGAAGACAAGTAGAAGAGGAATGTGATATGAAAAAGAGTTGAAAAGGAAACCAGGAGTAGGTGGGATTATAGAAATCAAGGGAAGACAGGATTCCAGCGTAGTGGGTTAAAGAAAGTCCCCCATCAAAAGATATATCCTGCAGCTACCAAAAATTGGAAGAGGGAAAAGGACAGATCTTCCCCTGGAGTCTGATATGGCAATTTTGAACTACTAGCTTCAGAACTGTGAAAGCATCCATTTTATGTTTTAAGTCATCGGTTTGTGGTGATTTGCTATAGTAACTATAGGCAACAAATTCATTCCCAGTTAAGTGGGACTACTGAAACTGCTGAAAGGCCAAACAAGAGGAAGGCTGAGAAGTGTCCACAGAATTCAAGAGCGTGGAGGTCTCTGATGACCTTAGCGAGAACAGTTTCCATGGAAAGGAATGAGGGGGAAAGACAAGTGGAAGTGAGCTGAACTGCAGGTGGCAACAAATACAGCTCTTTCAAGGAGTCCAGCTGCCGAAGGAGTGACAGGCATGGGCGGAAACTGGAGGGGCGAGAAAGGTGTGGAAACTATTTGTGCTTGAGACTGAAGAGGCTGGTTCATATTTAATTTTTCACAGAAAGGGTCTATGGAGTGGGAGAGGCTACAAACACAGGAAAGAGAAGGAATCCTCGATTGAATAAATACTGGGAAGGTAGGAGGATATTTGTTTATTTTTGAATGGCAAATATATTCCCACGATCCAAAATCCAAATGCCTGGAATTTTTTTTGTTTGTTTGTTTGTTTGTTTGGTTTTTGTACTGGGGATGGAACCCAGGGGCTTTTTACCTCCATGCTAAACTTCCAGGCCTATGTTTATATTTTATTTGGAAACAGGGTCTCACTAGATTGCTGAGAGCCTCACTAAGTAGCTAAGGCTGACTTCAAACCTTTGCGATCCTCCTGTCTCAGCCTCCCAAGTACTGGGATTAAAAGCATGTGCCACCACACCCTACTTTTTATTCCTTATTCTGAAACAAGGTCTCACTGAGTTGCAAAGGGCCTAAGTAGCTGAGGCTGGCCACAAACCTGGATCCTCCTGTCTCAGCCTCCCAAATGCTGGGATTACAAGCATGTACCACCAAATGGAATTCGTATTGAGTAATAGATGGCTGCATGGTGAACACGAAAGCAGTGAGAAAAAGAACATGGGAGAGATTCTTCCCATTACAAAGTACGTAAAACAGTCTTACCCTGAGGCGGGAGAGTTCACTTGCCTATGACAGGTGTTATGTCCTTTCCCCAAATGTTACTCTCCCTGTCTAGACAACTGCTCTCTTCGAACCTACCAAACTCCAACTCGCCAACTTTCTAATTTCCTTTGTTTCTTCTTTTAATTTTTTGCAGGGTCATATCCATATACACATATATAGGAACAGAGAGACACAAACATACTTAAAGCTACATAAGTGATATAATGTTACAAAACCTTTTAAATTCATGTAAGACATAGTTTGCATGTTCTGTAGATGTTTATATTTCATGCTGAACATGTTTTATTCGTTCATATTTTATATGTTTAATTTCTGTCTTTTTATTTGATAAGATCTTATTTTGCTAAGTAAATAAACCCATGGCTTTCTCCACTGTTTGGTAGGGAATCAAGGAAGACAAGAGGGAGGGAGAATGGTTCAACTCTTGTAGGGGATGGTGAGGATAAACTAGATATGTATACAGAGATTTTTAAATCAAGCTCGAGATAAATCTCTAATTAAAATGATTTTGTTCCCTGTATTTTCACTTCATTTGTGCATGGAACAGCTGCATAGCCTTTAACAGAAAACAAGCAGTCACCCTGCTAAGCTTTGCTCGCTCGACCTCACTCCCAAATGCTCCGTTATCTCCCATCTGACCCAAGAACAGTGCTTACACATGGCATGTCAATGTGCTTGTTAAGCACACAGAAAACTGAATGTACCTGCAATTCGAAGTGGAAAGCTTTTACATACTTATTAGTTGACAAGAAAGCAAAGAGAAAAATCATTTATGTCATCCCTAGTAATATTATAAAAGCGAAGGTAAATGACAACTAGTGTAAATGACAACTAGTAATTCAGCTTTGAATTACACTCAAAGATGATATAATCTCTTTTTTTGTGTGTGTGGTACTGGGGATTGAACCCAGGGGCATTCTACCTCTGACCTACACCCCCATTCCTATTTTATTCTTTATTTTGAAACAGGGCCTCACTAAGTAGCTGAGGCTGGCCATGAAAATATAGTCTCTTAGCCGGGTGTGGTGGCGCATACTTGTAATCCCAGCATTTGGGGGGCTGAGACTAGAGGACAATGGTTTGTGGACAGCCTCAGCTACTTAGTGAGGCCCTCTGCAACTTAGTAAGACCGTTTCAAAATAAAGAATTAAAAAACATAGGGCAGGGGGTGTAGCTTGGAGGTCAAATGGCCCTGGGTTCCATCCCCAGACCTGCAAAAAAAAAAAAAAAAGAAAAAAGAAGAGATTATATATATTGTATTATAAATATGTATAATATGTTACATTTTATATATACCACCCCAAGCTACACCCCTTACCCTATTTTTGTTGTTGTTCTTTATTTTGAAACAGGGTCTCACTAAGTTGTGGAGGGCCTAAGTACCTGAGGCTGTCTGCGAACCACGATCCTCTGGTCTCAGTACCTCGAATGCTGGGATTACAAGCGTGCTCCACAACGCCTGGCATAATCTCTTTTCTATTAATGTCATAAGGTGTCCTATAACTGATTTGGCCCACTGATGAAATGATACAGACACTCTGGGAAGAATAACAAACAATAAACTTCATTAAGGCTGTTTCCCCTGGACGACAGCCCAAAAAACAAAACAGAGGCATGTTCAAATAGGATTAACAATACACATGGCAAGTGAGAAGAAGGTGCATCCTAGTTCAGTGGTTTTGGTCTCTGGAGTACATTAGATCACCTGGAAGCTTTCTCACAAGCATACCTTTCACATATTTGCAACTGATAGGCCTGAGCTATAGTACAACATTAGTACTCTTGCTTATTAATTTGCTACAGGTAATTCTGGTAGGTAGAAAGACTAAGGACAACTAAAAACAATTTATCCAATATGTGGGATAGTACAAATCCTAATTACCCTAAATTTTAAGCCAGCAGTTCCCAAATTGGGGTTCTACAAACAACAGTTTCATAAATGTCTCTGAAACAAAAGAACAAAATCCATGACCATGTAAATTTAATGCTCTGAGAAAAAATTTATCAAGAATTTCCAAATGTTACTTATTTGTTTCATTACATTTACTTATTATCTATTGCTCTCATTTGAATTTGTCCCATTTCAGCCAGGCGTGGTGGTCCCAGCACCTCAGAGGCTGAGACAGGATTGCGCAGGTTTGAAATAAGCCTCAGCTACTTAGTGAGACCCTGTTTCCAAATAAAGTATAAAATAGGTCTGGGAGTGTAGCCCAGAGGTAGAAAGACCCTGGGTTCCACCCCCAGTACCACAAAAAAAAAAAAAAAAAGTTTGCCACAGTGAAATTATCTAAACTGCAAGAAATCCATACAAGAGATTCCAACAAAAACCACCAAAAGGGATTGTTTTTATATTATTATTTGATGTATTTTTGCAAGGAAGAAAAAGATAGTTTGAAATAGCAAATGCAAAGAGGAAGACCAGTCTGTATACATATGTAATAAGGTAGAGAAAGATGAACTCACTAAGTCTTTTCAGGCAGAGCAATATTTTGGATGATAGAAACTCTGAAAGTTAGTTTGTCTGGTCGTGGTGTCACAGGACTGTAATCACAGCTACTTGGGAAGGTAGGAGGATGGCAGGTTCCAGGCCAGCCTGGGCAACTTAACAACACTCTTTTTTAAAATAAAAAAAGGGCTGGAGATGTGGCTAAGTGGTGGGGCACCCCTGGGATCAGTCCCCAGTACTTGGGGAAAGAAAAAGAAAAAAAAAGTTGGAGAAATGTGTGTCCAAAAACAAGGTAATGGCAGACCTTGTTCCCTGAGAGAAAGTAAATGTTTTTTTCTGGTTAATGGGGACACAGTGAAGAAGGAAAAGTAAGTCAAGAGTAAGCAAAAGGCCAGGCGTGGTGGCACACACTAGTAATCCCAGCATTCAGGAGGCTGAGACAGGAGGATCACGGTTCACGGACAGCCTCAGCTACTTAGTGAGGCTCCTTGCAACTCAGTGAGACCCTGTCTCAAAATAAAAAATAATAGAGCTGGGGATGTAGCTCAGAGGTAGAATGCCTCTGGGTTCCATCCCCAGTACCACAAAGAAAAAGTACGTTTGGAAACTGAAACGAACCAAGAGTGGTGGCGCACACCTGTAATCCCAGTATTTAAGAGGCTAACACAGGAGCAGGGCATGGTGGTACATGCCTATAATCCCAGTATTTGAGAGGCTGAGACAGGAGGATCACACAGGTTCGAAGCCAGCCTCAGCTACTTAGTGAGGCTCTCAGCAACTTAGTGAGACCTTGTTTCCAAATAAAATGGAAAATAGATACACCAATAAAAACTTTTAAAAAATAAAAATAAAAATAAATAAAATGGAAAATAGGTCTGGGAGTATATCCTGGACGTAGAAAGCCTCTATACAAAAAAAAAAAAAAGAGGCTAACATAGGAGGCTTGCAGGTTCATAGTCAACCTCAGCAACTTAGGGAGACTGTTTCAAAATAAAATAGAAACAGGGGTATAACTCAAGAGATAGAATGCCAGTGGGTTCAATTCTCAATACCACACACACACACAAAGAAAGTGAAATGTTGCGGGCATGGAAGCCCACACCTGTAACCTCAGTACTTGGGAAGCTGAGACATGAAGATCATGATTCATGGCCAGCCTTAGAACGGTAGGAGGCCCTCTGCACCAAGACCCTGTTTTGAGATAAAAAAATAAAATGGGACCAGGCATGGGGGCGCATGCCTGTAATCTTTGTATTTGGGAGGCTGAAACAGGAGGATCACAGGTTCAAGGATAGCTTCAGTAAGTAATAAGACTCTCATCAACCTAGCAAGACCCTGTTTCCACATAAGAAATAAAATCGGGCTGGGGTTGCAGCTTGAAGGTAGAATGAAAAATAAAATAATAAAAATAAAATAATACAAGAAAAATAAAATACACAAAAAATAATAATAAAATTAAATGCAGCTGAGAGTATAGCTTGGAGGTACAATGTCTCTGGGTTAAGAAAAAAAGCAAGTGAAATGCTTTGTACTGTATAGTATGTACTATACTTGAAGCATTCTATTTTCAGTAAAACTTCTAAGCCCACATACAGCTTAGGATTCCATGGATTTTTTATTTTTATTTTTTTTATTTGTGTGGAGGTTTGAAGAGACAGGATTTTATGTCTAGGCTGCAAGTATATCTCTTGAACTGGGAAAACATTTATAGCAAGTACCTCCAGGCTGCAGGGCAGAGAGAAGGTCCCTTTAGATAACCAAGTTACATAGAGGAAGAAGTAAGCTACCTAAAAGAAGGTGAAAGCCAGGCGCGGTGGCTTACCTTAGAATCCCAGCATTCCCTTAGAATCCCAGCATTCCCTTAGAATCCCAGCATTCCCTTAGAATCCCAGCATTCCCTTAGAATCCCAGCATTCCCGAGGCTGAGATAGGAGACTGAGATAGGAGGATGTGGTTCAAGGACAGCCTCAGGTACTTAGTGAGGCCCTTTGCAACTCAGTGAAACCGTGTTTCAAAATAAAGAATAAAATATAGGCCGGGCGTGGTGGCGCACGCTTGTAATCCCCGCGCTTGGGAGGCGGAGACAGGAGGATCGCGCAGGTTCGAAGCCAGCCGCGCTGGTGTAAGAGACCCTGTTTCAAAAATATAAAAAATAGGTCTGGGAGTGTAGACCGGAGGTAGAAGGGCTTCCAGGAACCCCAGTACCACCAAAAAAAAAAAAAAAAAAAAGAATAAAATATAGGGTTGGGGTGTAGCTTGAAGATAGAATGCTCTTGAGTTCAATTCCCAGTACTGCAAAAAATAAAAAATAAAATAAATACATAAAACAAGGCGAAAGAACAAGAATGAAATAACATCTCTTCTAGGTACTTCACTAACATCTCTTAATTTTTACAATAATCCAAGGAGTCAATGGCTGTCATTATTTTAGTTTTTTCAACAAACTGCCTA
Organism: Muscardinus avellanarius; assembly: GCF_963383645.1. Taxonomy (NCBI): domain Eukaryota; kingdom Metazoa; phylum Chordata; class Mammalia; order Rodentia; family Gliridae; genus Muscardinus; species Muscardinus avellanarius. Next base: position 65,918,585 of record NC_137801.1, read on the forward strand.
TCTATCCTCCAGAGATTCATGAAACACCTTGCCTAAGGCACAACCTAGTAAATTCCAGAACTGGGGCTGACACTTAGGTTTTATCTACTTTAAGCTCTGATAAGAAACTGATTTTTCTCAAATACTAAAAATGGAGATGGCAGAACCAGTCTGAAAAAAGATTCTATTCAACAAAAGGACTGAGTTCTAGCCGGGCGTGGTGGCGCACGCTTGTAATCCCAGCATTCTGGAGGCTGAGACTGGAGGATCGCGGTTCGCGGACAGCCTCTGCTACTTAGTGAGGCCCTCTGCAACTCAGTGAGACAGTTATTCCTCCATATAGTCTAGGCTGGACCAGTTGGTCAACTTAAAAACCAGGGCTATTAGCAGTGGAACAGAAATTAGAGTTGATAAACAAGAAAAACTTGTTGAAGCAAATCTCCTCTAGGAAAAAGGTGTGACTTCTAAAAATTTTTCTTTCTTTTCAACTCAAAGATTCTACTCAAGAGCCAGGCATGGTGGTGCACACCTGTAATTCCAGTACTTGGGAAGCTGAAACAGGTTCGAAGGCAACCTCAGCAACTTAGTGACACCTTCAGCAATTTAATGAGATTCTCTTTCAAAAATAAATATTTTTTAAATTTTTAGGTGTGGTGGCGCAGGTTTGTAATCCCCAGGCTTGGGAGGCGGAGACAGGAGGATGGCGCAGGTTCGAAGCCAGCCTCGCTGGTTTAAGAGATCCTGTTTAAAAAAAAAAAAAAAAGTATGTCTGGGAGTATAAGCCCAGAGGTAGAAGAGTTTCCAGGAAGCCCAGTACCACCAAAAAAAAAAAAAAATATATATATATATATAGGTTGAGGGTATAGCTCAGAGGTAGAATGTCCCTGAGTTCAATCCTCAGAACTACAAAAAAAGCAAAAGCAAAAAATGATTCTATATATGATACCTAAACTCAGCATAGGTATCTTTTTCTTTGCTAAATATAAACAGAATTTTAATAATATGTGTGCATTATAAGCATACATGCATGTGTGTATACACACATCCACCTATTCATAGCTGTCTCTTCAGTTTGCAGTTTTTATGCGAAGCCTATAGTTTAACCTTCATTTTCGTCTTTTAAAGGATTTTAAGAATTACTAGTATTCTCTCAATCCAATGAGAAGGAACTAAAAAAAAAGAAAAGTTAATAGCATACTTGATGTTTAATAAAGCGAACTATAATATCCAATATTCCAGTGAGATAATTCCAGTGATTTTTCTTTGGAAAAGTTTATTTTAGTGTCTCAAATTATTATTTAAAAAACCTGAAACCTAGGCCAGGCGTGGTGGCGCACGCTTGTAATCCCAGCATTTGGGAGGTTGAGACAGGAGGATCACACAGATTCGAAGCCAGCCTCGGCTACTTAGTGAGGCTCTCAGCAACTTAGTGAGACCCTGTTTCCAAATAAAATATAAAATAGGTCTGGGAATATAGCCCGGAGGTAGAAAAGCCCCTGGGTTCCAACTTCAGGACCACAAAAAAAAAAAAACAAAAAAAAAACCCCTAACATTAAACATAGCCAGAGCCTTTAAAAACACACAAAGCTTTCAATTTAATAAGCACTCAAAGCCCTTTACCAGTTCAAAAAAATAACAGACCCTTCTAAAACAATACTAAATGCTAAGTGATAGGAAGACAGAAGGGACATACATAAATAACTCCTATTCTCATGAGGCTAATCACTAAGTCCTGTTTGGCCAGAGTCCTCGGGTCTCTCTAACCTGAACTTAACGCCAAGCTAGCAGCAAAGATTGAATTCACGACTTGCTCCATAACCTGTGTTTTTTTTTTATATTCCCAGATCCATAATTTACATTTAGCAGGCAATAGTGGTTCTAAAAATGCAGTGCCCGAGCCAGGTGTGGTGGCATGGGCCTGTCATACTTAGGAGGCCGAGACAGGAGAACCACAGGTTAGAAACCAAACTCAGCAACTTGGTGAGACTTTCAGCAACTCAGCACGCCTGTTGCAAAATAAAAGGTCTGGAGTATAGCCCAGTGGTAGAATACCTCTGGGCTCAATCCCTGGGACCACACACACACACACACACACACACGCACACGCACACGCACACACATACATGCACACTGTAGTACCCAGACAAGCAGCACTGGCCTCACCAGAAACTGTCAGGAGAGCAAATTCTCAGGCCCCACCCTAGACCTGCAACTCTGGGGTGGAGCCCAGGAGTGTGTGTCCTAACAAGCCTTCCAGGTGATTCTAAAGCATGTTCAAGTCTGAGAAACTTAGGTATGCAGCAGGTAAAAAAAAAAAAATATGTTTCCCTCTATAGGTCCAAAGCCAGGAATACTGTGCATTCTATTTTGATATGAAATGAAAGCAGTCAATCAAAATGCATAATCTCATTTCTATTCTCACCCTTCTTTTATCCAATGAGTTCTACTTTTATGAGTTAAATAAGAAAACAGCCAGCCAGGCATGATGGTGCATGCTTGTAATCCCAGCATTTGGGAGGTTGAGATAGGGGGATCCGGGTTCGTGGCCAGCTTCAGCTACTGAGTGAGGCCCTCCACAACTTAGTGAGACCCTGTTTCAAAATAAGGAATAAAACTAGCCGGGCGTGGTGGCTCATGCTTGTAATCCCAGCATTCAGGAGACTGAGACCGGAGGATCGTGGTTCATGGACAGCCTCAGCTACTTAGTGAGGCCCTCTGCAACTCAGTGAGACCCGGTTTCAAAATAAAGAATAAAAATAGGGCAGGGGGTATAGCTCGGAGGTCTAATGCCTCTGGGTTCCATCCCCAGACCCGCAAAAAAAAAAAAAAAAAAAAAAAAGAATAAAACTATAGGGCTGGGGTAGCTTGGAGGTAGAATGCCTCTGGGTTCCATCCCCAGTACCGCAAAAAAGAAAAAAGAAAAGAAAAAGAAAAAAGAAAACAGCCAGCCATGCGTGGTCACACATGCTTATAATCCCAGCATTTAGGAGGCTGACACAGGAGGATCACGGTTCGTGTATAGCCTCAGCTACCTAGTGAGGTTCTTTGCAACTTAGTGAGACCCTGTTTCAAAATAAAGAATAAAAAAAAAAAAAAAACCCACAGGGCTCGGGGTGTAGCTCAGAGGTAGAATGCCCCTGGGTTCCATCCCCAGTACTGGAGCAGGAGCAGGAGCAGGAGCAGGAGGAGGAGGAGGAGGAGAAGAAGGAGGAGGAAGGAAGAAAGATAAGGATGAAGAGGGAGGAGGAACAGGAGCAGGAGCAGGAGGAGGAGGAGGAGGAGGAGGAAGGAAGGAGAAGGAAGAAGAGGAGGGAGGAGGAGGAGGAGGAAGAGGGGGGGGGCAGGAGGAGCAGCAACAGCCAGGCATGGTGGGGCACACTTAGAATACCAGTACTAGGAAGGCTTAGCAAGAAACTATTTCCAAATAAAAAATAAAAAAGTTCTAGGGGTGTAATCTGGAAACAGAAAGCCCATGGGTTCCAGCCCCAGTACCACCAAAAAAAAAAAAGAAAAGAAAAAACAAACTGCAGTTAGAGATTTAGTCTGAAAAGTCTATTTATAGGTATCAGTTTCCAACCAGCCTATCTCATACAATATTGTTTGTGTCCTCTTATAGCTAAAGTTCTAAAGGAGGCTCTTCATAATGTGGAGTCTATAATGAAACATTAACTACGTCTGAATATACCAAACTTAATAGAGAAGAAAAGTGGCATTCAATAGAGAATTAGTTACAAATCAAATTTTTTTCACCTTTAATACTTTCAAGTTAATAAAATTAAACCAGAATACCCTCTTCTTCAAAAGCTTCTAGCCCGACAAGGTTTTACTGCTTTATTTCTTGCTTTCAGTAAGAATAAAGCAGAGTTCTAGTAGGTACAGCTGTATATTTTGCAAGGCTACAGAACTAAAAAGTTGTACCTGTTTAATATTAAACCAAAGGTTCTATAAACCCTCAGATAGTGAGTGTTAACATCAAAGCCTAGATAACAGACACCAAGAACACCACTAGCAAAACTGCTTTCAGTGTGCTCCCGCTTACACCAAAATAACATTAAACATCATTTCCATGAGATAACTGCTTTTTTTTTGTTTGTTTGTTTTTTGCGTGTCTGGGGATGGAACCCAGGGGCATTTGACCTCCGAGCTACACCCCCTGCCCTATTTTTTATTCTTTATTTTGAAACAGGGTCTCACTGAGTTGCAGAGGGTCTAAGTAGCTGAGGCTGTCTGCGAATCCCGATCCTCTGATTTCAGCCTCCTGAATGCTGGGATTACAAGCGTGGGGCACCACACCCGGCTGAGATAACTGTATTTTTTGTGTGTGCGTATGTGTATGTGAGAGAAAGACAAGACAGACAGACCGACCAGAGATTGAACCCAGTGGCATTCTACCTATGAGCTACATTTCCAACCTTATTTTATTTTTATTTTGAAACAAGGTCTTGCTAAATTGCCATGCCTGGGTTTCAAACCTGTGATTCTGCTGTCAAATACCGGGATTACAAGTGTGTGCCACTATGCCTATCTAGATAATTGCATGGGGGGTGGTACTGGGGATTGAACCCTGGGGCATCCTACCTCTAAGCTACACCCTCTACCCTTTTTTGATTGTTGATTTTGAAACAGGGTCTTGCTAGGTTGCTAAAAGTCTCACTAAATTGCTGAGGCTGATCTCAAGCCTTCAATCCTTCCTCAGCCTACCAAGTACTAGAATTAAAAGCATGTGCCACCAAGCCTGGCTGATAACTCCATTTGAAAGAGCAGGTAAGATAAAATCTACAGCTCATTAGCACTTAACTTTCAAACAGCAGGTAATACCTATACAACTGTGGAAGATAAGAAAAGGAGAAAAAGGAAGAGAAAAGGGAGGAGGAGAAAAGACCATCTAATTATTTGTATACAGGTGACTCAACACATTAAACTGATTAAAATTAAAAGAAAAACACAGAGCCAGCCATGGTGGTACATACTTGTAATGCCAGTACTGGGTAGACTGAGATATTAAGTGATGGGAGACCCTGTTTCAAAATAAAAGAATAAACCGGGCGTGGTGGCTCACGCTTGTAATCCCCGCACTTGGGAGGCTGAGACAGGAGGATTGCAAAGGTTCGAAGCCAGCCTCAGCTGGCTTAAGAGATCCTGTTTCCAAATAATAGGTCTGGCAGTATAGCCCAGAGGTAGAAGGCCCGTGGGTTCCATTCCCAGTAACACCAAAAAATTAATAATAATAAAAAATTAAAAAGAATAAATAAAAGAATAAAATAGGGCAGAGTGTAGCTCAGAGGTAAAATGTTCCTGGGCTCTAGCCCCAGTCCCACAAAAAAAGAAAAAGAAAGCCGGGCTTGGTGGCGCACGCTTGTAATCCCAGCATTTGGGTGGCTGAGACCAGAGGATCGCGGTTCATGGACAGCCTCAGCTACTTAGTGAGGCCCTGTGCAACTTAGTGAGACCCGGTTTCAAAATAAAGAATAAAAAATAGAGCAGGGGTGTAGCTCGGAGGTCGAATGTCTCTGGGTTCCATCCCCAGACCCGCAAAAGAAAAAGAAAATAGGGCTGGCTATGGGTGTAGCTCAAAGATAGAATACCCCTGGGTTCAATCCCCCATATCAAACACACACACAAAAAGTATACTATTATATATTAACAGGCAAAGTTTTTTTTTAAAAAAAGCAGAAACTACATGATCACCTCAAGAATTGTCTGAAATAAATTTAATAAAATTCAATGGGCTAGGGGTGTAGTTCAATTGAAGACTACTTATCTAGTATGAATAAGGCACAAAAACAAGCAAACAAAACAACAACAAATCCATTTATAAAAGAAATAAAATCATACTTCTTTAATGTAATCAATAAATTCATATAAACATTTCTTTCTTTTTTTTATTTCACATAAACATCTCTGCTCCAAATTTTCAATGCATCTACATTAAGGACAAGAAAAAGATGTCAATCAGCCAGGCGTGGTGGCACCGGTTTGTAATCCCAGCGCTTGGAAGACTGAGACAGGAGAATTGCACAGGTTCAAAGCCAGCCTCAGCTACTGAGTGAGGCTCTCGGCAACTTAGTGAGACCCTGTTTCCAAATAAAAAATATAAAATAGGTGTGGGAGTATAGTCTGGAGGTAGAAAAGCCCCTGGATTCCACTCCCAGTACCACAAAAAAAAAAAAAAAAAGATTTCAATTAACATGACTATTAATTTCATTCAAATGCCACCATCCAATGCAATTGGTCAATAACAGAAGATAAAAGGGGGTCTTTTCTGTTGTTTTTTTTTTTTGGAACCGGGGATCAAACCCACAGCACTATACCCCTCACCACTTGTTGAGGTTGTCCTTGAACTTGTGATTTTTCTGTCTCAGCCTCCCAAGTACTGGGATTATAAATGTGGGCCACCATGCCCAACTGTGAGGCCCTGTTTCAAAATAAAAAACAAGCCGGGCGCACGCTTGTAATCCCAGTACTTGGAAGGCTGAAACAGAAGGATTGCAGGTTCGTGGCCAGCCTCAACAACTTAGTATAACTTTTGCCAGCATTGGTAACTTAGGCCCTCAACAACCTAGTGAGACTGTTTCCAAATAAGAAATAAAATCAGCTGGGGTATGTAGTTCAGAGGTAAAATACCTCTGGGTTCGATCCCAGTATCAAAAACAGGATAAAATAACTAAATCAAGCCGGGCGTGGTGGTGCACGCTTGTAATCCCTGTGCTTGGGAGGCGGAGACAGGAGGATCATGCTGGTTCGGAGCCAGCCTCGCTGGTCTTATTATTTTTATTTATTTCCAAATAAAAAAAATATAAAATAGGTCTGGGAGTGTAGCCCGGAGGTAGAAGGGCTTTCAGGAATCCCAGTACCACCAAAAAAAAAAAAAAAAAAAGAAAGAAAACTAAAAAACCCAGGGTAGACAAGCATGGTGTTGTGCACACTTGTAATCCCAGCATTTAGGAGGCTGAGACAGAAGGATCGAGGACAGCCTCAGCTACTTAGTGAGGCCCTCTGTAACTTAGTGACTGTTTCACAATAAAGATAAAAAAAAAGGGCAGGGGGTATAGCTCGGAGGTCAAATGCTCCTGGGTTCCATCCCCAGACCTGTAAAAAAAAAAAAAAAAAAAAGAGCCAGGTGTGGTAATCCTGGTTTTGGGGAGACTGAGAGAGGATCGCAGGTTCAAAGGCAGCCTAAGCAATTTAGCAAAGCTGTCAGCAACCTAAGCTATACCTCCAGCCCTATTTTTTATTCTTTATTTTGAAACAAGGTCTAAGTTGCTGAGAGCCTCACGAAGTAGTTGAGGCTGGCTTCCAACCTGTGATCCTACTGTCTCAGCCTCTCAAGTACTGGGATTACAAGTGTGTGCCACCACACCCAGCTAAATCCTATCAGAGATCAAATCCTACCCCAAATACTGCTAAGTTATTATTCTTTTTTTTTTTTTTTTTTTTGGTGGTACTGGGGTTCCTGAAAGCCCTTCTACCTCCGGGCTACACTCCCAGACCTATTTTTACATTTTTTTTAAATTTGGAAACAGGGTCTCCTAAGCCAGCGCGCGGCTGGCTTCAAACCTGCGCGATCCTCCTGTGTCTGCCTCCCAAGCGCAGGGATTACAAGCGTGCGCCACCACGCCCAGCGCTGTTATTATTCTATAAAGTTGGTTTTGGGTTTTTTTTTTTTTTTTTTTTTTTTGGTGTGTGTGTGTGTGTGTGTGTGTTTGGTGCTGGGGATGGAACCCAGAGGCTTTCTACCTCCGGGCTACACTCCCAGACCTATTTTCTATTTTATTTGGAAAGATCTCACTAAACTGGTAAGAGCCTCACTAGGTAGCTGACGCTGGCTTAGAACTTGCGTGATCCTCTTGTCTCAGCCTCCCAGGTACTGGGATCACAAGCATGCACCACCAAGCCGGGCTTGTTTTTTGTTTTTTTATGCTACTGGGGATTGAACCCAGGAACACTCTACCTCTGAGTTACACCCCAGCCCTATTTTATTTTTTACTTTTTGGCACTGGGAACTGAACCCACAGGCTAACTCTGAGCTACATCTTCAGCCTTATTTTTGATTCCTTCTTTTTTACTCTTTTTTTCCCTTCTTTTTTCTTTCCTTCTTTCTTTTGTTTTTGTTTTTTGTTTTGGTCTTGTTTTTGTTTTTGTTGTTGTTGTACTAAGGATGGAACCCAGGGGCATTCTACCTCTGAGCTACATCCCTAGCCCTATTTTTTATTCTTTTTTGTTGTTTTTATTTTGTTTGTGATCCTCCTGTCTCAGCCTCCCAAGTGCCACCATGTCCAGCTTTATTTATTTTGAAATGGGGTCTCACTAAGTTGTAGAGGGTCTCACTAAGTTGCTGAGGCTGGCCACGGGCCTGTAATCCTCCTGTTTCAGCCTCCCAAATACTGGGATTACAAATATATACCACCACATCCAAACCTCAATTAGATTTTGAAAGTCCTAAGGCCACCAGACAACACAGATGCTTGAAATGATTTCCCATTCAAGTTTATACTCACCCTGCATCACCCAAAGGTATTATGTGTGAGCTTCTTCCTTGAAACCCTCAAATGTCTAACTTAAATCACCACTTCTGAAATTGGGAAACAGGATCACAAGTCCAAGAACACATTTGTTTTTTTTTTGTGTATGTGAGGTACTGGGGATGGAACCCAGGGCATTCTACCTCCAGAACTACACCCCCAACCCTATTTTTTATTCTTTATTTTGAATCAGGGTCTCACTGAATTGCAAAAGGCCTCACTAAGTAGCTGAAGCTGTGAACCGCAATACTCCTGTCTCAGCCTCCGGAATGCTGGGATTACAAGCGTGCGCCACCACGCCCGGCTTTCCAAGACAACTGTGACTTATCACTCACTTGACAGAATTCTAAGACCAGGACAGCATGATTCATCCACAATATCCTGCCAGTTAGTTACATGGGCAAATGGCCTTAAAATTAACAAATGAGGAGTAGAAGCTGACATAGCTCAATGTAGAAAGGCTCAAAGGGAAGAGTTTAAACATAAGAACAGAAGAAAAATGTTCTAGAAGTATGACTGGGCCAGGCGTGGTGGCGTATACTTGTAATCCCAGCACTGGGAGGCTGAGACTGGAGGATCGCGGTTTGTGGACAGCCTCAGCTACTACTTAGTGATACCCTTTGCAACTAAGTGAGGCCTGTTTCAAAATACAAAATAAAAATAGGGCATGGGGTGTAGCTCGGAGGTCAAATGCCCCTGGGTTCCATCCCCAGACCCCCACACACAAAAAATAGAAGTATGGTTGGGGACATTAAATGTGAGGTGGCATACACCAGGTTTCACCCTGATCAAATCAACCTGTAATTTCAACCAGGACCATTTCTCTTAGCTCCAGACTTAGCTGTCTTTCTTAGTGTCCACAGAACAGAACCTTAATCTTTAGCTTGGTTTATAGTAAGTGTTTAATAAGTGATTGTTGAATTAATACGTGAGCAAATCATTAAAGAAACTAAAGGACCATTCTACAGAGGATCTAGGGGAAGGGGCAAGGTCACCATGATATGGACGCCGGGGATCGTTTACAAACATAGTTGATCCACACTATTTGTGGATCTCATGTAATAGAAAATCCACCTACTCGCTAGAATGTATGTGTAAGCCTAAAACTAACACTTGTGCTTTTGAGCTCATCTGTAGATATGCAAAGAGTGGTGAAAAGAATCTATTGTTCCCTCCATGTGTTCCATGCTAAGGAGTAATAAGGTGACACAAGGCCTTGGTTGTGCTCTCTGTGAGAAGGTCTCTGAGAGAGGACAGACAGTAGGGGGCAGTGCAGTGTAGGTGGTGCAAGGAGCTATAGCCTGGGGCCAACTAGACAAGCTTTGAATCCTTATTCTGGCACCTGTTAGTGAGGCAGCCTCAGGCAAATCACTTAAAAAAAAAATGAAGAAATTAGGACTTAACCAGGATGAACTGTTTTTAGGGTTTAAGATTATAATCTCCGTGAGACAGAGGAAGTAAAGGACATTGAGAGATGAGGCCAGGACAGGAGCCACAGTGCTTCTCTAGACCCTTTCCACAGCCTGAACTGTGGAATCTCTGTCTGCCTTTAATGCTTAGTTTATTGGTTTCTCCTCCATTAAACTGTGAGCTCCTCAAGGCCAAGGTCTCTAGGAAAAAAATCCTAACTACAGTCCTCCAAATTTGCAAGAAATAATTACTAAGCACAAATGCAACTGAAAAGCCTACACAAAAATGTTGGTTTTCAACTTCAGCCTTATACCAATGCATTACAGTGACCAATTCAGAGAACTGCGATTTGTCCAGGGCTTTTCTTTGATGACTGCTATAACTGACATTTTTTTTTTTTTTTTTTTTTTTTTTTTTTTGGTGGTACTGGGGTTCCTGGAAGCCCTTCTACCTCCAGGCTACACTCCCAGATCTATTTTTACATTTCTTATTTGGAAACAGGGTCTCCTAAGCCAGTGCGCGCGGCTGGCTTCGAACCTGTGCGATCCTCCTGTCTCTGCCTCCCAAGCACGGGGATTACAAGTGTGCGCCACCACGCCGGGCAACATAATTTTTTTATTATTATCCTTGATACCTGAACATTTGTTAGAACAGTTTTAAGATCTTATTTTTGCCCAGTGTGGTGGCACACACTTGTAACCCCAGTACTTGGGAGGCTAAAACAGGAGGATCACAGGTTCAAGGCCAGCCTCAGCTACTTAGCAACTTATTGAGACCCTGTTTCAAAATAAACAATAAAAAATAGGTCTGGGGGTGTAGCTCAGAGGTAGAATGCCCCTAGGTTCAATCCCCCATAGTGAAAAAAAAAAATTCTCTTTTTTTTTTTTTTTTTTTTTGTAGTACTGGGGGTGAAACCCAGGGACATTCTACTTCTGAGCTCTACTCCCAGCCCTATTTTATTGTTTAGTTTGAAATAGGGGGGTCTCACTAAGTTGCAAGGGGTTTGTTAAGTTGTTGAGGCTGTCCTCCAACCTGTGATCCTCCTGTCTCAGCCTCCCAAGTACTGGGATTACAAGCATGTGCCACCACACCCAGCTCTTTTTATTTCATTCTAATCAACTTATCTCTACATATTTAAGATAAAATCTTTTTTTTTTTTTTGAGGTACTGGAGATGGAACTCAGGGACCTTCTACCTCCAAGCTATGCTCCCAGCCCTATTTTTTATTAGTTATTTTTAAACAGGATCTCACTGAGTTGCAAAGGGGCTCACTAAGTAGCTGAGACTGTCTTCGAACCGCAATCCTCCAGTCTCAGACTCCCAAATGCTGGGATTACAAGCTTGGGCCACCACGCCCAGCTCTATAAGATAAAATCTAACCATAGTGCTGGGTGTACACTTGTAATCCCAGCATTTGGGAAGCTGAGACCAGAGGATCAGGATTGCGGTTCGTGGACAGCTTCAGCTACTTAGTGAGGCCCTCCGCAACTCAGTGAGACCCTGTTTCAAAATAAAAAATAAAAAATAGGGCAGGGGGTGTAGCCTGGAGGTCAAATGCCCCTGGGTTCCATCCACATACCCGCAAAAAAAAAAAAAAAAAAAAAAAAAAAAAAAAAATCTTACCATAGTAAAATAATACAGGCAAGCATTTTGATGTATATATGTATATATCGTATAAGAAAAACAAAATTTTCTCTCAAATGCTTACAAAATCCTGGCCAAAAGGCAATGAACATGATGTTGAACTCACAACTCACATTCCTCCAAAGAAAACTGGGAAAAACAGTTACAATGTATTTAAAGTCATGAAACTAGCTAGGTATGGTGGTGCACACTTGTTATCATAGTGCTTTGGAGGCTGAGAAAGGAGGATTGCAGGTTTGAGAACAGCTTTAGCAAGTAGTAAAACTCATCAACCCAGCAATTTTCAAAACAAAAATAAAAAAGGGTGGGGGTAAAATTGAGGGATAGAGTGCTCAAAATATAAAGTCACAAAACTAGCCACTGTAAGAATGAATTAGGTTTTGTGCACATGTAACTTTTTTCTCTCATATACACATGAGTCTATCAGTTTTATCTCAATACTCAGTCTCCTCCAACTACCAAAATAAAACACTCACTGTCCAATATCTAAATTAATATTTTCAAACCTCTAAAATCTCAGTCAAAACTAAGAATGGGCCAAACATGGTGGTGCACGCCTAGTACTTGGGAGGCTGAGACAGGAAGATCTCAGGTTCAAGGCCAGCCTGGACAACTTAGTTAGGCCCTTAGTAACTTAGTGAGACCTCAGTTCAAAATAATGAAAAAAAAGCTGGGCGTGGTGGCAAACGCTTGTAAACCCAGCATTTGGGAGGCTGAGACAGGAGGATCATGGTTTGCGGAAAGCCTCAGCTACTTAGTGAGGCTCTTTGCAACTCAGTGAGACCCTGTTTCAAAATAAAAATAAAGCCAGGCATGGTGGCACATGCTTGTAATCCCAGCATTCGGGAGGCTGAGACCAGAGGATGAGGGTTCTCGGATAAACCTCAGATACTCAGTGAGGCCCTCCGCAACTTAGTGAGACCCTGTTTCAAAATAAAGAATATAAAATAGGGCAGGGGGTATAGCTCAGAGGTCAAATGCCTCTGGGTTCCATCCCTAGACCCGCAAAAAAAAAAAAAATAATAATAATAATAATAATAATAATAATAATAAAGATAAAAAGAACTGGGGGTGTAGCTTGGAAATAGAATTCCCCTGGGTTCAATCATTAGTGACCAAAAAAAAAAAAAAAAATAGTAAATTAGTCTTTCCTCTATAAGATTTCTGGCATAATTTTACTTAGAACCCTGAGGATGTGGCTTAGTAGTAGAGCCTAGCCTAGCATACTCAGGGTCCTGGGCACTACTTAAAAATGTTTTTTAAGCCAGGCATGGTGGTGCACGCTTGTTATCCCAGTATTTGGGAGACTGGAGGATCACAGTTCACGGACAGCCTCAGCTACTTAATGAGGCCCTTGCAACTCAGTGAGACCCGGTTTCAAAATAAAGAGTAAAAAATAGGGCAGGGGCCGTAGCTAGGAGGTCAAATGCCCCTGGGTTCCATCCCCAGACCCACAAAAAAAAAAGGTTTTTATTTTAGGTACAAGATCGTGTGAGCTATAATTTAGAAACATATGGCTAGAACCAATACTCCCGGAAACCAAACAGCTGAACTACAAAGGTGAATACAAATGCTCTGTGAAAGAGAATATGGAATGTTGTCTTTAAACAGATTGAATGCTGTTATTATCCATTCGCAGATTGGGTGTGATGAAATCACATCGTGCTGTACAGCTAAAGTATGTCCTATATTTTATGACAAACTAGTGTGGCCAAGCCCTTTACGCTGGAAACTCTGACGCTTTGGTTAAGCTCTTTAAAGTATAATCCAATTCCATCTACTTAAAAAAATCATACATTTTAATACTGTTGGTGCCAGTAAGCCCCTTTCACCTGCACTTTCAACAGTTATTACCAAAAGAACTGTATTGGGACAAAGATTCTAGAAAGCTATAATGATGAAACACCATCGTAAAGGAGGCAAAAATAACTTACTATTAACAAAACCTATTAAAGTTCCCAACCTTGCAAAGTTCCCCGTTCCGTGTTTTCGGCCACTTTTCAGTTCTTCTGCCTCTCACGTTCACCTTCCAGCTGCCTGGAAAAAGCGAGTGGAAAAATGTTCACTTCCACGTTTAAAATGAGGATCAAATTTTGGGGGTGGGAGGGGGGTGACGTACTCACCCGCGGAAGGCAAGGCAGAAGAAAAGTGGCCAGGGTCTCCAGGTCAAACCGGACAGAAAGAATGAGGGGGGGCTAGGGCAAATGTGGAGCTGTAAGAAACGCGGAAAACGCGCGGGGGCCAGCCAATGGGGGAGGGGCACACACGCAACTCCGCGCGGCCGGGGTCCCGGGGCGATGGGGTAGGGGGTGCGCAGCACGGGTCCACTCGCCCAGCGGTGCTGCGGCCGGGGAGCGGGGGGACTCGCGAGCCCGAGAACCCGGCGGCCGAGGGGACTCGGGAACTTGGGTGGGAGGGGACAGAGCACCTGTGCGGAGAAAGGGACTAAGACCCCTACCACTCCCAAGGGGCGGGGGCTCCCCGAGAGGACGCCCCTTCCCGCCGACCGCCCGCCGCAGCGGGGACCCCGCGGGCTGGCCCTCCCCACAGGTTTTCGGGCAGACGCGCGCCGCCCCTTACAGCCTCGACCGCGGCAGAAAGGGGGGCGCGGGCGCCCTTAGATCCGCGGGTCCTTATCCCGCAGCTCAGACGCCCGAGCTCACCTGGACTGACCAGAAGCCCCTCGTCGAGAATGAACTCTGCCACTCCTCCGAGAGCCTAAGCCCCCGCCGCAGAGGTCGCAGTAGCCAGAACAGTCTCGGCCTCAGGTACCAAAACGTGAAACACAGCCCGGGTGAAGCGCCACCAACACTCGCCTGGTTACCTCTTAATGCACACTGGCTCCTCACCCCGCCCCCGAACCCAAGCCATTGGTTGCTGGGCACCGCCCCATTCGTCTATTGGCTCAAAGAAAATGCCACTCAGTCGCCTAGAAGGGCATATGTGTTTTTTATTGGTCTCAACCTGAAGAACTGCCCACCCACTCTCTGCGAAGTTACAGCTGTGATTGGTTCTAGCTTCTGTCCGTTTACTCCCTTTGCTCTGTCCCTAAGGTGGACCGCCTCCTTGCAGGAGACCCAAGCTCTGATTGACTGAAAGGAGTCTGCGCTTGTCCTGGGTAGGCTTTGGGCCAAGGATGCATCTGGCTTCCACCTGGGGGAGGAACTCAAGGAGACTCAACTTTGGGTTTGTTTACACAAGCTTCTGCTCGGCCTTCATCCATTGACTGAGCTGGCAGCCAGTCCCACCGGAATTAGCCACTCAGCCTACCTAGGAGGAGGGTGGGGCGGGCCTTAGTGGGATTTCCCCTGTAGTCAATTACCAGTGGAGGATATTTGAGCAATATTTGCTCCGTCGCGGAAAATTAAAGAGCAAGGCTCTTTAAGGGGACGGGAGAAAAGCAGAGAGACGCTTCCACGTTTTAAAAAACACAAACCTGATTAATTCAGTATTTTAAAAAGACAACAATATATCCCCCCTTTAGATTTAGTACATCAAATTTTTGCTTAAACGTCTTTGAATTTTATTTTTCAAAATGTGCAAATTTGAGAGGCTGAAACAGGGAGATTGCAGTTCGCTGACAGCCTCAGCTACTTAGTGAGGCCTTCTGCAATTCGGTGAGATCCTCTTTCAAAATAAAGAACAAAAAATAGTGGTGGGGGTGTAGCACAGAGGCAGAATGCCCCTGGGTTCCATCCCCAGTACCGAAGAAAGAAAGAAAGAAAGAAAGAAAGAAAGAAAGAAAGAAAGAAAGAAAGAAAGAAAGAAAGAAAGAAAGAAAGTCCCAATTCCTGCAAGGCTGAGACAGGAAGGTCGCAGGTTCGTGGCCAGCCTAGCAATTTACAAAATAAAAAATAAAATAGGGCTGAGGGTGTAGCTCAGAGATAGAATGTCTCTGGATTCCATCCCTACACACCTACACACACCCACACACACCCACACAGTGAATTTCAGCTGGTTGTGGTAGCGCAGACTTGTAATCCCAGTACTTGGAAGAATTTTGAGGTTTGAGGACAGCCTCAGCAAGTAGTGAGACTCTCATCTACCTAGGGAGATTGTTTCAAAAAAAGTAAATAAATAAAACAGGGCGGTGGGTGTATCTTAGAGGTAAAGTGTGCCTGGGTTCAATCCCCAGTACGTAAATAAATAAGTAGAAAAGAAAGTGGGCGTTTTATATGGGACTTTTGTCTTTTTATATATCTTTGTCTCCTCCCATATCTTATGCTGTCTTAATACCTGACCCAGAGCCCGGCATGGGGGCGCGTGCTTGTAATCCCCGCTGAGACAGGGGGATCTCGGTTTGAAGTCAGCCTCAGCTACTACGTAGTGAAGCCCTTTGCAGCTCAGTGAGACCCTGTTTCAAAATAAAGAATAAAAAGTAGGGCAGGGGTGTATTTTGGAGGTAGAATGCCCCTGGGTTGCATCCTGAGTACCGCAAATAAATAAATAAATAAATAAATAAATAAATAAATACCTGATCCAAAGTAAACATTTGGTGCTGGGCAGGGCAGTTCATACATATAATCCCAGTTCTTAGGAGGCTGACATAGGATCGCATTGTAGCCAGCCTCAACGATTTAGAGAGGGCTTCAGTAACATAGGGAGACCTTGTTTCAAATTAATAAAATAAAATAGAGCTGGGGATATTCCTCAGAGGCAGAAGGCCCCTAGGTTCAATCCCCGGTAACATACACACTCACACAATAGTAGAAGCACAATGAGTGAGTGGGTAAATGATAATGAAGAAGAGAATTAAATTCAGATTAAGTAACATAACCCAATAAATATATATACATTTATTAAATAATATAATAAATATATAAATAAATTCATCCATTCATCAAATATTATTAGTCATCTTCTAAAGTGTTCCAGGCTCTGATCTAGGCTCCGGATATATAATATGAACACAAGAATGGAGCAGACAAAAAAATAACAACAAAAAATACTCCCCTATCTCGCCCTTCCCTCGGGTCTTGGCAAAAACCATTCTACTTTCTTTCTTTTGTTGTTTTTTGCGGTACTGGTGATTGTACACAGGGGAATTCTACCTCCGAGCTACATGCCCATCCCTACTACTTTTTATTTTTATTTATTTTATTTATTTATTTATTTTTTTTTTTTTGCAGGTCTGAAGATGATACCCAGGAGCATTTGACCTCTGAGCCACACCCCTGCCCTATTTTTTATTCTTTATTTTGAAACAGGGTCTCACTGAGTTGCAGAGGGCCTCGCTAAGTAGCTGAGGCTGTGCTCAAACTGCAATCCTTCCGTTTCAGCCTCCCAAATGCTGAGATTATAGGCGTGAACCACCACGCCCCGCTCTATTCTTTTATATTTAAACAGGGTCTCATTTAAGTGGTGGAGGGCTTCACTAAGTACCTGAGGCTGGCCATGAACTTGCAATCCTTCTGTCTCTGCCTCACAAGTACTAGGATTATAACCTTGCACCACCATACCCAGCCTTTGCCCATTTTTAATTTTTTTTAATGAAGAAGCTTTTTATATATTATGTATATTAATCTTTTATCAGATATATGATTTGCAAATATTTTATCCTGTGGTTCTCTTCTCTTTGTTGATAGTCTCTCTTAATGCTTGAGTAGTGTTTCTTTTTTTTTTTTTTTTTTTTTCTTGTGGTACTGGGGGTGGGACCCAGAGGCTTTCTACCTCTGGCTATGCTCCCAGACCTATTTTATATTTTATTTGGAAACAGGGTCTCACTAAGTTGCTGAGAGCCTCACTAAGTAGCTGAGGCTGGCTTCGGACCTGTGCGATCCTCCTGTCTCAGCCTCCCAAGCGCGGGGATTACAAACGTGCGCCACCACACCCGGCTTGAGTAGTGTTTCTGATTGTACAAAGACAATCAGAAACACTGTAATTCCTTGAAGAACATGTTTTTCGAAGCTATAAAATTACCTACCCTCTCTCACCGTGGACCTGAAGACCACTTTAGGAAAAGAAACAGTGGAGGGATTTGAGAGGCTATTACAGAGACAGTCTTTTTTTTTTTTTTCCTAAAAGAATTAACTGTATTTGGGAGGCTGAAGCAGGAGGACTGCAAATTTGCAGCCAGCCTCAGCAACATAGCAAGACCCTCCACAATTGATTGAACCCTGTTTCAAACTAAAAAATGAAATAGGGATGGGGGTACAGCTCAGAGGTAGAATTGTCCCTGGTTCAATCTCCAGTGCAAAAAAAAAAAAAAAAAAAAAAAAAGCCAGAATCTTCATTTACAAGCTCCAACTCAAGTCAAAACATTTGCAAAGCAATAAGGGAAATACGATCCTGTAAGAATCAGATATCAGAACAAAATCAGACTTTCCAAAGCTAACACAGAAAGACAGAAACCAATGGAGGAATGCTTTAAACATTTGAAAATATAATTATATTCTCTCTCTCTCTCTCTCTCTCTCTCTCTCTCTCTCTCTCTCTCTCTCCTCTCTGTACTAGAGACTGAACCACCCAGGGACCCTTCTACCTCCAAGCCACACCCCTAATCTTTTTTATTTTAAACTGGGTTTTACTGAGTTGCTAAGAGTCTTACTAAACTGCTGAGATTGTTCTCAAACATGCAATCGTCCTGACTCAGTTTCCTAAATACTGGGATTGCAGGGGTACACCACCACACCCAGCTGAAGGATAATTATTTCAAAACTACAAATTTATACCCAGCCATACTATCAGTGAGGTGTGAGGGTGGAATAAAGAAAGACATTTTCAAACAAGCAAGAAATTTTAAAAATCTGGGCACGGTGGAACACGCTTGTAATCCCAGCATTTGGGAGGCAGAGACAGGAGGATCGCAGTTTGCAGACAGCCTCAGGTACTTAGAGAGGCCCTCTGCAACTCAGTGAGACCTTGTTTCAAAATAAAGAATAAAAAATAGGGCTGGTGGAGTAACTTGGAGATAGAATGCCCCTGGGTTCCATCCCCAGTACCAAAAAAAAAAAAAAAAAAAGTAATCTCAAGAAATTTACCGACTTCCGGGAAGATGGCGACTGAGGAAAGCGGGGCTTAAGAGCCCCGCTAACAACCAATCTCCATTACCACAAAATCAGCGCTTTTCATAGCCAGAAAACACCATCACCAGAGAAACAAAAAAATCACTAGGCTCCAGAGAGAAAGCGGACTGAGAACAGAGCTCAGAGCCACAGAGGAGATAACCGGCCTCACGCCCGAGGATGCGGCAGCAGCGCCATACCACCGGCGGCAGCGGCGAGTTCACTGGACGGCTACAGCAAGCCAAGGTGAACCGCTGAGGAACAGCCAGGCGGGATTTCTCGGCTCAGGGAGTATCTAAAGCTCCCAGTGGCTGAGCTCAACACACGCTACGGGGATTCAGAGTGGAACTCAAAACCAAGAAGAAATAAGCCAGCCTCACGGCTGAGGGCGT
This sequence comes from Muscardinus avellanarius, assembly GCF_963383645.1. NCBI lineage: Eukaryota > Metazoa > Chordata > Mammalia > Rodentia > Gliridae > Muscardinus > Muscardinus avellanarius. Next base: position 65,937,536 of record NC_137801.1, read on the forward strand.
AGCAGCGGCAACATATTGCCACTGGCGGCAGCAGCAGCGAATTCACCGAATCCAGTACAGCTACATCTGTGTACTCAAGAACAGTGAGTCAAATTGCGGGCCACAGAGGAGAAATCCCAGTACTGTACTCCCTGGGACTTGACCCAGTGGGGGAGTGGCGGTGGCAGAGATATCACACCATAGGAGAACGTGCAACCTGGCACCCCCCACAGTCTAAAGCAGCCTCTATCGACTCTCTGGGTCGGAGACTCTGTGATACAACCCAGTAAAGGAGTAGTGGGGTCTGAGATAATACAGACTCGAGATCCAGAGCACCTTAAGTGAAGCCATAGTGACCCAAGGGAAGAACCCAGAGAAGGCACAAACTTCCGAAATCATGGGAAAGAGGAATAATACTGGAGCAATGAATGCCCACAACCCCACAACATCAGAACCCGATAAAACAGAAAATCAGAGATTTCTAGAAGATCAAATCAGGAAAATAACTGTAGAAATAATAGAGGTGCTTCGAAAAGAACTCAGAGAGAGCCAAAAAGAGATAAAGGATGCAATTAATGAAGTAAAGACCTCAATTCAAAGCACAAACAACCGATTAGACCACATGGAGAACAGAATCTCGCTCTTAGAAGATGATCATTCCAAAAATGAATGCATAGTTTCTAATCTAGGAAAAAATATCCGACAGCAGGAATCTGATATTGAAGAAATATGGGCCCATTTTAAGAGAGCTAACCTAAGAATAATTGGAATAGAGGAAGGAAAAGAAAGTGAAACCAAAGGGATCAACAATCTCTTCAAGGAAGTAATAGCAGAAAATTTCACAAACATAGAGCAAGAGGTTGATACACAGGTCCAGGAAACTTATAGAACTCCCTTTAGACAGGATCGGAGAAGAGGATCCCCACGCCATATAATTGTCAAAATGACCAATGTGGAAGCCAAGCAGAGAATCTTAAAGGCAACAAAAACAAAGGGCCAACTGACATTCAGAGGCAAACCAATTAGAATCACTCCAGACTTCCCAAACCAAGTCATGAGAGCCAGAAGGGCTTGGAGTAACATATTCCAAACTCTGAAAGAAAACAACTTCCAGCCAAAAATTTCCTACCCAGCAAAACTTTCTATCAAATTAGATGGAGAAATAAGAAGCTTCCATGACAAACAGAAACTGAAGGAATTTATGTCTTCAAAACCAGCGCTAGAGAAAATACTCAAAGAGATTAACTACAAAGAAGAAATAGGTAACACTCACCAGAACCAGAGAAACAAGAGTTTCCATCCAACAGACAACTAAGATTGGTTATCTGTGGAGATTCATTATTTATGTTAGTCTTTTACCTATCTCTAAGTTGTATTGTTTGCCTTTATTGTTGTTAATTTTTAGGATTTCTAGTTGGAATATTAATATACCTTCAGATATAGCATTTGGAAATATTTTATCCAATTCTATTAGTAACTTTTAACTCTGTTTACATTGTCTTTGGATATACAATATTTTCTTTTATTTTTTAGGGAGTTTATATATTCTTCTGTTGCCTGTGCCATTGAAATCATATCCAAGAAATCACTGCCAATTTCAGTGTTGTGAGGTTTTATGACCCAGATTTTCTCCTAAAAGTTTATAGTCTTAAGATTTATATTTAGGTCTTTTATCTATTTTGAGTTAATACTTGTATATGGGATTAGGTAAAGGTCTAATTTTATTCTTTTCCATGTAATTATTATTTTTCAACAATATTTAGTTAAAAGATTATTATTTCCACCACCAAATGTTCGTGGAAACCTTGTCAAAAATAACTTGACAATATAGGGAAGAATTTAGCTCTAGGCTTTTATTTAACTACAATGGTTTATATATCTGCCTTTAGAATAGTACTACACTGTTTCAATTATTGTAGCTTTATATGGTTTGAAATCAGAAAATATATATCTTCTAGCTTTGTTCTTTTTCAAGATCGTTTTGGGTATCTAGAGTCCATATTCCATATTAGGATAGATTTTTTTTCTGAAAAATAAATATATAAGTATATGATAGTTTCACCTAAAAATAGAAAAAAAAATTCTTTGGTAAGAAAGAAAGTAAAAAGAAATATTGAAATGTTATCTTTAAGTCATCAAAAGCTTGGTATCAGACAAATGAAACTGTTATGTGAGATTATCATTTTTAATTTTGGATAAATTGCTATAATACTAGATGTCAACCACTAAACCAAGCATGGGAGGGAGGGATGGGGAGAGAATGGGGTGGGGATCGGGTGGGGGCTGACTGGGCAATGTGTGCATGTATGTCTACAAAAGTTTGTATCCCACTATGATGTATGAATACCGTGCACCAATTAAAAAAAAAAAAAAAAAGAAAGAAAGAAATTTACCAGCCTGTAGCGCACGCTTGTAATCCCAGCACTTGGGAGGATCACACAGTTCGAAGCCAGCCTCAGCAACTTAGTGAGACCCTGTTTCCAAATAAAGTATAAAATAGGTCTGGGAGTATTGCCTGGAGGTAGGAAGCCCCTGGGTTCCACCCCCAGTAAAGCAAAAAAAAAAAAAAAAAAAAAGAAAGAAAAAATAGAAATTTACCTCTCAGAAACTGTTTATCAGGAGTTACTAAAAGTTGTACCCTATGATATCGAATATGTTTTTAATTTTCTGCATATTAAGATTTTTCAAATTTAGAAGGCCTAACTTTAAACAAGCATGGTGGCACATGCTTGTAATCCAAACATTTGGGAGGCTGAGACTGGAAGATGCAGTTCGCAGACAGCCTCAGCTACTTAGTGAGGCCCTTTACAATTCAATGAGTCCCTGTTTCAAAATAAATAATAAAAAATAGGACTGGGGGGATTGCTTGGAGATAGAATGTCCCTGGGTTCCATCCCCAGTACTGCAAAAAAAATAGAATGCTATATATATATATATATATATATATATATATATATATATATATATATATATATATACATTTTTAGCTGCATATATGTATGCAGCTAAAAATGTTGAAATGTTGAAATGTTGAAATGTTGAAAAGGGTTGCCTCAAGGATGGAGGGGGAACTGATGAGTTGTTTTTTTTTTTCTTTAGTGGTGGTGGTACTAGGGATTGAATCCAGGGGCATTTTAAGTCTGAGCCACACCCCAGTTCTATTTATTTTATTTATTTATTTTTGCAGTACCAGGGATGAATCCAGGGACATCTACCTCTGAGCTACATCCTCAGCCCTACTTTTTACTCTTTATTTATTTATTTATTTATTTATTTATTTTTATTGTATTTATTTTTATTGTATTTTATTTTATTATTATTTTAGTCATACTGGGGGTGGAACCCAGGGGTTTTCTACCTCTAGGCTATACTCTCATACCTATTTTTATATTTTATTCGGAAACAGGGTCTCACTAAGTTACTGAGACCCTCACTAAGTAGCTGAAGCTGGCTTTGAACCTGTGTGATCCTCCTATCCCAGCCTCCCAAGAATGGGGATTACAAGCGTGCGCCACCACTTTAATTTAAAACAGGGTCTTAGAGCTGGGCATGGTGATGCACGCTTGTAATCCCCGCACTTGGGAGGCTGAGACAGGAAGATTTCACAGGTTCAAAGCCAGCCTCAGCTACTCAGCAACTTAGTGAAGCTCTCAGCAACTTAGTGAGACACTGTTTCCAAATAAAATATAAAATAGGTCTGGGAGTATAGCCCGAAGGTAGAAAGCCCCTGTGTTCCACCCCCAGCACCACCACTGGTGACTTTTCACTATCAGTCATAAGACAGTTGATCTGGCCGGGCGTGGTGGCGCAGTTTGTAATCCCCGCACTTGGAAGGCAGAGACAGGAGGATCGAACAGGTTCGAAGCCAGCCGCTCTGGTTTAAGAGACCCTGTTAAGAGATCCTGTTTCCAAAAATAAAATAGGTCTGGGAGTGTAGCCCGGAGGTAGAAGGGCTTTTAGAAACCCCAGTACCAACAACAACAACAACAAAAAAAAAAAAACAACAACAACAAAAAAAAAGAGTTGATCTGACAACCTCGTTTAGTTATTACTTTTACCAAGCACAGCTAAATAGAAACTCTCAAGATAGGGCTTTAATACTCTGTTTATGGAGTTTGTTTGCAGCCTCCTCCCTGCTGGTCTTTATTCTCATGTTTCCCAGCTCCCTGACCTTGTTTTAAGATCTTGTTACTTACCCTCTGGCTCCTTGCACAATAGCTAGGTTTCCCCGAGTTACCTCAGCCTCAGCACCCTCTCTTAAGACATACTTTGGTGTTTGTCCTCCAGCAAGCCAAGGTGGAGGCTGAGTGAATGAGCTTAGAAGCTCATTCTAAGAACAAGGAGTGGCGGAGGGGACTGGGACACTGGGGTGATCCTTGATGCTGGGTGACACCGATGGGTCATATCAAGGTTTGGGTTCTGAACCTGTCATTAGCACCATTAACTAATCCAGTGTTCTTTATAGACACATGGTAGATGACACTTTTCTGCTCCCTTTGAAGTTATGCATGAAGATGTGATTTGTGTTGTCCAATAAAACATGAGCCAAAATAGCTATCATTTATGGACAGGTATTTAAAAAGCCAGCATAGCAAGGCCTGGTGGCACAAGCCTATAATCCTAGTACTTTGGATCTCAGACAGGAGGATTGCAGGTTCACAGCCAGCCTCAGCAACTTAGCGAGACTTTCAACAATTTAGTGAGACCCTGTTTCAAAATAAAAAATGAGCTGGGCATGGTGGTGCATGCTTGTGATCCCAGCGCTTAGGAGGCTGAGACAGGAGGGTTGCATGGGTTCAAAGCCACCCTCAGCTTCTTACTGAAGCTCTCAGCAACTTAATGAGACCATGTTTCAAAAATAAAATAGGTCTAGGAGTGCCGGAGCCAGCCAGCAAAAGGACGGGTTCTGAAGAGAGGCGTTGAGGACGAAGAATTCAATTCTAAGAATTTGATTCAAAGAACATTTAATTCTATCATGGAAGGATCGCCAGTACACTCCCAGGGTCGATACCTCTACTGACCAAACCCGGGTTTATCACTCTCATCCTATTTATACAGCTCCAAGTCAATCAATCCCTCATGCCATCACCACCTATGCGCATAAAGGTCAAGTCAATCAATTCCACCTGAGCTTCTCTCAGACCTTGAACTTTCCATGACCACAAACCTTATTGACTCTGGGCAAAGGACAGTCAGAAGTATTCTTTTAGGGGAAAACCTTAATGGCTCCCCACAATTCCCCCTTTCTTATTATATTCAAAAGAAGACTGTGCCTGTCTTAGGTTGTTTCCTTCAGGAATCAAGGATTACCCATCTTTGGACAATACAGACCTATAGGCTGTATATCCTGTCTTAGTTTTCCTTGTCCCAAGGAAATCTTACCCGTCATTGACTACCAGACTCTTAAATGGGAGTACTTTTTAGACTTAGATTGTGTACTTCTGCTGAATAAAAATGTTCTCACTTTGTCCGAGGACACACTTTGTCCCGAGTCTCTAATAAACAAGGTATTGGTAATATCATGAAAAATATGTATTTTAGTAAGACATTTCTTCCAATTAACACTAGGATTTCTACATGTTAAATCAGTTCAACAGGGTAAACAAGTTATTGGTGGGCTAACATTTTTATCTTCTTTCCCTGTGTAACCAGGGTCCCACAAGACCACACCTTTAATAGCATAATACTATCAGTCTTTGTACTTGTCTGCAATACCACGGGTGTCAACTGCAGACATCCCATCTTCTTGACATTTTTAGAAAAACATAAGAGTGTACCAGTTCTTTATCCAAAATAACCAAAAGTATCAATTCTTTGTCCAAAATAATTAAAAGTTTCTGTAATTGGGTACAAAGTTCAAAGTAAGAAGTCCCAGCAATTGTGAGTTGTCACTGAATACAGTGATCTCCCATTCTTCCCAAACAGCTGGATGAAGTATGGGATAGAAGTATGGATTGTAAGTCCATGTTTCATTCATCATTGAAGCTGGGAGGATCATCAGCATTAATCTGAGATTCTTCCATTTTTGCTTGATCCATATGTTGCACCAGAAACTCAGGTATCCACTGTGCATTATCTTCAGCCTGTGAGAAAACACAAACATGCCCTCTTCCCATTTTATATTTATTTATTTATTTATTTATTTATTTATTTATTTATTTATTTATTTATTTTTGCGGGTCTGGGGATGTAACCCAGGGGCATTTGACCTCCAAGTTACACCCCTTGCCCTATATTTTATTCTTTATTTTGAAACCGGGTCTCACTGAGTTGCAGAGGGCCTCACTAAGTAGCTGAGGCTGTCTGCAAACTGCGATCCTCCGGTCAGCCTCCCAAATGCTGGGATTACAAGCATTCGCCACCACGCCTGACTCCTCTTCCCCATTTTAGTACGGGGGGGGGGGGTGTCAGGACCTTTCCAAGTTCCTGTGCAAGGATCTTTCCATTTCACTAAAGCAAAATTGTTTTTGGAGGATGGATGCCAATATCTATCTGCTGCTGTGCGACTAGTTTTGTCAGCATTCAAGAAATTAAGAATAAAAAGAGCATGATATAAAGAGTTCTGTGGTGAATGGAGATATAACTCCCCCCTTTTTATTTATTTTCAAGTGTTTTTTTGTTTTTTGGGTTTTTTTTTTTTTTTTTTTTTTTTGGTGGTACTGGGGTTCCTGGAAGCCCTTCTACCTCCGGGCTACACTCCCAGACCTATTTTTTACATTTTTATTTGGAAACAGGGTCTCCTAAGCCAGCACGTGCAGCTGGCTTCGAACCTGCGCGATCCTCCTGTCTCTGCCTCCCAAGCTCGGGGATTACAAGCGTGCGCCACCACGCCCGGATTCAAGTGTTATTTTCAAAGAATTGTGGGCACATTGTACAATGCCCTGTCCTTGAGGATTATAGGGTATACCTGTAATATGCTGAATATTATATGTATTGTAAAATCATTTAAAAGCCATACTCGTATATTCTGAACCATTATCAGTTTTAATGCAGGTAGGAAGGCCTGAGAAAGCAAAACATTTCAAACAACGGGAAATCACATGCTTAGCGGCCTCCCCAGTTTGGGCTGTAGCCATAATAAATCCTGAAAAAGTATCAATAGACACATGAACATACTTTTGCTTACCAAAGGCGGAAATGTGCGTAACATCCATTTGCCATAGATTATTAGGAACCTATCCCTGTGGATTTACACCTAAATGAAGAACAAGTAAATACTCTGTACATATAGGACACTGTTTAACAATTTGTCGCGTTGCTTCTTGAGTAATTTGAAACTGTTTATGCAGACCAGCACTATTTTGATGATGTAAAGAATGTGATCATTCAGCTTGTGCCAATTGAGAGGGGCAGACAAATTTTGTAGCATCATCAGCAATTTGATTACCTTCTGCCAAAAGACCAGGTAAAGCAGAATGTGCTCTTATGTGCCCAATAAAACAAGGATGTTGGCGTGATAAGATCTGAGTTTGAATTTGAAAAAATAAATTACCTATCAATTTATTATGCATATCAATATATGGTACAGTTTCCAATGTTTGAAGAACATTAGCTATATATAAACTATCAGTATATAAATTAAAAGGCATATTGGATAAATGAAAAACAGCCTTTACTGCATGCAATTCTACAACTTGAGCAGGCGTCAAAGATGTTTGAATTATAGTACTATGTTTATTAATTACATAAGATGTCTTACCACTTGAGGAGCCATCAGTAAATACCAAGACCGCTTGAGATATGGGAGTAGCATGAATTATTTTAGGAAATATAAGAACATGTTTATTAACAAACTGTAATAATTTATCAGGAAGTAAATGGTTGTCAGTTTCTCCAATGAAGGATGCAAAATCAATAGCCTATGATTCAGCATTCTAAAAAAGCCATTGTACTTATTGTTTAGTAAAAGGAAAACTAATAAGTGAAGGCTCTTTACCCAAATATTCTATAGATTCTGAACTGACAGAACACACCAAGCAGGCAACTAATTCCCAGTGTGGCATTAAAACTCTGCTTGGAGTAGTGGGTAAATGTATCCACATTAATGGTCCACCCTGCCACAGAACAGCAGTGGGTGTATGTTCTGATGTTAATATATAAGTGGCCCATTCTTTAGCATAGTCATTGTACTGTTTTTTTGACATTCAATAGTCAATTCAACTTTTTTTTTTTTTTTTTTTGGCTTTCTACCTCTGGACTATACTCCCAGACCCATTTTATATACTTTTTTGGAAACAGGGCCTCACTAAGTTGCTGAGAGCCTCACTAAGCAGCTGAGGCTGGCTTTGAACCTGTGCAATCCTCCTGTCTAAGCCTCCCAAGCGCGGGGATTACAAGCGTGCGCCACCATGCCCAGCTCCAATTCAACTTTTTAAAGAGCAGCACGTCCTTCCTCTGTTAAGATCTGAGAGGAAGTTGGGTCTGAGTCACCTTTTAAGATATCAAATAAAGGTTTTAAATCTCCAGTAGTAATATTTAAAGATGGTCTTAGCCAATTAATATCTCCTAAAAGTTTTTGAAAATCATTTAAGGTTTTTAAATTATCTTTATGTAATTGAATTTTTCATGGTTTAATATTCTTGGGATAAAGAAAGTTTCCCGAGTAAGTATACAGTGGTTCTCTTTGTACTTTTTCTGAAGCTATAATCAAACCATTACTTTGTAATGCAGCTTGTAATGTAGTATAAACTGATAACAAAATTCCTTCATCTGTATGCGCTAATAAAATATCATCCATATAATGTATCATATATACAGATTTATAGGATCTTCTGACAGTAGCTATAGCCTTTGCAACAAATTTTTGACACAGAGTTGGACTATTGGCCATTCCCTGAGGTAACACTTTCCACTGATACCTTTGCATAGGAGCTCTGTAATTTGTAGATGGAACACTAAAGGCAAATCTCTTACAATCTTGTCATGCTAAAGGTATAGTATAAAAGCAGTCTTTTAAATCTAAAATTATTTTATAAGTGTCTTTGGGGATAGCTGATGGATTGGGTAGTCCAGGCTGTAAAGCTCCCATTAATTCCATAGTTTTATTAACTTGCCTTAAATCCTGTAACAGTCTCCACTTACCAGATTTTTTCTTAATGACAAATATGGGTGAATTCTGAGGTGAGTTAGATCTTTCTATATGGCTGTAGTCAAGCTGTTCCTGTACTACCTGCTCTGCAGCTTTTATTTTTCCTAATGTTAGGGACCATTGATCAATCCAGACCGGTTCCTCATTTTTCCAAGTAATAGGATCAGCGTGGCGTACAGGCTGATCAACAGCCCCTTCTAAAAATACCCTAGACCTGCTCGAGGGAGTTGTAAATGAAGCTGTAAAGGTTCTATAATACCCTGATTATTTATCCCTAGACCTTTCTCTGGTAAAAGTCCTTGATCAAACATTTGTTGTGTCACTATAGGGCTGGGGCTATAAATATATACACCCATGTTCTTAATAACATCTCGGCCCCATAAGTTAGCAGGAAGTCCTTGAACAATATAGGGTTGAAAAACTCCAGTATGGTCTTCCTCATCTCTCCAAGTAAACCAATCACTGCTTTGTTTGGGGTTTTGCATCTGTCCTATGCCTTTAAGGTGAGTGAGAGAAGAATGCTTAGGCCATTTGTTAGGTCATAAATCAGCTGTTATGACAGAAACATCTGCTCCCGTGTCTAATATGATTTTTCCATTAATAAACAATTTAATTTTGGTCTTTGAGTTCCAATCGCTTGGACCCAAAAAGCATCTGATGAGCCAAATCACCTTTGACCTCATTTAGGTCTCTGAGCACTATTATTAGTTTGTACCTGAGGTAGCAATACTAATTGTGCCAGTCGTTGACCTGCATTAATAATAGCTATACCTTGAGGAGAATATATCATAATTTTTATTTCTCCTTCAGAGTCAGAATCAACTACTCCAGGGGCTACTATAATTCCCTTCATAGTGACACTACTTCATCCTAACAATAAGCCTACTGTCCCTTTAGGTAACGGACCATAAACACCAGTAGGAAGGGCCTGCATTCCCATTTCAGGAGTTAATACAGTGTAGGTGGAGGCACAGAGGTCCAATCCTGCTCTGCCTGGGGTTGCTCTGAATAAGTCCTGAATGGATTGTTTTGTTGAGGGTAGCCCTGCTGTGGTACAAATATCTGGAGTGCCCCATAACATTGTTGTTGTGGGGCCTGAGGCGGGCCCCTCCTCCCGTTTCCTGACAGGAGCTGATTCCCTTGTGCATCAGTCCTTGATTTACATTCCTTAGCCCAATGCTTCCCTCTTTTACATCGAGGGCATAAGCCTGGGCTCTCGTTTATTACTAGCACTCTGCCTCTGTTGAAAGTTCTTAACTAAATGACCATTTTGTCCACACCCATGGCATTTAACCATATTATTCTTAGGTCCCGATTTTTTATGTTTGTGTTTAAGCTTAAGTCAACAGAACAGTTTTAATTTCTCATTTAAGTGCTATGTTGAGGTTTCATGGCTAACCTGTATTGTGAGTATTGTCTCATAGAGTTAAAGCTTTCCAACAGACAGGACCTGCCAAACATCGAGGCCCTTTGGATCATCATAGATGCACACAACACGGACCCATCTGATCTCCCCATGCCAATTACATACATATGTACCCTAAGCCGAGGCCCCCTTATGTCACCCCTGTTCAGCTTCGAGGCAGCTCGATGAGTCATCGCCCTGATTCCTTTGCTATGGGTACATGTATGTATGTAATAATAATGGGATGACATGGATGGAATAATGAGCTCATGTTAAATGTTTGTAAAATTGTAAATGTCAAAATGAATTTTCTGTACCTACCTTTAGCCTGACAGGTGTCAGGAAATTACTAGACAGAGGGGGGAATATACTAGTATTGGGCTAGCAGAAAGGAGGGACTTGTAATTTACATTTCTAAAGAGAAGGAAAGAAAGCTGGAGCCAGGGATGGGAGGAAATCCCAGATCCTGGAGAAACAATTTCACACATATTGGGGGATGGAACAAAAGGTGTTCAGAGACGGGGCTGCTCCCCCCCCTCCCAGGGCAAATCCGCCTGGAGACAACAGAGAAAGTGGGCTAGAGATAGAGCTAGCATATCTACAGATCAAAGGACCTGCCGTGGACTTGGTCAGGATAAAACACTCAGTAAACTGGAGTTCTTTGGTGTACCCATTAAGTCACCCCTCCATGCCAGTCTGGTAGGGAGCTGTACCTAGTCTCTGTATTTCTATCTTTTAATAAACTTCTTTAAATCTTCAGCAACTGTCCAAGCTATGCATATTTATTCTTAGCTGAAGACAAGAATTCACTTTTTTTTTTTATGTTTTTGGTCGTTTTGGGTTTTGTTATGGGTTGAGGGTAAGTGTGTCCAGGACCCTAGCAGGGGTTCCAGGGGAACAGTTTCCCCAAACCATATTCTCCCAATCTGTAACAGAAAATAGTTTTGAAAAGACAGTCCTGGCACCCCCTTCCCTGTAGGTGTGTACATCTGGACCTTTAGAATTAATATGGCAGAAGAGATGATGTTTCAGAGCCCACATGATCATGGTAGTTGACAGACATGAGTCCTTTAGGATATGAACCAGCCATTGGCTTGCAGCTTGGAGAGGCCAGGGACCTCAGACAGTGTGGGCAGCTGGCTCCAATACATGGCTTCTACTAACAGCTGGAATAAAGTGGTCTTCTGGACAAGTGTGATGGCACACATCTGTAATTCCAGGGCTTGGGAGGTTAAAACAGGAGGATCCCAGGTTTTCACCCAGCCTCAGAAACTTAGTAAGGCCCTCAGCAATTTAGAGACACCTTGCTTCCAAATACAAAATAAAATCGGGCTGGGGGTGTAGCTCAGAGGTAGAAGACTACTGGATTCAACCCCAGTATCAAAAGAATAGAGAAAGCCGGGCGTGGTGGCACACGCTTGTAATCCCCGCGCTTGGGAGGCAGAGACAGGAGGATCACGCAGGTTCGAAGCCAGCCGCGCGCGCTGGCTTAGGAGACCCTGTTTCCAAATAAAAAAATGCAAAAATAGGTCTGGGAGTGTAGCCCGGAGGTAGAAGGGCTTCCAGGAACCCCAGTACCACCAAAAAAATAAAAAAATAAAAAAAAAAAAAGAATAGAGAAGAGAGCCAGTTTCAGCAGCTTAGTGAGGTCTTCAGAACTTTAGCAAGACCCCATTTCAAATCAAAAAATAAAAAAGGCTGAGAGTCGAGGGTGGTGGTGCACCCTTGTAATCCCAGCATTTGGAAGGCTGAGACAGGAAGATTGCAGTTCCAGGACAGCCTCAGCTACTACTTAGTGAGGCCCTTTGCAATTCAGTGAGAGCCTGTTTCCAAATAAAAGAATAAAAAATAGGGCTGGGGGTATAGCTCTGAGGTAGAATATCCCTGGGTTCCCTCTTCATTACCAAAAAAAAAAAAAAAAAAAAAAAAAAGGGCTTGGTATGTAGCTTAGAGGTAGAACACCCCTGGGTTCAATCTTCAGTGCCATACTATAATAGTGTTTCTTTTCTTTTCTTTTCCTTTCTTTTTTTAAGGAGAGTATGAGGAGCCATTAAGGTCTTCCCCTTATCTTTACTAAAAGAATACTTCTGACTGTCCTTCCACCCAGAGTCAACAAAGTTTGGGGTCATGGAGGTTTCAAAGTAATTAAGACTCTCTCAGAACTAATGATGTTATTGTTCTGTCTGAGCTAAGATTAGGTTTGTGTTGTTTTTGTGTTGCACCAGGGTATTGTTTGACCTGCCCGAACTTTTCTTTCTTGTCCGGGGTAACCTGAAGCTAAAAACTATAAATACCACAAGAGAATAAGCCTAATGATCGGCCAGTTGAGATATTGACCCGGGAGTGGACTAGCAATCCTTCCATGTTAGAAATAAATATTATTTGAATTATATTCTTAGAGTTATATTCTTTCCTCCTCACTCCGCTCTTTGGAACCCGTACTTTTGCCAGTTGGCTCCAGCAGGAGAGTGGTTCCAGTTAAGCACAAGGTTTTGCTTTGCTGAGTTGAGTATTCATGTAGTCATGGACCTGTAGTTCTTCTCTAAGCTTCACACAGTGCTCACCTCTTTCACTAAACACACACCAAACATAGACTTTAAGGATTTGTGTGTGTGTGTGTGTGTGTGTGTGTGTGTGTGTGGTACTGGGGATTAAACCTATGGGCCTTCTTTGTTTGTTTGTTTGTTTGATACAGGGTTTCACCAAGTTGCTAAGGGTCTCACTAAGTTGCTGAGGCTGACCTAGTACCTGCGACCCTCCTGTCTCAGCCTCTCAAGTATGGGATTACAGACTTGTACCCCCTCACCTGATTTTTAGAATTGTTTATTTTTTATTTATTATTATTATTATTATTATTATTATTATTATTATTACGGGTTTAGGGGTGGAACCCAGGGGCATTTTACCTCCAACCTACATCCCCTGCCCTATTTTTTTATTTTGAAACAGGGTCTCAGTGAGTTGCAGAGGGCCTCACTAAGTAGTTGAGGCTGTCCACGAACCGCAATCCTCAGGTCTCAGCCTCCCAAATTCTGGGGATTACAAATGTGCGCCACCACGCCCAGCGCTTATAATTATTATTTGTTTGTTTGTTGGTTGGTTGGTTGGCTGGTACTGGGGATGGAACCCAGGGGCATTCTACCTTTGAGCTATACCCCCAGCCCTATTTTTTATTCTAAAACAGGTTCTCACTAAATTGCAGAGGGCCTCACCAAGTAGCTGAGACTGTTCGAGAATCATGATCCTTCTGTCTCAGCCTCCCAAATGCTGGTATTACAAGTGTGCACCACCATGCCCAGCGCTTAGAATTGTTTATACATCATCAGATCATTAGCTTTCCTGGGTACCTACATATACTGGCCTGGTTCTTCCCTACCTACCCTAAGAAGAAGGACTGCCCAAGTACCACTGGAATACAGAAAAACCCTTTTTATAGTGAAGCCTAGAACAAAGCACCAGATAGCTCAATGAGGCATCAATCTAAAGACTCCAGGCAAAGAGGTGTGGGAGCCGGGAATGAGGCCATGGAAGAGGTTCAGACACAGCAAGGCGGAGAAGGAATGGCAGGGCTGACCTGTGACAGATTCATAGACTTGAAATCTCCCTCTTCTCTACCAACCAGCGGCTAACTACCGGGATGTTACATCTTCCTAAAGGAGGGCCATGGTCGACCTCAAAGGCATAGTATGGCTGCGGTTCACATTGCTTAGGTCAATTAGAATAGAACAGCTGAAAGAAAGAGAGCCGAAGCTGGGCATGGTGGCGCACGCTTGTAATCCCTGCATTCGGGAGGCTGAGACCTGAGGATCGTGTTTCGAGGACAGCTTCAGCTACTTAGTGAGGCCCTCTGCAACTCAGTGAGACCCGGTTTCAAAACAAAGAATAAAAAATAGGGCAAGGGGTGTACCTCAGAGGTCAAATTCCTCTGGGTTCCATCCCCAGACCCACAAAAAAAAAGAGAGAAGAGAGAGAGAGAGAGAGAGAGAGAGAGAGAGAGAGAGAGAGAGAGAGAGCCTTTAGAAGCGAGCCAAGGCCAAGACTGGAAAGCAGATAAAGGTAGAAGGTTAGAGCCAGAAGAAAGGAGGGTTGGAGTCAGGCTTGGTGGTGCACATTTGTAATCCCAGCATTTGGGAGGCTGAGACAGGAGGATCGCTATTTACAGACAGCCTCAGCTACTTAGTGAGGCCCTTTGTAACTCAGTGAGACCCTGTTTCAAAATAAAGAATAAAAAAGAGGGCTGGGGGTGTAGCTCAGAGGTAGCATGCCCCTGGGTTCCATCCCCAATACAAGTAAACAAACAAACAAACAAACAAATAAATAAATAAATAAATAAATAAATATAGAGCCAGGCGTGGTGGCTCATGCTTATAATCCCAGCATTCTGGAGGCTGAGACAAGAGGATCGCGGTTCGCAGACAGCCTCAGCTACTTAATGGGGCCCTCCGCCACTTAGTGAGACCCTATTTCAAAATAAAGAATAAAAAATAGGGCAGGGGGTGTAGCTTGGAGGTTAAATGCCTCTGGGTTCCATCTCCAGACCCGCAAAAAAATAAATTAATTAATTAATTAATTAAATTAAATTAAATATAGGGCTGGGCAGCCGGGCATGGTGGCACAGGCTTGTAATCCCCGCGCTTGGGAGGCAGAGACAGGAGGATCGCACAGGGCTGGCATAAGAGACCCTGTTTCCAAATAAAAATATAAAAAATAGGTCTGGGAGTGTAACCCAGAGGTAAAAGGGCTTCCAGGAACCCCAGTACCACCAAAAAAAAAAAAAAAATAGGAAATAGGACTGGGGGTGTTGTGTGAATGTAGGAAGCCCCTGGTTTCCACCCCCAATACCACTAAATAAGTAAGTAAATAAATAAATAAATAAATAAATAAATAAATAAATAAGATAGGAGTTAGGGGTATAGCTTGGGAGTAGAATGTTCCTGGGTCTAAAACCTAGCACCTCACATGTACATGTTCAACAAATATTTATTTTTTATTTTATTTCATTTATTTATTTTTGCAGTACTAGGGACTGAACCCAAAGGTATTTTACCTCTGAGCTCCACCTTCAACCCTATTTTATTCTTTA
Organism: Muscardinus avellanarius; assembly: GCF_963383645.1. Taxonomy (NCBI): domain Eukaryota; kingdom Metazoa; phylum Chordata; class Mammalia; order Rodentia; family Gliridae; genus Muscardinus; species Muscardinus avellanarius. Next base: position 65,953,091 of record NC_137801.1, read on the forward strand.
TTTTGAGACAGGGAGGGTCTCCGCCATCTACAAAGGGCCTAAGTATCTGAAGCTGGCCGTGAACTATCCATCCTTCTGTCTCAGCCTCCCAAGTACTGGGATTACAAGCGTGCGCCACCACGCCTGGCTTAAATATTTATTTATGGATAGACTTCTAAAGATTTTTCTTGGTGGTACTGGAAATTGAATCCAAGGACATTATACTTATCTACATTGCCAGCTTTATTTTATTTAATTTTTTTTTTAAACAGGGTCCCACTAAATTGCTAAGGCTCCCTCCAACCTGCTATCCTGTCTCAGCTTTCCAAGGACTGAGATTACAGACCTGCATCACCATGCCCAGCTCATTTATAGATAGACTTTAAAGATTCATGTCATTACCCTGCCCCCTTTTTTTGAAGTTATTAAGGATTGGACCAGGGAGTGATCTATCAACTAAACTACCCCTCCCCACACTTTTTTTGTGTATGTGGTAGGTACTGGGGATGGAACCCAGGGGCATTCTATCTCTGAGCTACACCCCATGCCCTATTTTTATTGTTTATTTTAAAACAGGGTCTCACTAAATTGCAGAGGGGCTCACTAAATAACTGAGGCTGTCTGCAAACCTGGATCCTTCTATCTCAGCCTCCAAAATGCTGGGATTACAAGCATGCACCACCATGCCCAAGCTCCCCCAGCACTTTTTATTTTTAGACAGGTTCTGGCTAAATTGTCTAGAGTGGCCTTGAACTTGTGATCCTTCTGCTGCAACTTTTTAAGTCACTGGGATTATAGACATGTGACCCTATGCCCAGCCCAATTTATCTTTTACAAAACATTATTTTTGCACAGTATCTTGAAAGCAAAGCTCATCCACATTCCCAAAGATCCCACTCTTGGAAACAAAATTCCAAGAATACCTCCAGGTTTCCAAATTTACCCCTTCTGTAATGGAGAATCCAGTGCTGACCTCTCTCTCCTGCTGAGGTGGTAGCTTCTGATTGCGCAATATTGTCTTCCCTTTCCAGGGCTGAAGGAGCCCAGACATTCTTTTAAGAACCTCTCTCCTCACTAGAAACACAGTCTGTTCATTTAGCAATTATAGCTGTCAGCACAGCAAGCTGGCAAGAGAGAGTCAGGAACATCTGCCTCTGGGCAAGGAGCCCTTGACAGAGCCACGACTTTAGAGCCTGGGGAGACAGGTAGGACAGGGGCTCCAATTTGTCACTTTTCCAGCATTTTATTTTATTTATTTAAAGTATTTATTTATTTATTTTTGCAGTACTGGGGATGAACCCAGGGGCATTCTACCTCTGAGCTACACACCTAGCCCTATTTTTTTATTCTTTATTTTGAAACAGGGTGTCACTGAGTTGCAAAGGGTCTAAGTAGTAGCTGAGGCTGTCTGCAAACCGCAATCCTCCTGTCTCAGCCTCTCGAATGCTGGGATTACAAGTGTGCGCCACCACGCCCAGCTCAATCGCACTTTATATCCTGGCAAATGGCATATGCATTATGCTCACCTAACTGATGAAGAGGAAATTTAGACAGAAAGTGTTGAAAAGAGGTAAGAACAGGAATAATCTCTAGGATAACTCTCTCTGTGTGTGGTGCTGGAGATTGAAACCAGAGGCATTCTACCTTTGAGCTATACCCCAGCCTCATTCATTCATTCATTCATTCATTCATTTGTACTGGGGATTGAACCCAGAGGAATTCTACTTCTGAGCTGCACCAGTTCTATTGTATGTATGTATGTATTTTGTGGTACTAGGGATGGAACCCAGGGACATTCAACCTCTGAGCTGTACCAGTATTGGGAATGGCTTGGGAAGATTTGAGAAAGCTCTGATTATTAATAGATATATTTCAAAAATATGCCGGGCGTGGTGGCGCACGCTTGTAATCCCCGCGCTTGGGAGGCAGAGACAGGAGGATCGCGCAGGTTCGAAGCCAGCCGCGCGCGCTGGCTTAGGAGACCCTGTTTCCAAAATGAAAATGTAAAAAATAGGTCTGGGAGTGTAGCCCGGAGGTAGAAGGGCTTCCAGGAACCCCAGTACCACCAAAAAAAAAAAAAAAAAAAAAAAAAAAAAATTGTGTCAAAATGGCAGACCTGGGGAAAGGAAGACTTGGTCTTGGTTTCGGTCAGGAAGCAAACAGCTACTGAAATTTAGATTGACTTAGCTAAAAGTAATTAGCAAGTCCATTGGAGAGGGGAGCTAGGACTTCCTCTTTCTAAAGACAGATCTACATAATAATCTAGCTAGGATGGGAGGAGGGGACTGACCTTTGTGAAAGACACCTTGGTGGGGGAGGTCCCTTACAGGGTAAGGGGAGGAACCTTGCAGTGAAGTTTACTATGTCAAAATTATGTAAACAAGATGGAGGTCATGGGTCTGGTCCACATGTTGCCTCTTGGGTGATGCATTTGCTCGACCACCCCCCTATGCCATTCTTGAATGGCATGGGGCTGTAACCATCTTCTGTATTTCTATCTTTTTAATAAACTTCTTTAAATCTTCAACAAGAGTCCGGGCTACTGTATACTTATCCTTAGCTCAGGACAAGAACCCGCGCTTTTTAATCTTTTTATCTTTTTGTGGTTTGAGAGAAATTGTGTCTGGGACCCTAACAGGGGTCCCTGGGGACAGTTTCCCCAAACCGTAACATGAGCTACACACTCAGCTCTATTTTTTAAATTATTTACTTATTTATTTATTTTAATTTAATTTTATACTATTTTTTGCAGTACTGGAGATGGAACCCAGAGGTATTCTACCTCCGAGCTACACCCCCAGCATTATTTATTTATTTATTTATTTATTTATTTATTTATTTATTTATTTATTTATTTTGTGGGTCTGGGGATGGAACCCAGGGGCATTCGACCTCTGAGCTACATCCCCGCCCTATTTCTTATTCTTTATTTTGAAACAGGGTCTTATTAAGTTGTGGAGGGCCTTTCTAAGTAGCTGAGGCTGTCCCTGTCCTGGAATTATGATCCTCCGGTCTCAGCCTCCTGAACAATGGGGTTACAAGCATGCGCCACCATGCCCAGCTTATTCTTTATTTTGAAACAGGGTCTCACTAAATTGCAGAAGGCCTCACTAAGAGCTGAGGCTGTCCTTGAATCATCACCCTCCTGTCTCAGCCTCCCAAGTGCTGGGATTATAAGCATGTGCCACCACACCTGGCTTTTTTTTTTTTTTTTTGGTTCTGGGGGTGGAATTCAGAGGTTTCCTACCTCCAGGCTATACTCCCAGCCCTATTTTATATTTTATTTGGAAACAGGGTCTCACTAAATTGCTGAGAGCCTCACTCAGTAGCTGAGGCTGGCTTCGAGACTGCATGATCCTCCTGTCTCAGCTTCCCAAGCACTGGGATTACAAGCGTGCGCCACCACGACCGGCCCTATTTTATTTTATAATTCTGAAATGGGGTCTTGTGAAGTTTCTGAGGCTCGCTGCGAATCTGAAATGCTCTTGTCTCAGCCTCTCAAGTGCTGGGATTACCAACATGCACTGCCACACCCAGCTTTCCAGGATAATTAAAAGAATTAAAATTGCTAGCCAGGTGTAGTGGTAAAAGCCTGTAATCCCTGTACTTGGGAGGTTTAGACAGGAGTATCACAGGTTGGAGAATAGCCCCAGCAATTTAGCTAGACTCTCAGCAACTTAGTGAATCCCTATTTCAAAATAAAAAATAAAAGGGGTTCAGAGGTAGAACATTCCTGAGTTCAATCCCCAGTACCAAATAAAATAAAAATGCTGGGTTACTGGTTACCTCCTCCCCAAAGTATCAGTAAATAGATTTTTTTGCCAGTCATGCTCTTATTTTTTTTTGTAATTTACCCCATCCGTATTTATTCATTATGCCCATACAAAAAACTCTAGAACTGTGGGTCTCCAAGGGCTCAAACCCAAGTAATACTGCCTTATCCATTTGCCCCTTTGTTCAACACCCGTCTAGTAACTATCTTTTCCATACTAGCTGCCAGAGACCTACTGGTGATTGTGCCATGGTTCTTGTCCTTGAAGGGCACACACCGAGCGGGAAAGATGAAAACAGAAGTCAGAACTTCCAAAGGTTTAGATTTTATGGGGCAAGGAGAGCACTCACCAAGAGAAATGGAATCAACTGTGGGTTCCCTGTGTCAACCTGCCCCTTTGCCAAAAAGACCCAAATTGTCTAACCATTTTAGCATGCTACTTTGTAGCAAGCATCTTCTTTGATGTTTTTCCATCACTAGACCAGGAAAGCTTGAAATTCCTCAAGTCTTCATGGCACAGGCTACTTGTACAATTTATTGTGCATGTAGAACAGGTAGGGTAGAGCTGGGCATGGTGGCTGTGATCCCAGTACTTGTAAGGCTGAAACAGGAGGATTACAGGTTCCACGACAGCTTCAGCTACTTATTCTCATCAACCTAGTAAGACCATGTTTATTTTATTTTATTTTATTTTATTTTATTTTATTTTATTTTATTGTGTGTGTGTGTGTGTGTGTGTGTGTGTGTGTGTGTGTGGTACTGGGGATGGAACACAGGGACCTTCTACCTCTGGGCTACACTCCCAGACCTATTTTATATTTTTATTTGGAAACAGGGTCTCTTAAGCCAGCTGAGGCTGGCTTCGAACCTGCGCGATCCTCCTGTCTCAGCCTCCCAAGGGCGGGGATTATAAGCGTGCACCACCACGCCAGGCTAAAACCATGTTTAAAAGAAAGAAAGAAAGAAAGAAAGAAAGAAAGAAAGAAAGAAAGAAAGAAAGAAAGAAAGAAAGAAAGAAAGAAAGGAGCTGGGTGTGTAGCTAGAGGTAAAAGGCATTTGTGTTCAATCCCAGTCCACAAAAAAATAAAAACAAAACAACAACAACAAAAAAAAAAAAAAGTGGAGAGAAGCCTGTGATACATTTGTTTGTTTGTTTGCTGAGGCTTTTATTGAACCTGTGATCCACCTCTCTCAGCCTCCCAAGTATTGGGATTATAGATGTTACATGTCTATAAATCTCACACCCCGATATAAATTCCTTGATTGTGTTAACTATTCTGTACTTTCAAATAATGACAAACATAAGGGAAAATTATATAGCAGCTACCAAGCATACTTTTCTTTTTCTTTTTTCTTTTCTTTTTCTTTTTCTTTTTTTGTGGTGCTGGGGATGGAATCTGTTATGCTGCCCCACGTTGCTGGGTGCCAAAAACTGTTACGGAGGGACAGCAAAACTGTACCAGTGTGAGATATAGCTGTGGGTTCTTGTTCTTAGCTATTTTAGAAAATGATAGCTAGAACTCTTTTTGCTGTAAACTTAAGCAATTTTATTATTACAAAGTCAGAAAGATAGGACAGAATTAGATTAAAGCACTACGTCATAAAGAGAGTGACATAGTGGAGTGACTTGAAAATAACTCACTGGGGTTTTGAATACCGAACAATTTTTATAAAGATTTTTATCTGGAATCTTTGCTTAACCAGTCTACAGTCTTTTGATGTGATGATTTCTTCCTGTAGGCCTGCCCTGTCTCCTGTAAAGACCCAAGCGGTTTGTTACACCCTAAAATGTTAATTGATTATAAAAGCCAGGGATCTCCAGAAGGCTTATGGCATCCTCCCACATCCTTGGAGAAATTCAGCTTGTCTCCTAGAAGTTATTTATTATGTAAAACTTGTCTTTAGAATGCAAAGGTCCTGGGCTACCTCTGTTCTGGGAACTCTGCAGGGTTCCTTCTCTGCCTGAGTGCCTGCAGGACACCCAAGCTCAGATTACTTTCTATATTTTAAAATAAATGCCAAAGCATTTGAAATCAATCCATTTTGTTTTTGTTGTTTTTGGTGGTACTGGGGTTCCTGAAAGCCCTTCTACCTCCGGGCTATACTCCCAGACCTATTTTTACATTTTTTTATTTTTAACAGGGTCTCCTAAACCAGGATTACAAGCGTGCACCATCACGCCCGGCCTGAAATCAATCCATTTTGAAATGAATACCAAAGATGGTTCCCAATACTGGCACAGAACCCAGAGGCATCAGACCTCAGGACTACACCCCCACCCTATTTTTTATTCTTTATTTTTGAAACAGTGTCTCACTAAGTGGCTGAGGCTATCTGCAAACCCCTGCTCCTCCTGTCTCAGCCTCCCCAGTACAAGCATCCACCACCATTCCCAGCTCGCAAGTATACTTGTCAAATTGAATAGTTACTGAATTATTAGAAGAGCTGAGTTCTGTTTTTCCAAGTCAATAACACTGCCCCAAACATGATGAACAATCCTAAACCCTCTGGACATTCTGTAGAAGTGTGGCAAACGTCAACTCCACAAAGTGCCACGGTACAAGAAGGGTAAGGATTCTCTGTACACACAGGAAAAGACATTATGAAGGAAGTTGTGTGGCTAGGGTGATCAGACTAAGCTCATTTTCTAGAAAAAGGCTAAAACTACAAAGAAAATTGTGTTTGAGGCTTGAGTGGGTTGAGTCCAACTGCATATCTAATAGGACGTAGGCTATTAAAAGAGGCAAGTATTCTGAGCTGGGAAGAGATAAGAGAAAAAGCAAAGTGATCAATTCTAAATTTTATTTTTTGTTGTATATATGTATGTGTATATATATATATATATATATATATATATATATATATATATATATATATATATATTTAGAGGTACTGGGGATTGAACCCAGGGGCATTCTACCTCCAAGCTACATCCCCACACCTCTTTTTTTTTTTTTTTTTGTGGTGCTGGGGATGGAACCCAGAGGCTTTCTACTTTCGCACTACACTCCCAGACCTATTTTCTATTTTATTTGGAAACAGGGTCTCACTAAGTTGCTGAGAGCCTCACTAAGTAGCTGAGGCTGGCTTCGAACCTGCGCGATCCTCCTGTCTCAACTTCCGAAGCGCGCGAGAATTACAAGTGTGCGCCACCATGTCCGGCTTTTTTTTTTTTCTTTTTTTTTTCCAGGTCTGGGGATGGAACCAGAGGAATTTGACCTCTGAGCTACACCCCCTGTCCTATTTTTTATTCTTTATTTTAAAACAGGGTCTCACTGAGTTGCGGAGGGCCTCATTAAGTAGCTGAGGCTGTCTGTGAACCACAATCCTCCTGTCTCAGCCTCCCAAATGCTGGGATTACAAGCGTGCGCCACCACGCCTGGATCAGACTTTTTTTTTTTTTTTTTTTTTTTTTTGCGGGTCTGAGGATGGAACCCAAGGGCATGCTACCTCTGATCTACACCCCCTGCCCTATTTTTATCCTTTATTTTGAAACAAGTTCTCACTAAGTTGTAGAGCGCCTCACTAAGTAGTTGAGGTTGTCTAGGAACGGTGATCCTCCTGTCTCAGCTTCCTGAATGCTGGGATTACATGTATGTGCCACCACATCCGGCTCAGACCTATTTTTTATTCTTTATTTTGAAACAGAGTCTCACTGAGTTGCAGAGGGCCTCACTAAGTCGCTGAAGCTGTCTATGAACCATAATCCTCCAGTCTCAGCCTCCTGATTACAAGCACGCGCCACCATGCCCGGCTCTTTTTAGCAGTATGTTTAGGAGTCACATGTGTCAGAGCTGTTAGGTCATTATTGTGGGCACTGTGAGGTCAGGCTGTGAGGCCTGGCTGGAGGCGGTGGAGAACAAAGAACTCTAGCAATGGTGGGAAAAGTTACCTTAACCATCTCCCTGTCCCCAGCCCCATAAACCTACCTCTCTGTCTCCTTGTCAAGACCACTAATGGGGAAAAGCCACGACTGTGTAACTATCCCTCTCTCCTAATGCCCCATAAAAAGCCCGAAGTCTACGAGACAGGACCCCCGACTCTCGTGGATTCTCTGTCAGGTGCCTCCTCCCAGATTTATCCCCAAATAAATCTGTTCCTGTTGTCAAGCTGTGCACTCCTCGTCCCAGTATTTACCAACATATGATATTTACCAAAAATTATTCTGTTCATTCTTTTGTTTATTCAACAATGCTTACTGAGTGTCTACTCTATGTCATTTACTGAGGTTGATTTCAATCTCTGTTTATCCTGTTGGCCAGATGCACAACCATATGTGGTGGCCCTGGGCAACGAGGAAGCCACTGTGAAGGTGACATTTGAGCAAATATCTGAAGGAGGCAGAAGAGCCCGCCTTGTGGCTCATTACAGGGAGAGCGAACAGCAGCCTGAAGGTCCTCAGTGGAATGTGCCTCACGTATTTGAGGGGGGAAAAAGACATCAGGGCTGTAATGAAGTAGAGGAGAGTAGTGGGTGACCATTTTAGAATGAAAACTGGAAATGTGAAATCTGTACAGTGCCGCAGCTTATAGGCATTACTAGAACTTTGATCTGTCTTTTTTTTTTTTTTTTTTTTTTTTTTTTGCTATACCAGAGATTGAATCCAGGGACATTCTACCTCCAAGATGAACCCCTCAGACCTATTTTTTTTTTTTTTTTTTGTGGTACTGAGGGTGGAACCCAGAGGCTTTCTACCTCCGGGCTATACTCCCAGGCCTTTTTTATATTTTATTTGGAAACAGGGTCTCACTAGGTTGCTGAGGGTCTCACTAAGTAGCTGAGGCTGGCTTCGAACCTGTGCGATCCTCCTGTGTCAGCCTCCCAAGTGCAAGGATTACAAGCGTGCGCCACCAAGCCTGGCTTCCCCTCAGACCTATTTTTTTATTGTTGATTTTGAAATGGGATCCCACTAAGTTGTAGAGGGACTCGGTAAGTAGCTGAGGCTGGCTGTGAATCCACAATCCTGTCTCAGCCTTTCAGGGACTGTTATTATAGGCATGTGCCATTGGGATTATGGGCATGTATGTGCCTGTTTTAGCCTCTTGGGGACTGGGATTATAGGCATGTAAAATCACTGGCTTGTATATTTTAAATTCTGCACTGTTAAACTGGGCATGATAGCACATACTTGAAATCCCAGTACTTGGGAGGCTGAGACAGGAGGATCACAGGTTCAAATCCAGCTTCAGCAACATAGTGAGATTCTGTCTCCAAGTAAAATAAAATAGGTCTGGGTATATAGCTCAGAGAGATAAAAGATCCTTGGGTTCCATCCATCCACAGTACCACAGAAACACAAACACACACGAAGAAGAAGAAGAAGAAGAAGAAGAGGAGGAGGAGGAGGAGGAGGAGGAGGAGGAGGAAGGGGAGGAGGAGGAAGAAGAGGAAGAGGAGGAAGGGGAGGAGGAGGAGGAGGAGGAAGGGGAGGAGGAGGAAGGGGAGGAGGAGGAAGAGGAGGAGGAGGAAGAGAAAGAGGAGGAGGAGGAGGAGGAGGAGGAGGAGGAGGAGGAAGGGGAGGAGAAGAAAAATTTTGCACTGTTCTGAGTAGGATGAAATCCCACCCATCCTAGCTGGGCGTGGTGGCACATGCTTATAATCCCAGCATTTGGGAGGCTCAGACAGGAGGATCGCGGTTCACAGACAGCCTCAGCCACTTAGTGAGGCCCTTTGCAACTCAGTGAGACCCTGTTTCAAAATAAAGAATAAAAAATAGGGCTGGGGGTATAGCTCATAGGTAGAATGCCCCTGGGTTCCATCTCCAGTACTGCAAAAAAAAAAAAAAAAAAAAAAAAATCCTCCTTCCCTAATTTGAAAAGGCACCCAATATCAAACATTAAATTTTAGTATATCCTTGGGTCTATTTCTGAATTTTGCTATAAGTGATCTTTTTAGCCAGGTGTGGTGGTGCACGTTTATAACCCTAGTACTTGGGGGACTGAGACAGGAGGATCACAGGTTCTCAGCCAGTCTCAGCAGTTTGTGGGGTCCTCCATAACTTAGTGAGATCCTGTTTCAAAATAAAGAATAAAAGTCAGGCGTGGTGGCGCACACTTGTAATCCTCGCACTTGGGAGGCTGAGACAGGAGGATCGCACAGGTTCGAAGCCAGCCTCAGCTACTTAGTGAGGCTCTCAGCAACTTAGTGAGACCCTGTGTCTAAATAAAATATAAAATAGATCTGGGCATATAGCCTGGAGGTAGAAAAGCCCCTAGGTTCCACCCCCAGTACCACCAAAAAAAAAAAAAAAAAGTTAAAAATAAAGAATAAAATAGGTCTAGGAGCCGGGTGTGGTGGTGCACGCTTGTAATCCCTGTGCTTGGGAGACAGAGACAGGAGGATAGAGTAGGTTCGAAGCCAGCCTCGCTGGCTTAAGAGACCCTGTTTCTAAATAAAAATATAAAATAGGTCTGGGAGTGTAGCCTGGAGGTAGAAGGGCTTCCAGGAACCCCAGTACCACTACCAAAAAAAAAAAAAAAAAAAAATACAGCCGGGTGTGGTGGCGCACACTTGTAATCCCAGCCTTGGGAGGCAGAGACAGGCAGATCGTGCAGGTTCGAAGCCAGCCGCGCTGGTTTAAGAGACCCTGTTTCCAAATAAAAATATAAAATAGGTCTGGGAGTATAGCCCAGAGATAGAAGGGCTTCCAGGAACCCTAGTACCACCAAAATAAATAAATAAATAAATAAATAAATAAATAAATAAATAAATATAAATAAATAAAATAAAATAGGTCTAGGGGTATAGCTTGGAGGAGAATACTCCTAGGTTTCATCCCCAGTACCACATATACATATGTACATACATACATGCAATCATCTATTTTTTCCTGCTTGAAAGTTTACACAACAGCTGGGCATGGTGGCAGCACATGATTGTAAATCCAGTACTTGGGAGGCTGAGACAGGAAGATTGAAGTTTCGAGGACAGCCTTAGCAAGTAGTGAGACTCTCATCAACCTAGTGAGACCCTCTTTCAAAAAAATAAAATAAAATGCGGCTGTAGCTTAGAGGTAAAATGCCCTGGATTCAATCCCTAGTATCACACACACAGAAAGAAGTAAGAGCTTACAGTACTATCTCTTTCTTATTTATGTTTGCCTTTGTCTTCCTTCCGCAAATGACTCTTAGCTAATTGCATGGCATGGGTGTGTGTGTGTGTGTGTGTGTGTGTGTGTGTGTGTGTGTGTGTGGTATAAGTGTGTATGTGTGGTGGTGTGCTGGAGAGCCAACTTGGGGTTTTGTGCAAGCTGGGCTAGAGTTCTGCCAGTGAGCTCCATCTCAGCATCCAGTTAGAGACTGTCATAAATGGTGATGCAGTGGTTCACGCCTGTAGCTCCAGTACCTGGGAAGCTGAAACAGAAGGATCTCAGGTTTGAGGCCAGACTCAACAACTTAGCCTCCCCCCAAACCTAGTGAGGCCCTGTTTCAAAATAAAAACTAAAATAGGGCTGAGGGTAGAGCTCATTCGTAGAATGCCCCTGGGTTCAATCTCCAGTCACACACACACACACACACACACACACACACACACACGCACACGCGCGCGCGCACACACACACACACACACACACACACACACACACACGGCGATGTATCTTTTACCTCCTTCACTGAAGCACTTGCACTTGGAACTCTGTAGTCTCACGTAAAAAAAAAAAAAAAATCTTTCTGCCGGGCATGGTGGCCCAAGCTTGTAATTCCCGCGCTTGGGAGGTGGAGACAGGAGGATCGCACAAGTTCCAAGCCAGCCTCACTGGCTTAAGAGACCCTGTTTCTGAATAAAATATAAAATAGGTCTGGGAGTGTAGCCCGGAGGTAGAAGTGTTCCATCCCCAGTACCGCCAAAAAATAAATAAATAAACAAATAAATAAATAAATAAATAAATAATCTGTCCACCAGCCAGGTGTGGTGGTCTACGCTTGTTATATCAGTACTTGAGAGGCTGAGACAGGAGGATTGCACTGGTTTGAAGCCAACCTCATGTACTTAGTGAGGCTCTCAACAACTTAGATCCTGTTTTCAAGTAAAATATTAAAAAGCTGGGCATGGTGGCACACACTTTTAATCCCAGTGTTTGGGAAGCTGAGACAAGAGGATCACGGTTCAGGGACAGCCTTAGCTACTTAGTGAGGCCCTTTGCAACTCAGTAAGACCGTGTTTCAAAATAAAGAATAAAAAATAGGGCCGGGGTATCATTCGGAGGTAGAATGGCCCTGGGTTCTATATCCAGTACTGGAAAAAAAGAGGGCTGGGGTCCAGTACTCGCGAAGCTGAAACAGGAAGATCACAGGTTTGCAGCCAGCCTCAGCTATTTAGTGAGGCCCTCTGTAACTTAATGAGACCCTGTTTCAAAAGAAAGAATAGCTGGGCGTGGTAGCGCACACTTGTAATCCCAGTATTCGGGAGGCTGAGACTGGAGCATCACGGTTTGCAGACAGCCTCAGCTACTTAGTGAGGCCCTCCACAACTTAGTGAGACCTTGTTTCAAAATAAAGAATAAAAAAGCTGGGTGTGGTGGCGCATGCTTGTAATTCCCGCGCTTGGAAGGTGGAGAAAGGAGGATCCTGCAGGTTCGAAGCCAGCCCTGTTTCCAAATAAAAAGTATAAAATAGGTCTGGGAGTGTAGCCCAGAGGTGGAAGGGTTTCCAGGACACCCCCCCCCCAAAAAAAAAAGAATAAAAAATAGGGCAGGGGGTGTATCTCGAAGGTCGAATGCCCCTAGATTCCATCCCCAGACCAGCAAAAAATAAATAAATAAATAAAAAGAATAAAAAATAGGGCTGGGGGTGTAGCTAGGCAGTAGAATGCCCCTGGGTTCCATCCCACGTACTGCCCAAAAAAAAAAAAGAAAAAAAGAAAAAAAGATTAAAAGCCATGGAAATGAATAGTGTGGAAGCTGGAGAGGACAGAGAATGAGAAGAAAAATGCACCTTTGACCAAATACTGGGGAATGAAGATGTTTATGGGTATGGGACAGGCCAAGAGAAAGGACCCAGTGAAGGCTTTTCTGAAATTATATATATATATATATATATATATATATATATATATATATATAATAGGTGGTAAAAGATAGAGAAGCCGCTGATGGTAGAATAACCACAAATGGAGAGAATTTTAATAAGTAAAGTAAGATAGTGGTCAATAGGATCCCATATCTCAAAGGGCAGGAGGACAAGGACTGGAAAGCGGCTATTGAATCTGATCACTGTAAGGTCGGTGGTGACTCTGGAGAGAGCAGTTGCGGTGGAGTAGTGGATAATGAACATCTGGTGGTGGACAAGGACTCACTGCAGAGTGAACAGAAACACGAGTTCCCTAGCCAGGCAGGGAAAGAGAAAAGAGCATTGAAATCTGAAATGGCAGGAGAGGAGGGAGCAGGGGTGGGGGAGAGCGGGTGATTCGAGCCTTTGTCAGCTGCACTGCGGGCCTTTGTCCCTTGCACAGGAGGGCGGTGCCGTGGTGAAGACTGAGCGAGCTTCGGGACCCTGCTGCCTGCTTTTGCCACGTATCACCACGACTAACTAGCTGTGCAAACTCTGCCAATAACTTGAGGTTTTTGTGCTTAGTTTTCTCATTTGTGAAGGGCAATTCTGTGTGTGTGTGTGTGTGTGTGTGTGTGTGTGTGTGTGTGTGTGTGTACTGGGCACTGAATCTCTGAGTTCTATCTCTGAGCCACACCCCTAGACCTATTTTATTTTTAACTTTGAAACTGGGTTCCACTATGTTCCTGAGAATCTCGCTAAGTTGTTGAGGCTGGCCTAGAACCTGTGATCCTTCTGTCCCTGTCTTCCAAGTACTGGGATTACAGGCATGTGCCACTGTATCCGGCTTGTGAAGAATAATTGTGTTAGAAATGGATTTTAGGAGCTGGGCATGGTGGTGTACGCTTGGGAGGCTGAGATAGGAGGATCGTAGGTTCACTGTCAGCCTCAGCTACTTAGGTCCTCCACTATTTAGTGAGACCTATTTCAAAATAAAGAATAAAAATAGGGCTGGGAATGTAGCTTGGAGGTAAAATGTCCCTGGTTTCCATTCCCAGTGGCAAAAAAAAAAAAAAAAAAAGAAATGGATTCATGGTGGCACATGCATGTAAACCTGGTAGTTGGAAGGCTGAGACAGGAGGATTGCAGGTTCAAGGCCAGCCTCAGCAACTTAGTGAGGCTCTCTGCAACTTATTGATGGTGGTGGCTGGGTGGTATATCCGTGTGATCAAGTGCCAGATCTTCCTTACGGATCCTTTGTTTACCAGCCATCGGCCATCTTAGAAACCCAGCCCTATTTTTTATTCTTTATTTTGAAACGGTCTCACTGAGTAGCAAAGGGCCTTGAGGTAGGATAGAAGAAATAAGTAGGTAGAAAGGAGACAGACAGGAAGGAAAAGTAAAAATATAACTTTAATATAAGAACCTGGAGCTGAAGTGCTTCAGCCTCAGGTCCACAAACCAATTCTCTTTCCCAGGCCTGACTCTCCCATAAATTCTTGGGAAACCTGTAGATCCTAGAGTTAATAATATTTCCAAGAAAACCTATAATTTAGGATATCCCAGATTATCCATCAATCAACTAATGAAGACTCCAATCAACCCAAGATCATCCACCCTAAGGCTGCCAGACCACCTGCCCACCATAAACCTCCTTGTGACTACCGGACCAAACTCATCCTCGCACACCGTCTCTAGCCCACCCATCATGAAAGTCCCCTATAAGAAGAGAACCCTGAACTCCCCAAAATGCCTTCCTCATCTTGAGGTGGCCGTATTCTCTCTTGAATGTGTATTTACTTCCCTTTTCTCAAATAAACCTCTGTCCATGTCTCTGGTTGGCACGTGCTGAAGTTCTTTTCCGTCACGTTAGCCAAGGACCCTGCAGACCCCGAGTTCCTGAGCTGAGGACTCACCCGCAAATCCTCACTAAGTAGCTGAGGCTGTCTATGAACCGCTAACCTCCAGTCTCAGTCTCCCAAATGCTGGGATTACAAGCGTGTGCCACCATGCCTGGTTTCATCATGTTAACTTTTTAGATTAAAAGCTACGGTCTTCCTTTTCTTCCTTATTTGTCTCTGTTTTACCTATTTTATTTCTCCTATTCTATCTCAACTGGATTATGATGATTGTAACCTCCTTAGTGGATTAACACATTCGATGAATTAATAATCTGAATGGGCTACTGGAAGGAGGTAGAAACTGAAGGAAGGTGGGGCATGGTTGGAAGTAGTTTACTGGGGACTAGATCGTTTCCTGGCACCCTCCCTCCCCTCTGCATCCCAGCCGCCAAAAGCCGAACAGCTCTCCTCCTCCCTCCCCTCTGCGTCCTAGCTGCCAGGACCGGAGAAGCTCTCCTCCTCCATGCACTTCCACCGTGAAGCTGGGCTTCACCTCAGGCCTGGAGCAATGGAGCTCGCAGACCTGGACTGAGCCTCTAAAACTGTGAGCCAAAGCACATCTTTTTTTTTTTTTTTGGTGGTACTGGGGATGGAACCCAGAGGCCTTCTACCTCTAGGCTATACTCCCAGACCTATTTTCTACTTTTATTTGGAAACAGGGTCTCATTAAGTTGCTGAGAGCCTCACTAAGTAGCTGAGGCTGGCTTCGAACCTGTGCGATCCTCCTGTCTCAGCCTCCCAAGTGCGAGGATTACAAGTGTGCGCCACCACGCCCGGCTCAAAGCACATCTTTACTTCTCTAAGTTGTTTGTGACGGGTGTTTTGGTCACAAGAATGAAAAACTGGCTATTATACTATGATTACTATTGTTGGGGTGAGCTCTCAGCTCAGGAACTCAGGGTCTCCAGGATCCTTGGCTAATGTGACAGAAAAGAATTTCAGCACATGCCAGTTAGAGACATGGACAGAGGTTTATTTGGGGAAAAGAGAAGGAAATACACATTCAAGAGAGAATGCGGCCACCTCAAGATGAGGAAGGCATTTTGGGGAGTTCAGGGTTCTCTTCTTATAGGGGACTTTCGTGAGGGGTGGGCTAGAGAAGGTAGGTGAGGATGAGTTCGGTCCGGTAGTAGTCCCAAGGTGGTTTATGGTGGGCAGGTGGTCTGGCAGCCTTAGGGTGGATGATCTCAGTTCAGTAGTCCCGAGGCGCTTCCTGATGGTCTGTGGTCTGGTCAGCCTGAGGGTGGATGATCTTGGGTTAAATGGAGTCTTCATTAGTTGATTGATGGATAAGCTGGGATATCCTAAATTATAGGTTTTCTTGGAAATATTATTAACTCTAGGATCTACAGGTTTCCCAAGAATTTATGGGAGAGTCAGGCCTGGGAAAGAGAATTGGTTTGTAGAGTAGAGGCTGAAGCATTTCAGCTCCAGGATCTTATATTAAAGTTATATTTTTACTTTTCCTTCCTGTCTGTCTCCTTTCTACCTACTTATTTCTTCTATTCTACATCACTATCATCAACAGCAACAGTACATTTGTAAACTCTAGCTTTTTCTCTCAGTCATAACTATTGCTTTAGCTTTAGGTCTGAATTCACAGAGCATGATCCAGGGACCTCTGAGGGTCCCCAAAGCTTTTCCAGAAGTCTAGGATATCAAAACTGGTGTGTGTGTGTGTGTGTGTGTGTGTGTGTGTGGTATTGAAATGGGGGTTTCTTGAGAAGAAACCCGGTGTTTCATCAATGATGAAATGGAGTTTCTTGAGAAGAAACTCAGAGTTTCCTTACCGGATTCTTCTCTGCGGCGAGCGAAGAATGACACCCACAGACTGCAGGAAGGGGGGTAAAAAGGTTTATTGGAAGCAACAGGGAAGAGAGAAAAGTGGCCAAACACCCCAAAGGGGCTGTCGGAACTCTGGAGTCCAGCAGCTGCCTTCAGGACAATACTTGAGAGTATCCCAAGCCGAATGCCTTCAGTTGCAAGTTGCTTTCTCCCAGAGTCCACGTGATCTGCCAGAAAAGTGCAGGTCACCCCTAGGGGCCCTGATCGGCCTTGATGTCCAGCAGAGGCCTTCAGGTCACTACCCGAATATAGCCCGAGCCACGTGCCCTCAATTGCACTCTGCCTTCTCTCAAAGCTAACACGACCTGCGAGAGAGAGAAAAGCTCCCCAAAGGGGAGGGGTTCCCAAAGAGGGAAATCCCGTCTTGCTGGCTCCGCTAGGGGTTTATATATGTCTGCATATCCTCTGTTGGTTGTGGTGAGTTTGGGATTCTGGGAATTCTGGGAAGCAGCTCTCCAAATTTGCATAGGGTATTTACATGTCCTTTGAAGGGTCTCCTTTCAGTAGGAGTGTCAGACTTGCTCCAGTGATGTCTCCTGGGTTTGTTGATTAGTAAACAGATGGTTTTGTGAAGCTCTGGTCCTTCTTATCTCTGAGCCTTGGAAGAACTGATCTCTTTTAGGAGCCTTGGAAGTTAATTAGTATTCGTTGCCCCTCAGGAAATTAAGGTTTTTTTCTACCGGAGGCCTTTTCCCTATCTGCCTACTTCCTACTACCTCCTCAGTACTGGGGATTGAACCCAGGGGCTTTCTGCCTTCAAGCTACACCACTAGCTCTTTTTGCTTTTAAGACAGAGTCTTGCTAGGTTGCTGAGAGTCTCTCTGCTTGGTGAGGATGTTTTTAAATTGATGAGGTGGAGTAGAAGAAATAAATTTTAAGTAGAAAGAAGACACATTGAGAAGGAAAAAATATGATTATTTTATTTATTTATTTATTGCAGGTCTGGGGATGGAGTCAAGGGGCATTCAACCTCCAAACCACACCCCCTGCCCTATTTTATATTCTTTATTTTGAAACAGGGTCTCACTAAATTGTGGAGGGCCTAAGTAGCTGAGACTGTCCATAAACCACAATCCTATGGTCTCAGCCTCCTGAATGCTGGGATTACAAGCGTGTACTACCATACCTGGCTGTATTTTATTTTATACTTTTTTAATTTTAATTTTAATTTTTTATGTGGTACTGAAGATGGAACCCATGGACATTCTACTTCTGAGCTACACCCCAGCCCTATTTTTTATTCTTTTTTTTTTTTTTTTTTTTTTTTTGCAGTCCTGGGGATGGAACCCAGGGGCTTTCTACCTCAAAGCTACACCCCCAGTCCTATTTTTTGTTCTTTATTTTGAAACAGGGTCTCACTGAAAAGGGCCTCACTTTGTAGCTGAGGCTGTCTGCGAAACGCGATCCTCCTGTCTCAGCCTCCCGAATGCTGAGATTACAAGTGTGTGCCACCACACCCGGCTTTTTTTTCTTTATTTTGAAACAGGGTCTCACTGAGTTGCAAAGGGCCTCACTAAGTAGTTGAAGCTATCAAGATCCTCCTGTCTCAGTCTCCCAAATGCTGGGATTACAAGCCTGTGCCACCAAGCTCAGTTTTGGTTATTCTTAAAAAAGAAAAGAAAGAAAGAAAAAAAAAAGCCAGGCCCATACTTTTAAATCACAATGGGCTGGCTCTGTATTAGAAATTCCTGAGGCTATTAAACCAGAGAGAGCTTCACCTTTGTCAAAGCTCTATTTGCCTCCAGGAAGATCCCCAGGAAAAGTTACACCTTTTATTAAAGAGCCTGGGATTCTTATCTAAAAGGAATTCCCACCTTTTGTTACCCTAAAGGGGTCAAAGAAGTAGCCCACCCCTGTGTGTCCAGTGGGCCCTATAAAAAAAGGTAGATCTGGGGGAAGGCTCTTGGACACTGGGTAGTGTTTCTTAGCTCTTGGCCTCTCTCCCCTCAGCTGCTCTAATGTTCTTTGAGATGGCCCACGTTTTCTTCTGAACATGTATCTTTGCTTTTCTTGAATTAAACCTCTGCCTTTCTCTCTGACTGGCTTGTGTTGAAATTCTTTTCACCATGAAAGCCAAGAACCCACAGGGATTATCGGGATGACCCACGACGTACTCTTTGGCTAGCCCAATGTGGGGCTTCAGAGATCAGCATTCCTGAGTTCACTCATGATGGAATCTTCAATCTTCCCCTCTCAGCTTCCTAAGTACTGGTATTACCAAGCATGCACCACCACACCTGGCTCTAGTTTTCAAAATAAGACATGATTTGCCTGTGGTGTGTGTGTGTGTGTGTGTGTGTGTGTGTGTGTGTGTGTGTGCATTCTTCCTCTCAGCTATACCCCCGGTCCTAGTTTTTATTTTATTTATTTATTTGTTTATTTTGGTGGTACTGGGGGTGGAACCCAGGGGCTTGCTACCTCTGGGCTGTAGGGCTATAGTCCCAGACCTATTTTATATTTTATTTGGGAACAGGGTCTCACTAAGTTGCTGAGAACCTCACTAAATAGCTGGGGCTGGCTTCGAACCTTGTGTGATCCTACTGTCTCAGCCTCCCAAGCGCTGGGATTACAAGTGTGCGCCACCACGCCTGGCTTTTATTTTTATTTTGAAATAGGATCTCACTCAGTTGGAGAGTCTCGCCATGCCACACTATGGTATGCCGTGTGTGTGTGTGTGTGTGTGTGTGTGTGTGTGTGTGTTACTAGGTATTGAACCCAGGGGCATTCTACGGCCAACATATACCCTCAGATCTTTTGCTCTTTTTTTTTTTTTAGGTACTGAGGATGGAACTCGGGGGCATTCTACCTGAGTTATACCCCTAGCTCTATTTTTAATCTTTATTTTGAAACAGGTCTCACTGAGTTGCAAATGGCTTCACTAAGTGATAGGTCAGGTTCCCCCACCCCCACGTGACCCTACAGTGGGGACAGGAGGTGGAACCCTGGAAGCCAGAAGCAGAGATATCGCGAGAATCCAGGTGCCGTGAGACCCCAGGACTTGTGAGGCCAACTCCAGGCATTGAGAGGCTCCAGATGTCGCGAGAGAATCAGAGTTCCCACACTTAGCCCCCCCAAAAAAAAAAATCCCCGCTTAAAACAAGGGTACTTCTGCCCTGCCACGTGACTCTGCCAGCCTATCTGGACTATGTGCGACTCTCCGGAGGCGTGGCTCGTCAGTCCCTACCCCCATGGCCGACTGACTCCCTGAAGGTGTTGAGTTCTTGATTAAAGCCGTTGTTAATAACCTGGTTGGTGCTTGCCTCCTTTGCAATTTTCCCAAACTCCATTTTCAACGTTTCACTAAGTAGCTCAAGCTGTCTGAGAACCCCGATCCTCCTGTCTCAGCTTTCCGAATGCTGGGATGACAAGCATACGCCACTACACCTGGCACCCTTCCCTATTTTTTAATTCTTTATTTTGAAACAGGGTCTCAATAAGTTGCAGGGGGCCTCACAAAGTAGCTAAAGCTGACTATGAACCTGCAATCCTCCTATCTCAGCCTCCCAAGTATTGGGATTACAAACGTGTGCCATCATGCCCAGCTTGTATTTTAAATTTTAGAAGT
The DNA here is from genome assembly GCF_963383645.1 of Muscardinus avellanarius. Taxonomy (NCBI): domain Eukaryota; kingdom Metazoa; phylum Chordata; class Mammalia; order Rodentia; family Gliridae; genus Muscardinus; species Muscardinus avellanarius. The sequence continues at coordinate 65,973,140 of NC_137801.1, forward strand.
AAATCACAGCTGGGTGTGGGGGTGGATTCTTGTAATTCTAGTACTGGAAGGCTGACACAGGAAGATCGCAGTTCAAGGCCAACCAGAGACTCTCAACAACCTAGTGAGAGACCCTGGTTCAAAATAAAAACTAAGAGGCCTGGGAGTGCAGCTCAGAGGTAGAAGGCCCCTGGTGTTCAGCATCACACATACAGAAATATTATTGTCATCTCTAAGAGCTTTTATTTAAAATCAAACTCTGGTACCTGCCCCAATTTGCTGAATCAAACAATCGGTAATTGAGACAAGCCAGGCATAGTGGTGCACACCTGTAATTCCAGTACCTGGGAGGCTAAAATAGAATTGCAGGTTCAAGGCCAATCTCAGCAAGTAGTAATGAGATACTCTCATTAACCTAGTAAGACCCTGTTTCCAAATTAAAAAAAAAATGGGACTGGGAGTGTAGCTCAGGGTAGAATGCCCTTGGTCTCAATCCACAGTATAACACACACACACACACACACACACACACACACACACACACACACATGGCCCTCAATGATTTTGGTATTCGTGCTTTGTGTAATCCTCTTGCCTTGAATGTGAACTATACCTACTAATTTGCTCGTGTGTGTGTGTGTGTGTGTGTGTGTGTGTGTGTGGTACTGGGGACTGAACCCAGGATAATTCTACCTTTGAACTATGCTGCATCCTCTTTTTCATTTTTGTTTTTGAAACAGTCTCTCTAAGTTGCTGACAGCTTCGGCTGTCTTAGAACCTGGAAGCCTCCCAAGTAGTGAGATTACAGGCGTGCACCATCACGCCGGACAAATGCCTGCCTCACTCATTTTTATTAATGATGAAATTCAACTTCAATGAAATTCAGTAATACAACTAAGGTCACTTCGCTATAAATGGTAGAGTTGGGTTTGAATTTATGTCTTTGTGACCCCAGTGCCCACCTTTAGCACTTATTTCATATGTCTTACCTTGTGTTCATTACTGTGGCTCTCTCCCCAGTGGACTGCAGCCTTATTAAGGGCAGCTGTAGTGACAAAATATTGGCAGATGGATGAGTTAATGAACCAATTTAAAATAGTCTCTAGTTTGGAACTGCACATATCAAAATTGCTAAACCTCTGGGAGGCTGAGATGGGGAACAAAGGTTCAAGACCAGCCTTGGAAACTCAGTGAGACCTGTAAAGTTGATGTAAAGTTGAAACTAGGGGTTTGAGGAGATTATGAAGGAGGCAATCACCCAGCGAGGTACCAGAATCTGCTTTTAATCAGGAAGAATCCTAAAGAACTTGGCACCTCAGCACCTTCGGGGTTCGAGGCGAGGTCAGCCGGTGGGGGAAGGGACCGACAAGCCACCTACCCGGAGAGTCGCGTGTAGTCCTGATTGGCCAGCTGAGTCGCCCACATGGCAGGGCGGAAGTGGTCCTGCTTTTAAGCTAGTGTTTTGGGGAATGGGACTAAGCGTGGGAACGCCGATTCTCTCATGACATCTGTAGGCTCGTGACCTCTGGGGTATGTCTTGTGATATCTCGGCTTCTAGCTTCCAGGGTTCCACCTCCTGTCCCCGCTGCGAGATCATGTGGAGGAGGGGAGGGGCCAGACCTATCAAGACCCTGTTTCCAAATAAAAATAAATAAATAAAGATAAAACACCTCTGAGTTCAATTCTCAGTAAAACATACACACAACACACACACACACACACACACACACACACACACACACACACATTTGTTAACCCAGGGTTCAAAGTAAAAACTCAAGCCTGTAAAATGGGTCAAATTCTGAGAGGGGAGCAGAATGTCCACCCAGATACACTATTGACCCCCATAGAATACTTCACATTTCCTTCTGGGTGAGACGTGGCCTTTCTGTTTAGTTTTGCTGAGATAAATCCTGTGTATTTTCAGAACTCAAGCAGGAGAATGCCTAAGAATGCTCAAAAGGCCTTCTGAATAAAGTCATGTCCACATCCCCATCTGAAATGTATTTAACCTACGTATTTATGTGTGTTTGACCCAGAAAGCTCTAGCCTATGTCACCTTGAGGCTATAAAAGGAGAAAAAATGGCAGTGGCCAAATATTTATGCTAAAAGAGACTGAAGGAGCTGGCTGTGGTGGCACATGCTTGTAATCCCAGCATTCGGGAGGCTGAGACCAGAGGATCGTGGTTCATGGACAGCCTCAGCTACTTAGTGAGGCCCTCTGCAACTTAGTGAGACCCTGTTTCAAAATAAAGAATGAAAATTAGGGCAGAGGGTGTAGCTTGGAGGTCGAATGCCCCTGGATTCCATCCCCAAACCCGCAAACAAAATAAACAAACAAGCAAACAAATAAATAAAATAAAAGGAGTTAAAAATTTCATGAAAGCCAGGCGTGGTGGCACATGCTTGTAATCCTAGCATTCAGGAGGCTGAGGGTGGAGGCTCACTCTTTGCGAACAGCCCCACTACTTAGTGAGGACCTCTGCAACTCAGTGAGACCCTGTTTCAAAATAAATAATAAAGAATAAAAAATAGGGTAGGGGGTATAGCTCAGAGGTCAAATGACCCTGGATTTCATCCCCAGACCAGCAAAAAATATATATATGCAAATTTGGGTGTTTGGATTATTCCTTTACCTCACAATAATTGAGGAAGTCATATATTAATAAGCTATTACCTATAAAAATAAAAATTTTAAGCTGGGTGTGGTGGCTTATACTTGTAATCCCAGCATTTGGGAAGCTGAAACAGAAGGATTGCAGTTCTTGGACAGCCTCAGCTACTACTTAGTGAGACCCTTTTGCAACTCAGTAAGACCCTGTTTCAAAATAAAGAATGAAAAAAAAAATAGGGTTGAGGGTGTAGTTTGAAGGCACAAAGTTCCATCCCCAGTCCCCCCCCCAAAAAAAAAATAGGGCTGGGGTTGTAGCTCAAAGTGCCCATGGGTTCCACTCCCAGTACCAAAATAATAATTATAATAATAATAATAATAATAGATGATATTAGGGCCAGGCGTGGTGGCCCATGCTTGTAATCCCTGTGCTTGGGAAGCAGAGACAGGAGGAGTGCGCAGGTTTGAAGCCAGCCGCGCTGGCTTAAGAGACCCTATTTCCAAATTTTAAAAAAAGCATAAAATAGGTCTGGGAGTGTAGCCTGGAAGTAGAAGGATTTCCAGGAACTCCAGTACCACCAAAAATAAGTAATAACAATAATAATAATAATAATAATAATAATAATAATAATAAACATAAACCTGAGTTTATGGGTAAAAACCATATTTTCTTTCTTTTTTTTGTGGTACTGGGGATGGAACCTTTCTACCTCCAGGCTACACTCCCAGACTTATTTTATATTTTATTGGGCAATAGGGTCTCTTAAGCCAGTGAGGCTGGCTTCGAACCTGTACGATTTTCCTGTCTCAGCCTCCCAAGCATGGGGATTACAAGTGTGTGCCACCACGCCTGGCCCAAAACCATATTTTCTGATTTTTTTTTTGTGTGTGTGTGGTGCTGGAGTTGGAACCCAGCCTGAATTTTTTTTATTCTTTACTTTGAAACAGGGTCTTAGTGAGTTGCAGATGGCCTCACTAAGTAGTTGAGGCTGGCTGAGAACCACCATCCTCCAGTCTCAGTTTTACAAATACTGGGATTACAAGCATATGATTCCACACCCAGTATATTTCCTGATTTTTTTTTTTTTTTTTTTTTTTTTTTTGCTGTACTAGGGATGGAACCCAGGAGTATTCTACCTCTGAGCGTGTTACACCCCCAACCCTATTTTTATTCTTTATATTATTATTATTATTATTATTATTATTATTATTATTATTAATAGTACTGGGGTTCCTGAAAACCCTTCTACCTCTACATTCCCAGACCTATTTTTATATTTTTATTTGGAAACAGAGTCTCTTAAGCCAGCGATCCTCCTGTCTCACCCTCCCAAGTGCAGGGATTACAAACCTGTGCCACCACACCCGGCTTATTCTTTATTTTGAAACAGGGTCTTACTGAGTTGCAAAGGGCCTCACTAAGTATCTGAGGCTGTCTTTGAACCTGCACAATCCTGTCTCAGCTTGCCAAATGCTGGTATTACAAGCATGCGCCACCATGCCTGGCTTTATTTCCTGGTTTTTATGGGACTTCTGTAAGATGATTTCAGATACCATGTTATACTGTGGAAAAGGGATTAGCATCTACCATTTTTACTGGTTAAATAAGAGCTCACTGAGAAATAGTTGCCAGACTCATTGCTTTCTTTTCCTTCCTTCCTTCCTTCCTTCCTTCCTTCCTTCCTTCCTTCCTTCCTTTCTCCTTCTCCTTCTCCTTCTCCTCCTCCTCTTCTTTCTTCTTTTTTTCTCTGGTACTGGGGATGGAACCCAGGGTCATTTTACCTCCAATCTACATCCTCTGCCTATTTTTTTTTATTATTTATTTTGAAATAAAGTCTCACTAAGTTGCAGAGGGCCTCACTAAGTAGTTGAGGCTGGCCATGAACCTGTGATCCTGTCTCAGTTTCCCAAGTACTGGGATTACAAGTGTGTGCCACCAAGCCTTACCCATCACTTTCTTTTTTCTACTATACATTGATGTTTTGTTTTTCTGGCTAGGATCTTGTAGAAACTGTGACTCTTAAGAACTGAGCAGAAGTAGTAATCATGCAGCCACTTAGGTAAAGGGGAGGAAGCTAGCAGTCAAGAAGTCCATAGTTTGAGCTGAGTTCAGTGACACCACCAGTAATCCCAGTATTTACTTGGGAGGCTGAGATAGGAGAATTGCAGGCTAGAGGCCAGTCTGGACAATTTAGCAGAAACTCTTAGTAACTTAGTCAGACCTTGTTTCCAAATAAAAACTAAAAAGAAAAAAAAACAAAACAAAACAACCCGGGTCTGGTGGCATAATGTCGGTACTTGGGATGCTGAGACAGGAGGATCACAGGTTCATGGCCAGCCTCAGCTACTTAGTGAGGCCCTCCACAACTTAGTGAGACCCTGTTTCCAAATAAAACATAAAATAGGTCTGGGAATGTAGCCTGGAGGTAGAAGGTCCCTGGGTTTCATTCCCAGTACCACAAAAAAAAAAAAAAAAAAAAAAAAAAAAAAAGGGCTGGGAGGTCCAGGTTCATGGACAGCCTCAGCTACTTAGTGAGGCCCTTAGCAATTCAGTGAAACCCTGTTTCAAATAAAGAATAGAAAATAGAGCTGGGAGCCGGGCGTGGTGGTGCATGCTTGTAATCCCAGTACTTTGGAGGCTAAAACAGGAGGATTACACAGGTTCGAAGCTAACCTTAGCTTCTTAGTGAGGCTCTCAGCAATTTAGTGAGACCCTGTTTCCAAATAAAATATAAAATAGGTCTGGGAATGTAGCCTGGAGGTAGAAGGCCCCTGGGTTTCACCCCCAGTACCACACACACACAAAAAGAATCTTCTGCTGGGCATGGTGGCACACACTTGTAATCCCAGCACTTGGGAGGCTGAGACCTAAGGATTACGGTTCATGGACAGCCTCAGCTACTTAGTGAGGCCCTTTGCAACTCAGTGAGACCCTGTTTTCAAAAATAAAAGAATAAGATGGGTGTGGTGTCGCACGCTTGTAATCCCTGTGCTTGGGAGGTTGAGACAGGAGGATCGCACAGGTTCAAAGCCAGCCTCAGGTACTAGTGAGGCTTTCAGCAACTTAGTGAGACCCTGTTACCAAATAAAATATAAAATAAGTCTGGGAATGTAGCCTGGAGGTAGAAGGCCTCTGGGTTTCACCTCCAGTAACAACAACAAAAAAAGAATCTTATGCTGGGCATGGTGGCACACACTTGTAACCCCAGCATTTGGGAGGCTGAGACTTAAGAATCACGGTTCATGGACAGCCTCAGCTAATTAGTGAGGCCCTTTGCAACTCAGTGTGACCCTGTTTCCAAATAAAATATAAAATAGGTCTGGAAGTATAGCCTGGAGGTAGAAAGCCCCTGGGTTTCACCCCCAGTACCACCAAAATAAAATAAAATAAAATAATAAAAGAACAAATATAGGGTTCAGGGTGTAGCTTGGAGGTAGATACCCCTTAGTAAACTCCTGAAAACATGTATTTGTAAACTTTAGTCACCTAACAGCAGTCTTATGTTTGGTTGTTTTCCTAGGCTATCCCTAGGTGTAAGCACAGTGGTTAGCTGAATGACCCCTCTACATCCTGTGTGCCCAGAGACATAAATTTAGTGGCTGGGCTGTGAGCCTAAACTTTCAGATTATCTTTCTATTTTCAGTTCAGTTAATTCAGTAAGAAAGATTACAGAAAGTTATCAATGGGGGCCCAAGTGTCCAGAAAATCCTGCACTTAAGAAAACATTTAGATACATCTCCAAGATTCTGTAAGCCAGTTGTTATTACAGTGTCCATGAGTTGTGATTTTGTTGTTGGGGTTTGTTTTGTTTTTGCAGTGCTGGGATCAAACCCAGGGCCTCCTGCATGCCTAGCAAGTGCTCTGCCACTGAGCTACATTCCCATCCCGTAAGTTGCTATTTGGAAGTTTAGTCTTCAAATGGGGAAAGTCAAGGGTGACTATTTCTGGGAGTTAAGGCATCACACAGATAATGGCTTCACGACAGTGGAGCTGTGTATTGAAAGAATCTTTTAGTTGTCAAAGAGGAATTTTGTTTTTCTGAAAACTTTGCTTCCATGCCCAGGATGTTACTGTTTATAGGCTTAGATAGGTCACTTGCTGTTGTCAAGTAGCATCTGAAATTGTTGAGCAAGATGCCCTCAGCCATAAAACTATGTTAACCTCTGGAGGACATTCATTCCTCAACCTTTGCTGACAGTACACAAGTTATCGTATAGCCTGCATGGGCTGTGAGATACAGCTCTATTTTCAGCTCACCCTCTGGCTTGCTCTATAACCTTGGGAAAATCACTCCTAGGCCCTGTGCCACAGACATGCTGTCTGTAAATTAGGGCTGGTTAGTGACCATCCTCTGGCCAAGCCAGTGAAAGGCATGAATTAGGGAGTTGGGCAGTTCAGGATGTCAAAATGCTCCTCAAACGTGCCGCTTACACATGCAGGCTTTTCAGCTCTTCTCACAGACCAGGCTTCTTGAACATTTGAGCATACATTTTGCTCTAATATCTCTTCGACATTAAAGTTTGCTCTAATAACACTCCGACACTGGAATGATTCTTCTACTTTTGGACAGCTTAAGCAATCTCCTTCCAACTACACCGCTAAGAGAGATGGGAATAAAGTTTTTTCATGTTACCCATTCCTTTCCATTACTCCTAGGTACGATCCACGGTACACTTTGAGTATCACTTTCACTGGATTTCATTGTGGTGGGCGCTTCACTAGGACCTATTCATTCTGCTTTAACCAGTGGATGGGGATCAATATTGTTAGAACAAACGGGAATTTTTTTTGGGTGTGTGGTACTGGGGATGGAACTCAGGGGCATTCTACCTCCAAGCTACACCCCCAGCCCTATATTTTTATTCTTTACTTTGAAACAGGGTCTCGCTGAGTTGCAGAGGACCTCACTAAGTAGCTGAGGCTGTTCTTGAACCACGATCCTCCTGTCTCAGCCTCCCGAATGCTGAGATTACAAGCGTGCACCACTATGCCTGGCTCAAATGGGAATGTTTTAAAAATTATAATTTTAAGCTATTCATAAACTTAAAATACCTACATCTTAATCATGTTATCTTCCTATCCTTACATAAAGTAAATGTCAGCTAAACGTCCCTTCCTTTTGCTGTCTGGATGAGTCTATCCCAAACCTTCAATTGGGTGGTCACAGTCCTTCTCAAGATTACCAATAATTTCTAGCTCAGGATTGTTGGTTTGAGTCCAGCTTTAGCAATTTAGCACAGACTCTCAGCAACTTAGTGAGACTGCATTTCAAAATAAAAAGGGCAAGCTGGGCGTGGTGGCGCATGCTTGTAATCCCCGTGCTTAGGAGGCTGAGACAGGAGGATCGCACAGGTTCGAAGCCAGCCTCAGCTACTTAGTGAGGCTCTCAGCAACTTAGTGAGACCCTGTTTCCAAATAAAGTATAAAATAGGTCTGGGAGTGTAGCCCGGAGGTAGAAAAGCCCCTGGGTTCCACCTCCTAGTACCATCAAGAAATAAAAAAATAAAAAATAAAAAGGGCTGGGAATGTAATTTAGAGGTAGTATGCCCTTAGATTTAATTCCCAGCCTCCCCCCCCACCCCCCCAAAAAAAAAAGGAGGAAGAAAGGAAGAAAGGAATAAAAACAAGCCGGGCATGGTTGCGCACGCTTGGAATTCCATTTACTTGGGAGCCTGAGACAGGAGGATCGCACAGGTTCGAAGCCAGCCTCAGGTACTGAATGAGGCTCTCAGCAACTTAGTGAGACCCTGTTTCCAAATAAAGTATAAAAAATTATAAAAACATTACTAGTGTCTCTGTGGGGTATGTGTATGGGGTAATGGGGCCTGAATTCAGAGGCATTCTACCTCTGAGCTACACCCCAGCTCCATTTTATTTTACTCTTTTATTTTTAAACAGGGTCTCACTAAGTTGCAGAGGGTCTCGGCTTGGCGTGGTGGCGCATGCCTGTAATCCTAGTGCTTGGGAGGCTGAGACAGGAGGATGGAGGCCAGCGAAGACCTTCAGCAACTTAGTGAGACCCTTAAAAAAAAAAGTTGCAGAGGGTTTCATTAAGTTGTTGAGGCTGGCTATAAACCCTGATCCTCCTGTCTCAGTCTCCCAAGTAACTGGGACTGCAAACATGTGCCACCATGCCTGCTGTTTGTTTGGAAACAGTGTCTCTTTGGCAGGTTGCTGAGAGGCTTGCTACTCTGCAGAGGCAGTTTTCAAACCTGAGCCACTCCTATTTCAGCTGCCAAGTACTGGGATTACAGGCAGGTCTGTGCGACCATGCCCAGCCTCCCTTACCCTCTTGACTTGTCTCTTCTATCGCCTCTATAGCGGTCCAACTCTTCTTAACGCTTTTTATCTCTTAGGAACAAATACAAATTTCTTTCATGTGCTCATCTGAAGCAGTTTTTCTTCTGTTTCTAGGGCTCTTGCTCTTACCCATATATATACAATTTTTTTTTCTTTTTGGTGGTACTGGGGGTGGAACCCAGAGGCTTTCTACCTCCGGGCTATACTCCCAGACCTTTTTTTTATATTTTATTTGGAAACAGGGTCTCACTAAGTAGCTGAGGCTGGCTTCGAACCCGTGCGATCCTCCTGTCTCAGCCTCCCGAGCGCCGGGATTACAAGCGTGCGCCACCACGCCCGGCTGCTCTTCCCCATATTTTAAAGTCTTATTTAATTAATTATTTATTTCGCAGTACTAGGGATGGAATTTAGGGACATTCTACCTCCGAGCTAAGCCTCCAGCCCTATTTTTTTTTTTTTTTTTTTTTTTTTTTTACGTACTGGGGATGGAACCCAGGGGCTTTTTTTTTTTTTTTCCACCGAGCTACACCCCAGCCCTATTTTTAAATAGGGTCTCACTGAGTTGCCAAAGGCCTCACTAAATAGCTGAAGCTATTCATGAACCTCAATCCTCCTCAGCCTCTGGAATGCTGCGATTACAAGTGTGTATTTTATTTTTTGTGGCACTGGGGGGTTGAACCCAGTGACATCCCACCTCTGAGCTACACCTTCAAGTCCTATTTTACTTATTTATTTTTTACTTTGAAGCAGGGTCTTGCTGAGTTAACGTGAGCTAACCTTGAACCTGCTTGATTCTCTGATCTCAGCCTCCTAAGTACTGGGATCATAGGCATGTGCCACCTCCCCTGTTTTATAGTCTCATTTTATACCCCAGATGGCTTATCAGTTTATTTCCCACTCCCCCTAGTTTTTTCCCTTGAGAAGAGTGCTGCTTCTACTTAGCATGATATTCTCAAAGTTCATTCACATTGTAGTATATCACTAATTTTTTATTATTTTATTTGTTGAATAAAACTATTAGGTGGACATATCCCTCTGCTTCATCTATTCATCAGTGGATGGTCATATGGCTTGTTATCCTTTTTTGCTTATTGGTATTTGTATATCTTCCTAGGAAAAATATCTGCTATTTATTTTTGTCCTAACATATAGTATTCATATTATGAATTATCTGTATTGTTAACTATTTAGATACAATATATACCAAAAACAACCAGGGGAGAATTTTTCTAAATCTTGGGAGTAGGCGACAGCCTTTCTAAGAAAAATTAAAAACATAAAAAGCTAAAAAACATTAAAAAATTAATTAGTGTGACTCTATGAAAATAAAAAATATTTTACTGCAGAAAATACAGCAAACAAAGCCAAAAAACCAGAGAGGGTAGAACTATACAATTTGTTTACAACAGACGAATTTATGTATGGACATATAAATATTCTACAATTTTGAGAAAAAAGACCAACTGAATAGAATAATGGGCAAAGAACATAAGAGAGTTCACAGTTCATAAAATTTAAAATTCTTGAAATTTAAAAATTAAGTTTGCCCGGCCAGGTGCGGTGACCCTCTCCCGTAATCCCAGTACTTTGGAGGTTGGGACGGGAAGATCTCAAGTTGTAGGCCAGCCCACCATAACTTAGTGAGACCCAGGGGCATTCTGCCTTTGAGCTGGCTCCCTGGCTCTATTTTATATTTTATTTTGAAAGAGGATCTCATTAAGTTGCTGATGACCTTGCTATATTGCTGAGGCTGGATTTGAAACAGGCTTTTCACCTGGCTTCCCGCGCTCCTCTCCCATTGTATAAAATTTTAACACATAGTATGCCTTTGAAAAGATATGCAAGAAATTGTTTAAGACTAGTAGCCTAAAAAGGTGTACATCCCGGTACTTTTTTCTTTGTTGTTGATACTGGGGATGGAACCCAGGGGCATTCTACATTCGAGCTACACCCCCAGCCCTATTTTTTATTCTTTATTTTGAAACAGGGTCTCACTGAGTTGCAAGGGGCCTCACTAAGTAGCTGAGGCTGCTCACAAACCACGATCCTCCCGTCTCAGCCTCCTGAATGCTGGGATTACAAGTGTGCGCCACCATTCCCTGGTCCCAGACCTTTTTTAAAAATTATTATTTTGAAACAGTGCCTCACTAAACTGCAGAAGGCATTGCTAAATTGCTGAGGCTCACTTTGAACCTGCAACCCTTCTGTCTCAGCCTCCCAAGTGCTGGAATTACAGGCATGTCCCACCACGTCTGGCTCGTTGACTATACTTTTCACTGAAATGTCTAGCCATGTCACACACTGCCTAGTTGTGTATTAGAAAAGAAGACGACGACGATGACGACTTGATGACGACTTGTGGGTTGTTCTCCACCGAGGACAAGGCCACAAGAATTCCAGGGTGACAAGCCTTTCAGTTCCGGCTGAAATCTCCCTTCTTCCCCACATCACAACAGGACCTCTGATTGTGGAATTCACTCTCTGGGCTTTCCCAGGCCGGCACACCCATCTAAAAGTAGGGCCCCCGAGCTGGGCTTGGTGGCGCACGCGTGTAATCCCAGCATTCGGGAGGCTGAGACCGGAGGACCGCGGTTCGCGGACAGCCTCAGCTACTTAGTGAGGCCCTCTGCAACTCAGTGAGACCCGGTTTCAAAATAAAGAATAAATAATAGGGCAGGGGCTGTAGCTCGGAGGTAGAATGCCCCTGGGTTCCATCCCCAGACCCGCAAATAAGTAAATAAGTAAATAAATAAATAAATAAAAAGGAATTAAAAAATAGGCCTGGGCTTGCAGCTCAGAGGTAAAATGCCTGGGGGTTCCATCCTCAGTATTGCCAAAAAAAAAAAAAAAATGTAGGCTTCCAATAGGTGCTTTGTAAACAGCGCACAAAGAAATATTTGCCTAAGAAAGGAAAGAAGCTCCAAAATCAGAAATTGATCTTTTATTTGGGAAATGTGCTACCCAATGCTTGGACGGTTCTGGGCCAGCCGGCTCTTGAACATAGCAAAGCTAGGAATGTCGCCCTGCTGAGGGCAGGCACCGGAGCCGCACTCGCCTGCACGGTCGGCCCCGCCCCGCCCCGCCCCGCCCCGGCTTCCCGCGCTCCTCTCCCATTGGCTGTCTCGGCAGTGGGCGGGCCCCGCCGCGCGGAGTCCTGCGCCCCGGGACGCTGCGGCAGCGTGCGAGGCGCGCGGGGAGCTGCGCGGGTTCTGCGCGCGCGCCGCCGGCGATGTCCCCGGACCGTGTTTCTACCGGGAATACTGCGGCCCGGCCGGCAGCCGGAGCCGCGGCGCCCAGCCCGGTGTCCGCCACCGCCGCTGCGCCGGGGGACGCGGACACGCTGAAGCGGTGAGCGCCGCCTTTGCGCCCCGGGCTCCGGGCTGCCGCTGGGCCGGCGCTAGGGGGCGGGCCAGCGGGTGCCGCGCCGGCGTCCCCAGACCCGGTCCAGTCCCCTCCCCCCGCGCCCACGGCCCCGACGCGGCCCCGCTTTAGCGTTGGCAAGTTGCGGGTGCAGAGGTGCCCGTGGGTCCACGAGCCCCGCGGTCCCGTGCCCTCGGCCTCGCGTCCCGGCAACTCTTCCTGCGAACGCGCTTGGGCTCGTGCACCGGCGCGGCCCGGGGAGACCGGGGTCCGGGGAGGCCGGGCTGAGAAGGGGCGCCGCGTGCAGGTAGCTTCGGTGGCGGTGAGAACGCCCCGGCGAGCTCCAGCTCCTCTTTAAAAGATTGCTTTCTAAAGGAACATGACATTGTAGAATTGCATAATTTGCTTGGTCTCATCCCAAAATAGTTATCTATGTCGGGGTAGTTGTTCGAATGATGCGAAATGGACTCTCTTCCCCCTACATAATAAGTTTTGAGCGTTCTGATTTGACCCTAATAGATTTCTTTCATTAAAGAAATTCTCGGAGGACAGAAAAAGAAAAGGAGCCATACGTAGTGTTTTGAGTGATCAATCCTGAAGGGTTATTTTTGTGTTTCCCCTTTGCTTAGGCGTGCTTTCACCCACAGAGACAGAGGCAGGTTCCAGATTTTGGGACTGTACGTAGCCTCCCTCCTCCGGCCCCATCCCACTTAGCTGGAGGACAAGTCGGCCACTCCTCCTGGCCGGGCTCGGACTCTGGGATGACCCGCGGCGCAGGAGAGGCTGTCCTGCGGGCTGGCTGTTTATTGCTGCCATCTGGATGTTCCGAGGGTCACCAGGGACACTCCTCACGTCGCCGCCTGCGGGGTGCGTTCTAGCAGCATCAGCTCTTTCTCTTCACCCTGGCCTGAGTCTCCTCTAGTCGTCTAGATGGGGCAGGCTGAACAGCCGGTGGAGTGATTAAGTGAATTGCTCTTAAAGATATCAGATTTGTACTGCCCTCTCCCAATCTTTGAGGATGTGAAGGGAGCCAGGAGTGGAGAGAATGACAGACATCTTGGAGAAAGGGAAAGCTCTGGTGTTATGTCATCCTTGGCATAACATTCTGGTGACATTGTTTTAGCCTGTTTTGCCCTTTCCCGGGCCCCTGGTTTGATTTGAGTAGAAAAGGCACGCCTATTTATTATCCCATAAGGATAAGAAGAAGAGATTGCTGGCTTGATAAAAAAAAAAATGCTGTAATTGAATCTGCTGCCTTCAGAGTATCAGAAAATTATAAATATTTTTAAAATGAGAGAATATTGAAGATTGTGAAATACTGTAATTATTGTTTTTACCAGAGGTTGGAAAGTACAAATGCTGCTCTGTTCTGTTTAGTAATGAGGGAAAGCTTAAGCACTTTGAATGCAGCCTTTAAAAATTGCCAGTCCTGCTAGTTTACTTGTAAAATATGAAAGCATCCCTGAGTGTGGCATTTCTATAAATCTCTTTTGCATAAGTTTAAAGTATTTAGGTGTTATTTTGCTGTCCCTAGTTGTAAGGATTCTTTTTCTGGGTGTGTGGTACTGGGGAGGATTCTTATCTTTTTAAATTTTTGAGTGTAAGCTGGTCTTGGTGGCATACATTTGTAATCTCAGCATTAAGGAGGCTGAGATGGGAGCATCGAGGTTGGTGGACAGCCTCGATTACTTAGTGAGGTCCTCTGCAACTTATTTTGTTTATTTGCGATACTGAGGATGAAACCCAGAAACATTTTACCTCTGAGCTACACCCCTAGCCCTATTTTTAATTCTTTATTTGGAAACAGGGTCTCACTGAGTTGCAAAGTAGTAGCTTAGACTGTCCTCGAACCTCTGTCCTCCTGTCTCAGCTTCCCAAATGTTGGGATTACAAGCATGCACCACCATGCTGGGCTCCTCTGGAACGTACTGAGACTCTGTTTCAAAATAAAGAATGAAAAATAAAGAAAGAAAAATAGGTGTGGAGATGTAGTTCGGAGGTAGAATGCCCCTGGGTTCCATCCCCAGTACCGCAAGAAATAAAATTTTAAGTATACCATAGGAAGGGAAGTTATAAAAAAATAGTATTTTCCTATCTGACAGCTTAAAATGGCAAGGGGAACTTAGTAATGATTTAATAGAATGATTTGAAGAATATGTTGAAGATTGCTCTTTTTTTTTTTTTTGCCGGTCTGGGGATGGAACCCAGGGGCATTTGACCTCCAAGCTACACCCCCTGCCCTATTTTTTATTTTTTATTTTGAAATAGGGTCTCACTGAGTTGCAGAGGGCCTCACTAAGTAGATGAGGCTAGCCATGAACCGCGATCCTCTGGTCTCAGCCTCCCGAATGCTGGGATTGCAAGCGTGCCACCACGCTCAGTTTGAAGATTGCTCTGAAAGAAAAAAAAAAAAAAAAAAAAAACAGGCGTGGTAATCCCAACACTTGAGAGGCTGAGACAGTAGGATCACACAGGTTCGACACCAGCCTCAGCAGTTTAGGGAGGCTCTCCACAAATCAGTGAGACCCTGTTTCCAAATATAAAATAGGTCTAGGAGTGTAGACCAGAGGTAGAGGTAGAAAGCCCCTGGGTTCCATTCCCAGCACCACAAAAAAAAAAAAAAAAAAAAAAAAAGCCGGGTGTGCTGGCGCATGCTTGTAATCCCAGCATTTGTTTGTAATCCTAGCATTCCCGAGGCTGAGACTGGAGGATGCGGTTTGCGGACAGCCTCAGCTATTTAGTGAGGCCCTTCGCAACTTAGTGAGACCCTCTTTCAAATTAAAGAATAAAAAATAGGGATGGGGCTGTAGCTCAGAGCTCAGATGCTCCCAGGTTCCATCCTCTCAGACCTGCAAAAAAAAAAAAAAAAAAAAAAAAGTTTTGTGGCCAGTCATGGTGGCGCATGCTTATTAATCTCAGTACATAGGAAATTTAGGAAGGAGCATCACAGGTTCAAGGCCAGCCTCAGCAAGACTTTAGCAAGACCTTTCTTTTTTGTTTTTAACCTCCGGGCTACACTCCCAAACCTATTTTTTTATACTTTATTTGGAAACAGGGCTTCACTAAGTTGCTGACAGCTTCACTAAGTAGCTGAGGCTGGCTTCCAACCTGTGCGATATTCCTGTCTCAGTCTCCCAAGTGCTGGGATTACAAGTTTGTGCCTTCATGCCTGACCCTAACAAGACCTTATTTCAATGTAAAAAATTAAGAAAAGGTCTGGGTACATAGGTCAGAGTAGAATGCCTAGAGTTCAATTGCCAGTAACACAAACACATATGCGCGCGCGCACACACACACACACACACACACACACACACACACAGAGTGTTGAGTTCTGTAGAATTTTATAGTATCTCATCCAAAATATTTTTTTCTCTTGTGGTACTGGGGATTGAACACAGAGGGATTCTACCTCTGAGGTATACCCCATTCCTATTTTATTTTTATTTTGAAACAGGGTCTTGCTAGGTTGATGAGAGTCTTACTGTTTGCTGAGGCTGGTCTTGAACCTGCTATTCTCCTGTTTTAGCCTTCCAAGTACTGGGATTATAGGCATGTGTTATTGTACCCAGCTCCAAAATAATCTTTAATGTCAGAATAATCACTTGAATGTAACACTGACACTTTTGTTTGCTAAATAGTAAGTTTTGAGCGCTCTCATGGTTATACACCATCTGCCATTAAAGAAATTTAGCAAAATACAGAAAAACAATAAAAAACCCACATACCTAGTGTTTTCAAGTCATCAGATTTAAAGGATTATTTTTTCCAGTTCGCTTAGGCTTCTTTTCACCCAGTTCGCTTAGGCTTCTTTTCACCCATGACTGTATGCCCAGGTTCCAAATTTGGAATGGCATCAATAGTGTTGAATATGTAATTTTTTGAGTGAAGGCCATTAAAAAAGCAAAACATTAAAAAAAAAAGTGTAAAAACTAGTGGGCATGGTGGCACATGCTTGTAATCCCAGTACTTGAGAGACAGAGACAGGAGAATGGTGGGTTCCTGGCCAGCCTCAGCTACTTAGTGAGGCACTCTGCAACTTAGAGAGACCCTGTTTCAAAAGAAAAAATAGGGGTAAGGCTGTAGCTTGGAGGTAGAATGCTCCTCCTGGGTTTAATTCCCAGTACTGAAAAAAAAACAACAACCCCCAAACCAGAAACAAACAAACAAAAAACCGCAACTTTTTAGAGGCAACTGGATGTTCTTGGCAGTTAACCAAGGCTTGGTAGAAGGCTGTTAAACCTCAGTTAGAGAGAAGGGCTTTATTTTTCTTTTCTTTTTTTTTTTTTTTTCGGGTCTGAGGATGGATTTTTGTGTGAAAAGACCACTGTTAGTTTTCCAAGGATATACATGATTTTTTTTTTGTGTGTGATACTGGGGATGGAACTCAGGGGCATCCTACCTCCGAGCTATGCCCCCGGCCCTGGGTTTTTATTCTTTATTTTGAAACAGGGTCTCACTGAGTTGCAAAGGGCCTCACTAAGTAGTAGCTGAGGCTGTCCATGAACCATGATTCTTCTGTGTCAGCTTCCCAAATGCTGGGATTACAAGTGTGAGCCACCACGCCCGATTTATACATGAATATTGGTAGAACTTATATCTCATGATAGATGTTGAGAGGAAAGAGGGGAAGATGTCCCAAATTGATGGGCTATGGATCATTTGTTTGACCCTCACAGTGCTTATTTGTGGGGTTTTTTTTTTGTGTGTGGGGGGGATTGAACCCAAGGACCTTCTACCTCAGAGCTTTACCCCCAGCCTGATTTTTCTCCTCCTCCTCCTCCTCCTCCTCCTCCTCCTCCTCCTCCTCCTCCTCCTCCTCCTCCTCCTTCTTCTTCTTCCCCTTCCCCTTCCCCTTCCCCTTCCCCTTCCCCTTCCCCTTCCCCTCCCCCCTCCCCCCCCCTCCCCCTCCCCCCCTCCCCCCCCCCCTCCTCCTCCTCCTCCTCCTCCTCCTCCTCCTCCTCCTCCTCCTTCTTCTTCTTCTTCTTCTTCTTCTTCTTCTTCTTCTTCTTCTTCTTTTGGTGGTACTGGGGGTTCCTGGAAACCCTTCTACCTCCAGGCTACACTCCCAGACCTGTTTTTGTACTTTTACTTGGAAACAGGGTCTCTTAAGCCAGTGAAGCTGGCTTTGACACCTGCGCGATCCTCCTGTCTCCACCTCCCAAGCGTTTATTCTTCATTTTTAAACAAGGTCTCACTAAGTTGCAGAGGGCCTCAGGAAATTGCTGAGGCTGGCTGCGAACCTGCCACCCTTCTGTTTTAGTCTTCCAACTACTGGGATTATAAGCATGGGCCATCCTGCCCAGCCAAGTACTGGGATTATAAATGTACGCCACTATGCCTGAATCCTCAGTGTTTTATACTTTTCTTTTTTTTTTTTTTGTGGGTCTGGGGATGGAACCTAGGGGCATTCGACCTCTGAACTACACCCCCTGATCTATTTTTATTCTTTATTTTGAAACAGGGTCTCACTAAGTTACAGAGGGCCTCAGTAAGTAGCTGAGGCTGTCCACAAACTGGGATCCGCAGGTCTCAGCCTCCCAAATGCTTGGATTACAAGCGTGCGCCACCATGCCTGGTTGTTTCATACATTTTGAAATTAGCTGCCAGTACTTTAAAATAAAGTGTGCATGTACACGCACATGCTCAAACACACACACACACACACACACACACACACACACACACACACAAATTTGCATTTCCAGTGGGAGTTCTGGGAAAGCTGAGACTGCATTAGCACAATGCTAAAATAGGCTGGACCTGGAGGCACCTACCTCCCCGCCCCCAGTGCTGGGGATGGAACTTCAGCCCTCTTACACACTATGCAACCCTTCTACCATTGAGATACGCCCCTAGCCCTCACCTGTCCCTTTTAGAGAGGATATATTGCAGCCCCCTTCCCTCACACCACCAATATGTAGGCTAAGGGTCAGTGATCATTTATCTTTTATAGTTGTGCTGTTTTTCCACTCCTGTTCTAAAAAAGGAAGGACAGGATATTTGGGGTTCATTTTTCTCTCAAATATAGGGAAGGAAAAAGGCTTTTTCATTCTTAAAAAATAAGGGTGGGGGAGGAAAGTATTTGATTGTGTATGAGATGAAGTTAAAAATATATCCATATTTTAATACTCTTACAAAGTGTATCTATGTATGAAAAGGTGTCATTTTGAAATCCCCCATACATAGTAAGCATCATACCTACTACTGTGGTCCCTTCTTATCTGGAAACATGTTCTAAGTCCCCAGTGGAGACCTAAAACTGTGTAAAGCTCCAAACTCCACATACTACCATTGAATACCACCAGTTAAGATCTGATAACCAAGATGGGTACTAATTTACTAATGGGTAGGTGGTAAATACCATGTGGATTCATTGGACAAAGGGTTATCATTGATTGTGTCCTGGGTGAGAGAGCAGGAAAGTATAAGATTTCTTTATGCTACTCAGATCAGCTTACAATTTAAAAGTTATCAATTGTTTACTTCTAGATTTTTTTTTTTTTTGTGTGTGTGTGTGTGTGTTTGTGAGTATGAAAGTGCTGGTGATTGAACCCAGGGGTATTCTATAGAGCGACATCCCCAGCCCTATTTTATTTTATTTTATTTTATTTATTTGCAGTAATGGGGATGGAACCCATGGGCATTCTACCTCTGAGCTACACCCCTGGCCCTATTTTTTATTCTTTTATTTGGAACAGGGTCTCACTGAGTTTCAAAGGGCCTCACTAAGTAGCTGAGGCTGTCTGCAAACTATGGTTCTTCTGTCTCACTCTCCCAAATGCTGGGATTACAAGTGTGTGCCACCATGCCTGGCTTCCTATTTTATTTTATTTTATTTTTATTTTTATTTTTGAAGCAGAGTCTCTGTTGTAGAGATCCTTGATAAGTTGCTGAGGCTAGCTGCAGATCTGTGATCCTCCTGTCTAGTCCTCCCACATACTGAAATTGCATGAATGTACCAACATGCCCTGTTTATTTCTGGAATTTTTCATTTAGCATTTTTGGACCATGGTTGGCTACTGGTAGCTGGAATCATGGAAAAAAAAACCATAGACAAAGGGGGAAACCATTGTAAACAGAAAAGATATAAAGGGCTTGTTTTTGAATGGAAATTAAATAAGGGAGAAAGCACTGTGATACATAGTTATTTACTGGGGGAAAAAAAGGTTCTGAGCATCAATACCTTATGTATATGGTTAATTACTAAAGCAGTGCTTTGCTTTGGAGCAGAAATTAGAGTCGGGCGTGGTGACACACTCTTGTAATCCCAGCATTCTGGAGGCTGAGACAGGAGGATGGGTTCACGCACAGCCTCAGCTACTTAGTGAGGCCCTTTGCAACTCAGTGAGACCTTGTTTCAAAAAAAGAAAAAAAAAAGGGCTGGGGAGGTAGCTCTGAGGTAGAAAGCCCCTGGGTTCCATCCCAGGTAACACACACACACACACACACACACACACACACACACCAGAAATTGTTTCACAAAGAAACATATATAAGTGAATATAATTGGAAATACCACTTAATAGCATATTGAAGATATAGCTGGAGTTTAAAAGGCAAATTGTATTACAAAATTAAGTTATGGTATTTTCAATTTAAGCTCATGGAGTCATATTTAGAAAATACCCCACAGATAGCAATATTTCTGGTATCTGAAAATTTTGAAGAATTGAAGAAGAGCCGGGCGTGATGGCACAGGCCTGAAGTCCTAGTATCTGGGAGGCTAAGACAGGAGGATTGCAGGTTCAAGGGCAGCCCCAGCAAGTAGTGAGACTCTCATCAATTAATAAGATCCAGTTTAAAAAAAAATAGGGATGGGGTATAACTCAGAGGTAGAATGCCCTTGGGTCTAATCCCCGGTACTACCAAAAAAAAAAAAAAAAAAAAAAAAAAAAGAGTTAAAGAACTTTTGGATTTATTGCCTACAAAATGGCCAGTGTTAGAGAACTCATATACGTATTTGTCAAAATTTAAAGAAAACGTGTAAAGGTTTATTAGCTTAATTTAATTTAATATTTTTTTTGTGTGTGGGGTAATGGGGATGGAATGAATCCAGGGGCCTTCTACCCCCAGGCGACCTTCCCAGCCCTATTTTATATTTTTTTGGAAACAGGGTCTCACTAAGTTGCTGAGAGCCTCACTAAGTAGCGGAGGCTGGCTTCGAACCTGCGTGATCCTCCTGTTTCAGCCTCCCAAGTACTGGGAATACAAGCGTGCGCCACCGCGCCCGGCATTATTAGCTTAATTTTAAATAGTGCTATATGGGAAATGTTGATGACAACATGCTGAAAAGAAATAGACATGAACTTAATTTGTCTAATTAAGATATTATAGGATTAAGTTTAGACCAGAAGCTTACGGCTTGTGTGGTTGACATTACAGCCTGTGTAAATATTTCTTTATAGGAGTATTCACAAGGAGTGTCGTAGTTATTATGATCCATTTTTCTCATTTCTACTTAATAATTTTTGTGTGTGTCATAACTGGGGGTTGGTGAACTCAGGGGGGTGGTTCTATCTCTGAACTACTTCCCCAGCTCTATTTTATTTTTATTTTGTAACAGGTTCACAATAAATTGCTGAGGGCCTTGCTAAGTTGCTAAAGCTGGTCTCAAACCTGCGATCCTCCTGTCTCAGCCTCCCAAATACTAGGATTGTAAGCATGCTCCTCTACACCCGACTAGTTAATAAATATTTTTGTCAATTTTTTTTAGTAAGGAATGGTCTGAATTACTTTCATATATACTGAAATTGGTTTTTAGAAATGAAAATTGTGACCTTAGTTTCATTCTCAAAATTACAGAATATAAGTGTGAATTGTAAGATAGGCTTTGATTTTATACTTTATGAAAATGAACTAGCATTTCCCAATAACAACATGTGAATGAATAGTTACAAGTGAAAGTAACAAAAAGTAAATGTAACTTCAGAGCAGCAGAATTCTTTTTTTTTCTGCCTTTGAGCTACACCCCCAGCCCTATTTTTTATTCTTTATTTTGAAACAGGGTCTCACTGAGTTGCAAAGGGACTCACTAACCAGCTGAGGCTGTTTGCAAACCCAGACCCTCCTGTTTCAGCCTCCCAAATGTTGGGATTACAAGCGTGCGCCACCACTCCTGGCAGAGCTGCAGGATTCTATAGATAGCTTTGGAGCAAACTTCCTAAGTTTGGAATCACTATGCAAAAATATCTTTGTTTGAAAAAGAAACGGTGTGTGTAAGAGTTCTTTTCTCTTTTGAAACATGAATTTAGAAGAAAATACTTATATTAGTTCACAAATTCAAAGCTGAATTCTGTATTACTCAGAATTATAACTACAGTAGTTCAGTCATACCTCGCTGCCGGGAAATAGTGTTAGGTTTTTGGTTTTATTTATTTATTTATTTATTTATTTGGTGGTACTGGGGGTGGAACCTAGAGGCTTTCTACCTCTGAGCTATGCTCCAGACCAATTTTTTATATTTTATATTTTATTTGGAAACGGTCTCACTAAATTGCTGAGAGCCTCACTCGGTAGCTGAGGCTGGTTTCAAACCTGCGCAATCCTCCTGTCTCAGCCTCCCAAGCGCGGGGATTTTAAGCGTGCGCCACCACGCCCGGCTAGGTTTTTGGTTTTAGATCAGAGGTTTTATGAGCCACAGACATTTTTGTTGGTGGTACTAGATATTGGACCCAGAGGGGGTTCTTACCTCGAAGTTGCACCCCAAGGCCTATTTCATTATCTCTCTCTCTATATTTATTTATACTGGAGATGGAAGCCAGAGGCCTTTTACCTCTGAGCTGTTACCCCAGCCCTATTTTTATTTTTTATTTGGAAACAGGATCTTGCTAAATTGCTGAGAGCTTCACTAAATTGCTGAAGCTGGCTCAGCCTCCCAAGTACTGGGATTACAGGCATGTGCCACTATGCCCGGCTTACAAGAAGAATTTTTTTTTTTTTTTGCAGCCCTGGGGATGAAACCCAGGGGCATTCTAACTTCAAGCTATACTACCAGCCCTATTTTTATTTTTTATTTTGAAACAGGGTCTCACTGAGTTGCAAAGGGCCGCAAACCGAGATCCTCCTGTCTCAAATCCCAAATGCTGGGATTACAAGAGTGCGCCATCACACTGGCTTGCAAGAAGAATTTATAATTAAGTGTTTTGTTTTTTAATTTGTATTTTTTCTGTTTCAAATGTATGATCTCTAATAAATGCTTGGCTTATGTTATATACCTTAGTCATAGTTTATTTTACAATAGGGAGACCCTGATTTATTTTATTTTATTTGCGGGTCTGGGGATGGAACCCAGGGACATTCGACCTCTGAGCTACACCCCCTGCCCTATTTTTTTATTCTTTATTTTGAAACAGGGTCTCACTAAGTTGCCCAGGGCCTCACTAAGTAGCTGAGGCTGTCTGTAAACTGTGATCCTCAGGTCTCAACCTCCCAAATGCTGGGATTACAAGTGTGCACCACCACGCCTGGCTAGAGATCCTTTTGTAAAATAAAAATAAAATAGACCTGAGGGTGTAGCTTGGGCTCAGAGGTAGAATGCCCCTGGTTTCAGTCCCCAGTACCCCCCCCCACAACTTTTTTTTTTTTTTTTTGGTGGTACTGGGAGTGGAACCCAGGGGCTTTCTACCTCTGGGCTATACTCCCAGACCTATTTTATATTTTATTTGGAATCAGAGTCTCACTAAATTGCTAAGAGCCTCACTAAGTAGCTGAGGCTGGCTTCAAACCTGCGCGATCCTCCTGTCTCAGCCTCCCAAGGGCGGGGATTACAAGCGTGCGCCACCACGCCCGGCTTACTCCCCCCACAACTTTGATAGGATCTGAGGCTCCACCCAAACTCTGCTGACAGATGCATTCTACTTAGAAATAGAGAGTTCAGGTGAGGCATCAGAGTCAGTGTTGTATTTTGTAATAATGTCTGAGTTTCTGTTGTTGCATCATTGAAATCCTGGGTTTTGAGACAGATGTCTGCAGCCTGTGAGAAGCCGCCTTGTCTCCCTCTGCCTGGCAGTGCTAACCTCACCCTGGCTCGGATGCGCTGTGGCTGTCTTCTCAATTGCTTGCGGTGTGTTGCCTTTCCTAGAATTATAGACTCGAAAGCCTTTCGTAAGGCTTCTGACCACCAAGCAAAAAATTTTTTTCTGAAGTGCTAAGACTAGCTCTATGAAACAGCAAAAGACAAGAGAAAACATTTTTCTAAATCTTTAACTTATAGATACTGAATGGTCAGTGCTAATACATATACATTTCTCCTTGCTCCCCTTGCTCTTTGGGATCAGAAAGGGGCAGTGAAAGTTCATTTCTGGCCGGGTGTGGTGGCTCACGCTTGTAATCCCCTGGCTTGGGAGGTGGAGACAGGATCCCACAGGTTTGAAGCCAGCCGTGTTGGCTTAAGAGACCCTGTTTTCAAATAAAATATAAAATAGGTCTGGGAGTGTAGCCCGGAGGTAGAAGGGTTTCATCCCCAGTACCACCAAAAAAAAAAAAAAAAAGTTAATTTCTGAATATTCTCTTCAGTGGCTCTCTAAATATTGTCCCTGGGCCAGTAGTTCCCAACTTTACTTGGCAGCTTGTGGTCTCTGGGTCAGATGTACATCATCTCCTGGGAACTTGTTGAAAATGCAAAATTGTGGGCTACATCCTAGACCTACTAGATGAAAAACTCTGTTAGGGAGTAGGTGGGTGGCATTCTTTTCTCTCTGTCTCTCTCTCTCTCTCTCTCTCTCTCTCTCTCTCTCTCTCTCTCTCTCTCTCTCGGTGTTGGAGATTGAACCCAAGAGCATTTTACCTCCAAGATACACCCCCAGCCCTGTTTTTTATTCTTTATTTAGAACTGGTCTCACTGAGCTGCAAAGGCTTCACTAAGTAGCTGCGGCTGTCAGCAAACCAGGATCCTTCTGTCTCAGCCTCCCAAATGCTGGGATTACAAGTGTGCACTACCAGCCCGGCCCCAGTCCTATTTTTTCTTTTTAATTTTTATTTTGAAACAGGGTCTTCTTACTGGTTGATGAGAATCTCACAACTTGCTGAGACTATCTTCGACTCAGATCATCTTGTCTCAGCCTCCCAAGTACTGGGATTATAGGAGTGCACCACCATACCTGACTGCATCCTATATTTTGTTTGTTTGTTTATTTAATTATTTTGGCAGTATTGAAGATTGAGCCCAGGGGCATTCTATCTCTGAGCTACACTCCTAGCCCTATAATTTTTTTTTATATATATATTTTTAAATTTTTTAAGGGTCTGGGTCGAAACCTAGTGGCATTCGACCTCTGAGTTCCACCCCCTGCCTTATTTTTTTAATTCTTTATTTTAAAATAGGGTCTCACAGCCGGGCGTGGTGGCGCACGCTTGTAATCCCCGCGTTTGGGAGGCGGAGACAGGAGGATCTTGCAGGTTCAATGAGACCGGTTCCAAATTAAAAAAAAAAAAAGTTACGGAGAGCATCACTGAGTAGCTGAGACTGTCCCTGAACAGCGATCCGATCCTAGGTCTCAGCCTCCAGAATGCTGGGATTACAAGCATGCACCACCACGCCCAGCTTATTCTTTATTTTTGAAACAGGGTCTTACTAAGTTGTGGAGGATCTCACTAAGTAGCTGAGGCTGGCCATGAACTTGCAATCCTCCCCTCTCAGCCTCCCAAGTACTGGGATTACAAGCGTGCAACAGCATGCCCGGCTGCATCCTATGGTTTAACTAATCTTCAGGTTATTCTGATGTATGCTGAAGTTTGGGAAGCAGTGGTCTATGTACTTGAATTGTACCAATGTTGGAACTGTACTCAGATGCCTATAAGAGTTCCAAATTCCTTTGGCATCTTTCTATTTTCTTCCCATTGTCTTGATCTGTGGGATAAAGTAAATACTGTGTGGTAAACTGTGGACCTTCCCCCAGCTGGCTGGGACTGTGTGATAGTTACAGTCATTTGACTGCTTGGAGTGACAATTATTGAGGTGAGGCATGAGACACAGATGCTGGAAATTGGTGTCAGGTTTTTGGTTTTAGCTCAAAGGTGTTCTGAGCTACAAGACTTTTTCTTTTATGTATGTGGTACAGGGGAATTGGAAACCTGGTGGTTCTACCCCTGAGTTACATCCCCAGTCCTTTTTGTATTTTATTTTGAAACAGGGTTTCCAATGTTACTGAGCACTGACCTTGAACATGTGATCCTCCTATATTAGCCTCCCAAGTCCTGGGATTATAGGCATGGCCCCCCACACCTGGCCTCTATATTTCTGTTTGTACTGTGCTGGGGATTGAGCCCAGGGACATTCTACCTCTGAGCTACACCTCCAGCCTGATTTTATTACTTTTATTTTGAAACAGAGTCACACTAAGTTGCTCACTAAGTTGCTGAGGCTGTCCTGCTTTTTATTTTGAAACAGGGTCTCACTGAGTTACAAAGGGCCTCATAAGAAGTAGCTGAGAGCCCAGCGTAGTGGTGCATACTTGTAATTCCAGCATTCGGGAGGCTGAGACCGGAGGATTGAGGTTCGCGGACAGCCTCAGCTACTTAGTGATGCCCTCCGCAACTTTGTGAGACCCTATTTCAAAATAAAGAATAAAAAACAAGACAGGGGGCTGGGCGTGGTGGCGCATGCTTGTAATCCCCGCACTTGGGAGGCAGAGACAGGAGGATCGCGCAGGTTCGAAGCCAGCCGTGCGCGCTGGCTTAGGAGACCCTGTTTCCAAATAAAAAAAAAAAAAATGTAAAAATAGGTCTGGGAGTGTAGCCCGGAGGTAGAAGGGCTTCCAGGAACCCCAGTACCACCAAAAAAAAAAAAAAGTAGCTGAGGCTATCCTCTAACCCTGATTCTCCTGTCTCAGCCTCTTGAATGCTGGGATTACACGCATGTACCACCATGCCTGGCTCTGTGTGTGTGTGTGTGTGTGTGTGTGTGTGTGTGTGTGTGTGTGTAATCCTGCAAAATCTTCAACTGAATTTTGTAGTTTTGACAGATGTATATATGTTCAATCTTTAGAGTTTTCTACATATAATACAATGACATCATTGTAAATAGAGATAGTTTTATCATTTTTTTTTTTTAACGCTAGGATGGAACCCAGTGGCATTCTACCTCCGAGCTACACCCTCAGTCATAATTTTGGAGGCTACCACTCCAAAATTATCTCTTAAACCCAGGCGTGGATTGCATGCTTATAATCCCAGCATTCAAGAGGCTGAGACAGGAGGATCGCGGTTCGCAGATAGTCTCAGCTACTTAATGAGGCCCTTTGCAACTCAGTGAGACCCTGTTTCAAAATAAAGATTAAAAAATAGGGCTGGGGGTGTAGCATGGAGGTAGAATGCCCCTGGGTTCCATTCCTAGTACCAAAAAAAAAAAAAAAAAAAAAAAAAACTAGCACTAAAAACATTATTTAAAATGAACTAAGCTGGGCATGGTGGCGCAGGCTTGTAATCCCCGCACTTGGGAGGCTGAGACAGGAGGATTGCACAGGTTCAAAGCCAGCCTCAGCTACTTAGTGAGGCTCTCAGCAATTTAGTGAGATAGTGAGACCCTGTTTCCAAATCAAATATAAAATGAGTCTGGGAGTATAGCCCGGAGGTAGAAAGCCTCTGGGTTCCACCCCTAGTACCACCAAAAAAAAAAAAAAAAAATCAACTAAGTGGGGTGTGGTGGTGCAAGCTGGGCCTGGTGGTGCATGCTTATAATCCCAGTACTTAGGAGGCTGAGGCTGGAGGGTTGCAGTTTGTGGACAGCCTCAGCTATCAGCTACTTAGGCCCTCCACAATTTAGTGAGACCCTGTCTCAAAATAAAGGATTAAAATAGGCTATAGGTGTAACTCAGAGGTAGAATACCCCTGGTTTCCATCCCCAGCACTGAAAAAATAAAAAACCCAGCAAAACAACAACAACTAATTCACAGCTGGGCTGGTGGCACATTTTTGTAATCCCAATACTCAATACTTGGGAGGTTGAGACAGGAGGATCGTGGTTTGTGGACAGCCTCACTACTTAGTGAGGCCCTCTGCAACTCAGTGAGACCCTGTTTGAAAATAAAGAATACAAGATAGGGCTGGAGGTGTAGCTCGGAGGTAGAAGACCCCTGGGTTCCATCCCCAGTTCTGCAAAAAACAAAAATCAACTAACATAGATAGAAAGAAGAGACATACATATTATTCTTTTTCCATTTTTTGTGCATCCTGGCATCAATAACAAGCACTGAAAAAATGAAGTAGCTAAACCCAGGAGTTGATAAAAGATAACAAAAATTGTCAAAAACAGGCAAAATTTCAGGCCTGAGATTGGGCTTTGCATTTTTCTTGGAGTTCTAAATTGTTTAATTTTTAATTTTTTTGTATCCAAGAGATTTATTGGAGGGGCCGGTGTTAAAGGGAGAGAGAGAGGGAGAGAGGGAGAGAGAGAGAGAGAGAGAAAGGAGGAGAGAAAAAGAATAAGAGCCCTAGATTGTTTTAATAGCAATACTAGGAAAGACCACAAGATGGTGACAGAAGCCTACGATTTTTTTTTTTTTTTTTTTTTTTTTTTTTGGTAAACTAGCTTTGGAGGAAATCAGCTATTCCTTGATAAAAATAAGGAAAAGAAAGTTTAAGAGTGTCTATATTAGCCGAGCATGGTGCACACGCTTGCAATCCAGCATTCGGGAGGCTTAGGCTGGAGGATTGGAGGATCTTGGTTAACAGACAGCCTTAGCTACTTAGTGAGGCCCTGTCTCAAAGAATAAAAATAGGGCACCCGCCCACACACAAAAGGCTAGGGGTTTAGCTTGGAGGTAGAATGTCCCTGGGTTCCATTCCCAGTACTGAAAGCAAAAAAAAAAAAAAAAAAAAAAAAAAAGAGAGAGAGAGAGAGAGATATTGATTATCTGGTAATGAGATTAGATTTTGTACATTCCTCTTTTGTACTGGAGATTGAATCTAGGGGCATTCTACCTTTGTGCCATATTCTCAGCCGTATTTATTTATTTATTTATTTATTTATTTATTTTTGAACAAGGTTTTGCTAAGTTGCATAGGGTCTTATCAAGTGCTAATGCTCGCCTCAAACCTGTAAGACCTCCTATCTCAGCCTCCCAAGTACTGGGATTATAGCCATGTGCTGCCATACTTGGCTGAATGATACTTCTTAGTGAAGTGTCAGAGAGAAAACATAAGATATTCGTAAGATAAAATCATAGAAATAAAACTAATACCATGTACTTACCACCCGGCTAAAGAGATAGAACATACACACTGGTACTGGGGATTCAACCCAGGGGCATTCTACCTCTGAACTACTCCCCCAAACCTATTTTTTAATTTATTTTGAAACAGAGTTTCACTAAGTTGCAGAGGGGCTAAGTAGCTGAGGCTGGCCAGAAACCTGCGATCTTCCTGTCTCAGCCTCCCAAGTGCTAGGATTACAAATGTGTGCCGCTACGGCTGGCTTAAAATTTTCGTTTTTTTTTTTTTTTTTTTTTTTTTGGTGGAACTGGGGTTCCTGGAAACCTTTCTACCTCCAGGCTACACTCCCAGACCTATTTTATATTTTTATTTGGAAACAGGGTCTCTTAAGCCAACGAGGCTGGCTTCAAACCTGCGTGATCTCCTGTCTCCTGTCTCTGCCTCCCAGGCGTGGGGATTACAAGCGTGCGCCACCACACCCGGTGTATGCACCTTTTTTTTTTGCGGGTCTGGGGATGGAACCCAGGGACTTTCGACCTCCGAGCTACACCCACTGCCCTATTTTTTAATTCTTTATTTTGAAACAGGGTCTCACTGAGTTGCAAAGGGCCTCGCTAAGGCTGCCCACAAACCGCGATCCTCCAGTCTCAGCCTCCCAAATGCTGGGATTACAAGCGTGAGCCACCATGCCTGGCTTCAAAAGCACTTTTTTGATAAAGTTTTTTTTTTTTTTTTTTTTGTGGTACTGGGATGAAACTCAGGGACATTCTACCGCTGAGTTACACCTCCAGCCCTATTTTTTATTCTTTTTTTTTTGTGTGTGTGTGTGTGGTATTGAGGACAGAATCCAAGGACATTTGTACCTCCAAGCTACGCCCCCAGCACTATTTTTTAGTCTGTTTATTTTTGAAATAGGGTCTCAAGGGCCTCGGAAATAGCTGAAGCTATCTTCCTCCAGTATCAGCCTCCTGAATGCTGGGGTTTCAAGTGTGCGCCACCACACCCGGTTTATTCTTTATTTTGAGACAAGGTGTCACTGAGTTGCAAAGGGTCTCACTAAGTAGGTGAGGCTGTCTGCGAACTGTCTCAGCCTCCCCAATGCTTGTGCCACCACTCCCAGTGATAAACAGTTTTATTAATGGTCAAGATCTTTAATAATATTTCCTTCGTTGCACTGTGTTGAGTATTGCAGAAGAAGCTCCCTCCTGAGGTGATGTATTTTCTTCTATTTTTAGTAAAGATTTAAAAACTTTGCTTTTCACTTTCATTTATTTAATCTGTTTGGAATGAATTTGGGGATATGATGTGAAATAGGAGTCTAGGAGTCTACTTTTTTTTCAAATCCATATGGAGGACTGGTTGTACCAGCACCATGCTTTGATGAGTCAATCTTTCTCTACTGATCTACAGTACCACCTTCAGGGGACTGAATCTCCCCCTCCCGTTAATATGTCAAAGCCCTAATCCCCAATGTTATGTTAGGCACCACAAATTATTGGAGATGGGAACTTCTGGAAGATAATTAGGTTTAGTTGAAGTCTTGATGGTGGCATTTATGTCCTTGAAAGACCAGAGCCCATGCTTGGCATGGTGATATGCACCTGTAATTCCAGTACTTGGGAGGCTGAGACTGGAGGATCAAGGTTCAAAGCCAGCCTCAACAGCTCAGTGAGTCTTGTGTCAACTTAGCAAAACCCTGTTTCCCAATAAAAAATAAAATAGGGCTAGGGTATAGCTCAGAGGCAGAATGCTCTGGGGTTAAAAAAAAAAAAAAAGGATCCTTTCTATCGCTGTCATGGTGCCATGGGAGGATTATTCAGCAAGAAGGTGGCGATCTATAGCCAGGTGTAGCAGTGCATGCTTGTAATCCCGGCATTCATGAGGCCGATCTCGGTTTGCAGACAGCCTTAGCTACTTAGTGAGACCCTGTTTCAAAATAAAGAATAGGGCTGAGGGGATAGCTTGGAGGGAGAATGCCCCTGGGTTCCATCCTCAGTACTGCAAAACAAAACAAAATAAAACAAAAAACAAAAACAAAAGAAAAGAAGAAAAAGAAGAAGGTGGCAATCTGTAGACCAGAAAGAGAGCCCTCTAACTTCCCAAATTCTAGAATTGTAAGTAATAACTGGCTATTGCTTTACCACCCAGTCTATGGTATATGTCATAGCAGCCCAGGATAAATATATCCCCCTTTTATAATTTTCTATAAATGCGTAGGTCTTTTTCTGAGCTCTTTTTTGTTCTGTTTGTTTTTGTCTCTTTCTGTGTAATACCAAGAAAGATTGTATTTCCATCAATATTGAATGTGAGTGCCATTTCTGTTCCTTTTTAATAGGCCTCTCTCTGTTTAGCTCCTTCCCACATTTCAACTGCTTCAGTCTTGACAGACTTGTGGCATCTCTGAGGTGGGGAGGAAGAGCTTGTTACCCCTCTTCCCCAGTCTGTATTGCAGATAATGGTTCATCATGTGGTATTTGTCTTTGTCCTACCTAGAGTGGTTGGTGGGGGGAGGCAGGACCATGGCACCTCAGGCTGCCCTAGTTCCTTTAGTCTTCCTGGATCTGGATCATTTCTCCCACGGAGTCTCCTTCTTTAATTTAGTTTGGCCCAAAATTTTACTTTTGCTGCCAAGCCAAGCTAGTGATTAGCTGACTCACTCTCCTATTTAGTCTGTAGGCACTGAAGGTATCTCTTTGCAAGACACGGTGATCTTTCCTATTGCTTTCAGATGGACTGACTTGAACTGAAGCTTAATCTTCATTGCAAGAATTAAATGTCAGAAGTGGCCAATTATATGAGTTAGGATATTCTTTGGTTACAAGTTATAGAAAATACTGATACAAACAAATACATTTATTGTCTTTCATAATACTAAGTTCAGAGGTAGGGTGAGCTTAGGACTGGTAAAGATCAACAGTGTCTCAGATTGTCACTGTAAACCCAGGTTCATTCTCTTCATTCTGCTATTCTCAAAAAAGAAGCCGGGTGTGGCGACGCACGCCTATAATCTCAGCACTTGGGAGGCTAGGACAGCAGTATCGCAGGTTTGTGGACAGCCTCAGCTACTTAGTGAGGCCCTCCACAATTTAGTTAGATCCTGTTTCAAAATGAAGAATTAAAAAACAGGACTGGGGTGTAGCTTGGAGGTAGAATGCCCCTGGGTTCAATCCTAAATACTTTAAAAAAAAAAAAAAAAAGACTGGCTTCTTTTGTTTGCAAAGTAGCTTCCAATAGCTACTGAGGACAGACATTTCCTTGGGACAGAGGCAGAGAAAAAACTATTCATTAAAATGAAGTTGTCTTTTCCCTCATTCTGATTAAGTCAACTTAACTCGTGTTCACACCTAAAATGTTTCTAAACGACTTGAAAGCTTTAGATTTGGAAGGCGCAAAGTCAGTGTTCCAAGTTAAAAGAGTTTAATTAGCTCCATTCTGGCCATAGACTCAGGCAGGTTACTTCTCAGTTAGGGGTAGAGAGATCCTTATGTTGCTCCAAATTTTAAGGTCGGTTTGTCAGGGCTCTGGTTTGCAAATGACATATACCTAACTGAAGTTGGCCTAAGCAAAATGGGAATTTATTGATGTGTGGAGCAGGAAAGGTATGGGATAGTCTGGCTTTGGGCCTGGCTGGTTGTAAAGCTTCCAGGGATGTCATCTTTTCTCTCTACCAAGTTTCTTCATTTGAAAACGTGAAGTCCACCAGAAGCCTAAGACTTGGATCTTATCAGCCTGGCAACCCCAGCAGGAAAACAGTAACTCTGGAAGAAAAATCCACAAAGAATTCTGGGGGTACAGCTAGCAATCACTTCTCCCTCTGTTATAGGCTCTATTTGTTGCAACATTATTATCATGGGATGTGTGTGTGTGTGTGTGTGTGTGTGTGTGTGTGTGTGTGTGTGTAGGATGGAACCCAGGGGCACTCCACCTCCAAGCTACATCCCCAGCCCTATTTTATTTTTTGTTTTAAAACAGGGCCTCAAGAGCCGGGCGTGGTGGTGCACGCTTGCAATCCCAGCATTTGGGAGGCAGAGACGGGAGGATTGTGGTTCGAGGACAGGCTCAGCTACTACTTAGTGAGGCCCTTCGCAACTCAGTGAGACCATTTCAAACGTAAAAAGGACTAAAAAATAGGGCTGGGGGTGTAACTTGGAGGTAGAATGCCCCTGGGTTCCATCCCCAGTATTGCAAAGCAAACAAACAAACAAAAAACAGGGCCTTACTAGGTTGTTGAGGTGGTCCTCCTTTCTCAGCTTCTCAAGTACTAGGATTATAGGCATGTGCTACCATGCCTGGCATCAACACTTTAAAAAACTTCCTTTATCATGATTTTATTTCTTTCTATATATTTATACATGAAGTCTTTGTTAACTCCAATATCTTGACCCATTCTAGACAGTTTCTGTTGCTTCTCTTTTTTCCTCTGTACAGGTTATACTTTTTTTGTTTCTTTTTACATCTTGTAATTTTTGTTGTTGA
Source organism: Muscardinus avellanarius (assembly GCF_963383645.1). NCBI lineage: Eukaryota > Metazoa > Chordata > Mammalia > Rodentia > Gliridae > Muscardinus > Muscardinus avellanarius. The sequence goes on from NC_137801.1 coordinate 66,006,020, forward strand.
GAAGAGGACATCTTTAGCTGGGCGTGGTGGCACATGCTTTTAATACCAGCATTTGGGAGGCTGAGACAGGAGGATCTGGGTTCCCGGCCAGCCTCAGGTACTTAGTGAGGCCCTCCACAACTTAGTGAGACCCTGTTTCCAAATTAAGAATAAAAAATAGGGCTGAGGATGTTGCTTGGAGGTAGACTGCCCCTGGGTTCCATCCCTAGTGCCGCAAAAAAAAAAAAAAAAAAAAAAAGACATCTTTGCTAATATATGTAGCAACTCTGGATACTGATTCTTCCCATTTCCTGGGACTTGTTTTTGTTGTTGTATGTTTAGAGCTTGACTGAACTATTTTAGTGAAGTCTCTTTTCCTTGTAATGCACAGCCTTTGTTGTTGCCCACTTCTTTTGGAATGACTCTGATTTATGAGCAGGACTCTGGACAGTAATGGTGCCCTCTGATCTTCTCAGTTTGTCTCTTTTAGAATGGGATATATGCCCTAAAAACATGTTGGGATGAGGCCAATGGAGCCCTAGTATTTTTTTTTTTAAGAAACTTTTGTTAATTTTCCATCAACTTTATTTCCACTTTGCCTAGGAGCCTGAGGAAGGACAGCTGGAGACAACTCAATGCTTGTTCCTGCCCGTCAGTGGCCTGTGCCTGGCACCGCAGTCCTGTCGTCAGTGGCTGGCTGGGTGCTCCAGTCTTCACTAGGGAGCTGCTGAGCAGACCCAGAGGCACCTGCTCATCTGTAGACCAGCCTAAGACCTCAGGTTGAGGAGCAGTGAACCCAAGTGTTGGTGTAGTGCATTCCCACTAAAATGCCCTCTTGGTCACAGTCTTCTCATCAGCAGCCTGCTCTTCTTCTTCCTCTTCAATATCTCTATAGAAGTAGAGATTGGGCATGACTTTCAGTGGGTTTTCACAGGGAGGTGCTGTGTGTGCAGAACTTCTGGGCCAGTGTCACCGCATCATACCCACTGAGTGAGCTCCCTGCTGAGAACAGGGATGGCAGTGTCCACCCGGTGTAGAGGCCACTGTGCTCCCAGAGCAGTGGTGGGCAGCTAACATAAGATGCTTCTGTGAGAAGCTGGCAGTCAGCCCTGGGATCGTTAATCACCACAAGACATGACTCCTGGCAGGCTGTCAGGAAAGTTCCTGGAGGCAGTGACCAGCAACAGGAGTGTCTCCAGGAGAGCAGCGAACTCAGCACAGCCCACTGGCCAGGATTCCTGGAGAACAGGACACGGGCTTCAGGGTTTTCAGCGGCAACAATGGCTTGAGCTGCCAGCAGCAGCTTCTCCAGGCCTCTTTCAGGTTGATGATATAGCTGTCACGATTTTTTCTTTTGTAGATATACTGTTTCCTTAGGCGTTGGTGCCACCTAAGTGGGTTCCTGCTGCAAGGAATTTGGAGACACTTCCCCACTCATTTGCAGGACATCAAGCATTCTGAATGCTATGAAAGCTTCCCTTTCAGTTATGATGGGAATTCAGAATATCATATTGGACTTCTTTTCAGATACCTCAGAAATGTCGGGCCCTGGTATTTTTGGCCTGTTTCATTTGGGGTAGATGCTTTTGTAAGTGTGACCTGGGCAGAGGAAGGGGACCCCTAACCTCCTGCTGCTCCAGCCTGAAACTCAGTCTTTATAATCAGAGATGGGAAGCAGGAGACATGCCAGGACCTCTCCCTTGGGGGAGATAATGTGTCTCTTGGGTCTCATTTTGTAGTCCTTACTAGCTAGATGGGACCTTCCATCACACTGAGCTTGCAGGCAAGTGATGGTATGCAGTATGCAAGTGGGTTGTTCAGGTACAAGGCTCTCACTGTTGTTACCAGGATTTGGTAGATTTTCTTTCATAGTATTTCTTTATTTACTGTATACTCTTTGAACAATTTACAGAGAATTTCAGTGGTTATTTTTTAAAAGTAATTTTTACCAATTATGGTTGATTCACATAGAAATGTGTTCATGGAACTTTTTTTTTTTTTTTTTGGTACTGGGGATGGAACCCAGGGGCATTGTACCTCCAAGCTACTCCCCAGCCCTATTTTTTATTCGTTATTTTGAAACAAGGTCTCACTGAGTTGCAAAAGACCTCACTAAATAGCCGAGGCTCTCCTCAAACTGCAATCCTCCTGTCTCAGCCTCCCAAAAACTGGATTACAAGCATGCAGCACCATGCCTGGCTTCCATGGAACTCTTCATGTATCCATTCTCAAAGTGGATTCCTTCCTCTCTCCCTTCCTCCCTCTTCTTTTCTTATTTTTTGTGATATTGGAGATTGAACCCAGGGACTTGTGCATGCTAGACAAGTACTCTACCACTGAGCTACACCTTTAGACTCTTGAAATTTTTATTTTGACGTTGGACCTTGGCAAGTTGTCCAGGCTGGTCTTGAACTTGCCATCATCTTGTCTCAGCCTCCTGAGTAGCATGGATTACAGGTGTACCCCACATGCCCAGCTGGAACTCTCACTTGAATTTCTTTTGTAGCTAGTATATAGACTCTGTACCCAATACTGTCAGGTAAGGAGCTTATAAGGTGATCGTCTTCCAGGAAAAGGATTTTATTTTATATTTGAGAAAATTAATGATTAGTATTTCTTTTTTTTTTTGGTGGTACTGAGGGTGGAACCCAGAGGCTTTCTACCTCCGGGCTACACTCCCAGACCTTTTTTTCTATTTTATTTGGAAGCAGAGTTTCACTAAGTTACTGAGAGCCTCACTAAGTAGCTGAGGCTGGCTTCGAACCTGCGCAATCCTCCTGTCTCTGTCTCCCAAGCACAGGGATTACAAGCGTGCACCACTCTGCCCAGAAATTTAATGTTTTTAATGAACACATTTTTTAATTTTTCAGATAAGAATATTAGCTATGTATGCTGTATAAAAATTACCCCAAAATTTAGTGGCTTAAAACAATAATGTAGCCAGGCATGGTGGCGTACACTTGTAATACCAGTGCTTGGGAGGCTGAGACAGGAGGATCACACAGGTTCAAAGCCAGCCTCAGCTACTTAGTGAGGCTCTCAGCAACTTAGTGAGACCTTGTTCCCAAATAAAGTATAAAATAGGTCTGGGAGTATAGTATGGAGTAGAAAAGGTACTGGATTCCACCCCCAGTACCACCAAATAAAAATAAATAAATAAATATGTAAATAAGTAAATAAATAGACTAAAAAATAGGGCTGGGGGTGTAGCTTGGAGGTACAATGCCCCTGGGTTTTATTCCCAGTACGGGGAGGGGGGTAAGCCAAAACCAAAACCAAAAACAAACAAACAAAAAACCAATAATGAATTTTTTTCCTCCTCACCATTTCTGTGGGTTGGAGATTCAGGAGTAATTTAGCCAGGCAGGTCACGCCCAGTGTCTTTCATGATACTGCTTTCAGGATGTTGACTTGGGCTCAAGTCATCTGAAGACTTAGTTAGGGTTAGAGGTTCTGTATGCAAAGTGGCTCACTGAAATGGCTGGCAATTTGATGGTGGCCACTGACATAGGCTTTAGTTCTTCCCCTTATAGGCGTCTTAATAGGCTGTTTGTCCAAAGCTTGAATAATCCAAGAGAGATGGGAAGTCATGGCAGCGGCTTGCTTTTTTTATGACATAGTCTTGAAAGCCACATAATGTTACTTCTGCTACATTTTCGTCACTAAAAACAATGAACTAAGTCTATCTCGTATTCAAGGAGAAGGGAATTAGGCTCCATCTTTCCAAGCAAAATATCTTTTTTTTTTTTTTTTTTTTTTTGTGGGTCTGGGGATGGAACCCAGGGGCATTCAACCTCCGAGCTACACCCCCTGCCCTATTTTTTATTCTTTATTTTGAGACAGGATCTCACTAAGTTGTGGAGGGCCTCGCTAAGTAGCAGAGGCTGTCTGCGAACCACGATCCTCTGGTCTCAGCCTCCCGAATGCTGGGATTACAAGCGTGCGCCACCACGCCCAGCTTGCAAAATATCTTAAAGAAGTTTGTACACATGTTTAAAAACCACTAATTTAGCAAGAAGAGGTGAACTGATTTGTGGTCACTATTGTTTTAACTTTGATAAAACCCTGTAAAAGTAATTGCTTGTTTTCCTGAGTTAGTTGATGAACTTCTCTCTCTCTCTCTATTATACCTGTGTGTGCCTTATAATCTCCAAAATTTAAGGCCCAGTAAGAATCAAGTTTTCTTGATATTTATGTTTGTTTTTTTTTGCAGGACAGGAAATCATCCTTGAATTTCTTAAACTTTTCATCATGGTCTTCTGTGTATGCCAGTACTTAGATTGGAACCTAAATCTAAATCGAAAAGGGGCAGTAGTGGCCCCAAGTCCTACTTACTAGAACACTCACACCTGAGCTGATGCGGTGATGCGATGCATTATGTCATCGAGACAAAGCCCTGCTTATGTTAGCAGATCACGGGAGAAGGTCTGCAGTGACCATTCTCTTTTCTAATCCTTTGGGTGTTGAGCTGTGATGATGCTGAGAAGGCAGAAGCTGAGCTCAGGATAGAGCTGCTCACTTGTTGTCTGGCCAATCAGAAAACAGTGTGTGAAAGAAGAGGATAGGGAATCATGGGTAATTGATGGTAAGAAGACAACGAGGAATAGAACAGATTTTTTTTTTTTTCCTGTCAAGAATACTGACATTTTTAGATGGTTATGAGGATTCATGGAAGTAATTGACATAAAAGCCTGGAGTGTTACACCCAGAATTTTTCATTACCAAGTCCCTTCCCTTGTCTCATATGTGTCACCAAAATGATTCAGGTTTCTCCTCTGAGTTGGTTTTTGGTCTGTGAAATTAAAGAATGAAGTCTACAGACGATTGAAGGGTGGGTGTAGGCATATGAACATTTATTTTAAGCCCAAGGAAGATAGAAGACAGACTATTCAGCTGGGCGTGGTGGTATACGCTTGTAATCCCAGCATTTGGGAGGCTGAGACCATAGGATCACGCGGTTCACGGACAGCCTCAGCTACTACTTAGTGAAGCCTTTTGCAACTCAGTGAGATCCTGTTTCCAAATAAAGAATAAAAAATAGGGCTGGGGGTGTAGCTCGGAGGTAGAATGCCCCTGAGTTCCATCCCCAGGACCACACAAAAAAAGAAGACAGAATAGTCTTCTCTCCCTCCACATATACAAGGGGGAGAGGTCCTTAGAAGAGAGTAATTGATGAAGTTCTCGTGAGGTGAGTTTTTTTTTCCAGTACTGAGGATGGAACCCAGGGGCATTCTACTTCTAAACTATACCCCCAGACCTATTTTTAATTCTTTCTTTCTTTATTTTTTTTTTGGTGGTACTGGGGTTCCTGGAAGCCCTTCTACCTCCGGGCTATACTCCCAGACCTATTTTTACATTTTTATTTGGAAACAGGGTCTCCTAAGCCAGTGCGCGCGGCTGGCTTCAAACCTGCGTGATCCTCCCGTCTCTGCCTCCCAAGTGCGGGGATTACAAGCGTGTGCCACCACGCCCGGCTTTAATTCTTTATTTTGAAATAGGGTCTCACTGAGTTGTAAAGGGCCTTACTAAGTAGTAGCTGAGGCTGTCCTTGAATCGTGACCCTCCTGTCTCAGCCTCCCAAATGCTGGGATTACAAGCGTGCACCATCATGCCTGGTTTAGGAGGTGAGCTTTTACCCTTGTGGTTCTCCATCTGCTCTTCTGTGATTGATCAGGATTGGGTCTTGGGGAGCAGATGGAGGTAACAATGACCAGACAAAGATAATTCAGCCCCAAGAGTGACCATAGGGGAAAGGGGAGGCAGACACAAGGCACCAGAGATTAGAACGGCTTCTAACCTGCAAGACAGAGATTCAAATTAAGCCGTTATCAAAGCAGAGGCTAGAGAGATGATGCTGTGATTCCTAAGGCAGTGATTATTAAGTGGCCTATATGGCTTTTCATGATCTGGCCTCTCACTTCTCCATCTTCATCTTGTTCTTCCCCTTCCCATCACTCTTCCTCAACTGAGCTGTTCTTCTTCTAGTCCCAGGGCCTCTGCACTTGATGTCCTCTTGCTCCAAAACTCTTCTTCCAGATATCTACATGGCTTCCCTTTTCTTCCTTTATATTTCTGCTCAGATGTTGCCTAATCAGAAGAGACTTCTGGCTCCTTCATCTGGAGCATTCCCTAGTCCCTTACCCCATTTTTCCCTTGCCCATGGTATTTTAAAATTTTATATTGATCTGGGTGTGGTGGCACATGCTTGTAATCCCAGTACTTGGGAAGCTGAGACAGGAGGATTGCAGGTTCACAGCCAGACCCAGCTACTTAGTGAGGCCTTCAGCAACTCAGTGAGACCCTGTTTCAAAATAAAAAATAAAAAAATAGAGCTAAGGCTGTAGTTTGGAGGGATACCTTTTGAGAAATATGTCTTTAGGGGATCTGCTGGTTATATGCACACAACCACAGATAGTATTTACACAGACCTTGATGGTATAAGTCAATCACTGATGTGGCCTATTGATGCAACCAAGAAACATGGTCAATATGAGGCTGCTGCTGGCATTACACAGCATACTGTTGTGCAGTCCACTCATTCATTCATTCATTTATTCATTCATTCATTACTGGAGATTGAACCCAGAGGCATTCTTCTCTTGAGCCCTTTTTATTTACTTTATTTTTTGGTATTAGAGCTTGAGCCCAGGGGCATTATACTTCTGAGCTACACCATAACATTTAGCACCGTCAGATATACTACATATTTGCTTATTAATTATCTGTCTCCTTGATGGAGGCTGGGCATGCAGAAGGGCAGGCATTAGTGTTGCCTTTTGGTTTACAAGTGACTCCTCGATGTCTAGAATAGTTCCTGGCCCAGAGCAGGCCCTCAAGCAATTTTTTCCCCCCTGTATTCTTTTGTGAAATAGGTGCAGCTACTACAAGAGAAGATGAGATTTAGGAAAACCTTAGGGAAACAGAATTGACTACTCCGGAGTCCTGGAAAGAGGAGGCATGGCATGTTACGTAGAACTGCATGGAGAAACACCCAGCTCAGTCAGGAGGCAGAAGGGAAGGATGGGTCAGGGGAGAGTCTAGGCCAGGGCCTTTACTAATGTTTTGGAATAAAAGCGAGACAGGGCAGGGTGAATAGCTCAGTACTGGCTATTTTGAGTAATTTAGCAGTTCTAAACCATAGGTGTCATTCCTGGTTGCTTAGTACCTAAAGGGATGATCCAAGCAGAGGAACAGGGCCTCCTGGGGCACACAGGGAGAGGTGGAAGACAGCACTGGGTTGTTAGTTTGCACATCAAAGTCATGGTTTGCTGAGCTCTTGCTGTCTTCTAAGAACTGGCTAGCCCTAGGAGGGGCGGTTCCTCAGCTAGGTTTTTTAGGGTGTTACTCATCATGATATACAGAAAATTAATATATATATATATATATATATATATATATATATATATATATATATATATATATATATATACAATACACATTCACTAAATCAGTTAATGAATGACCAAATGGCACCTAGCCTTGAGTAAACAAGTAGACCATTAAGCCAGAAGGTCATTTAACTTCCTCTTCTCACTCACATACGGCACTGCCAGACCTGGGATTGAAACTAGGGCACTCATCCACCAGCCCTTTTTACTTTTTATTTGTTAATGCTGGGGCTTGAACCCAGGGGCATTCTACCACCAAGCTACAACCCCAGCCCTATTTTATTTTTATTTTGAAACAGGGTCTAAGGTGCTGACAGCTTCACTAAGTTGTTGAAGCTGGCTTTGAACCTATGATCCTCCTATCTCAGCCTCATAAGTACTGGGAGTACAGTCACCAGTATGGTCAGCTTACTATTAATTATTATTATTTCTTTAATTTCCTAAGCTGGCCTTGGACTTGTAATTCTCTCACCTCATCCTCCCAAGTAGCTAGGATTATAGGCATGTGCCATTCATTGTGTCTGACTCATTGAGTCTATTTTTATTTTTATTTTGGTACTGGAGATTGAACCAAGGGAACTTATTCTACCTCCTAGCTATACCCCCAGACTTATTTTATTTTTTACTTTGAAACAGGGTCTCACTACGTTGAGGAGGCTAGCCTTGAACCTGTGATCTTCCTGTCTCAGCCTCCCATAAGTATAGCCAGGAGGTAGAAAAACCCCTGGGTTCCACCCCTAGTACTACCTAAAAAAAAAAAAAAAAAAAAAAAAAAAGGAAAAAAAGGAAAAAAAGGTAAGTCTCTACCTCACATCATAAAATAATGATAGATGGATAAATATCTAAATATAAAAAAATAGATGTGGCTTACACCTGTAATTTCAATACATAGGAGGCTGAGATAGAAGGATTGCAGGTTGCTTCAGCAATTTAGGAGATCCTGTTTCCAAATAAAAAATAAAAAATAGGACTGGAAGTATAGCTTGGAGGTAAAATGCTCTGGGTTCAATGTTCAGTCCTCAGCAAAACACACACACGTGTGTGTGTATACATATATACACACATATAAAATTGTGAAGCTGTAAACAAAAGTTTAGAAAACTTTGGAGAATTTTATGTAATTTCTAGCTGTGGAAGCTTCTGGGGATAGGGTGAAGCTCCCTAGATTAACCTAAGAAGTCATAAAGAAAAATAAATTGAAAGTTGGTAATGGTAAAAGATACTCAGAAACAAAATATTATTGGAGCAAAACCAATTTTAATGTATTTGGCAAAGTATTAATATTCCTTAGTAGTAAGAATTAAAAACTACCTTCTGATAAGTGACTATCTACTCATTAGAAATATGAGAAATATAAAAAGTGGTGTGTGTGTGTGGGGGGGTTACTGGGGACGGAACCTAGGAGCCTTCTATTTCTGGGCTACACTCCCAGACCTATTTTATATTTTACTTGGGACCAGGGTCTCACTAAGTTGCTGAGAGCCTCACTAAGTAGCTGAGGCTGGCTTCAAACCTTGCAATCTTCCTGTCTCTGCCTCCCAAGTACTGGGATTACAAGTGTGCACCACCATACCTGGCTTTCAAAGGGACTGTTTTATGGTGGTGCTGGGGGTGGAATCCAGAGGCTTTCTACCTCCGGGCTATACTCCCAGACCTTTTTTTCTTATATTTTATTTGGAAACAGGGTCTCACTAAGTTGCTGAGAGCCTCACTCAGTAGCTGAGGCTGGCTTTGAACCTGTGTGATCCTCCTGTCTCAGCCTCCCAAGCGCGGGGATTACAAGCGTGCGCCACCACGCCCGGCTTCAAAAAGGACTGTTTTAAATGAAGAAATACTTGTGGTTAGCAGATATGAAATATTCCATAATTACACATATACCTTTTTTTTTTTTACCCATCAGAGTCATTCTTTAAACAAATATGTACTGATTTTTCTACTGTATGTTAAGTATCATTCTTGGTATGCAATAAAGTAAACAGACAAATATCCCTGACCTCATAAAATTCACATCCTGGTGGCAGATTATATAAAAAACAACTAATAAGAAGTAAATTATTGGTATGTTGGAATATGGTGTGCTATGAAAATAAAGACATATAAGAGGTTAGTATAAACAAAATGAAAGGAGTGTGTGTGTGTGTGTGTGTGTGTGTGTGTGTGTGTGTGTGTCTGTGTGGTATTGGGGATTGAACCAAGAACCTAAGAGCATCCTATCTCCAAGCTATACACCCTGCTCTATTTTATTGTTGTTGTTGTTGTTATTATTAATTATTTGCAGCACTGGGGATGGAACCCAGGGGCATTGTGCCTCCGAGCTACACTCCCAACCCTATTTTTTAGTCTTTTTATTTTAGAAACAGAGTCTCACTGAGTTTCGAAGGGCCTCACTAAGTAGCTGCAGTCCTCCGGTCTCAGCCTCATTAATGCTGGGGTTACAAACGTGTGCCACCACACCTGGCATATTTTTTGTTTTAAAAAGGATCTCACAAGGCTGCTGCTGAGCGTCTTGCCACATTGCTGAGGCTGTCTTTGAACCTGTGATCCTGTTTCAGCCTCTCAAGTCCTGGAATTACAGGCATGTGCCACCATGCCTGGCTATGGAAGGAATGTTAAATGATTACTTTGCCCAACTCTAGAGAAATGAATTTAAAAATCTAGATGAGATGAAAGCTCTTCAGGTCAAACTGGTTGTGGCAGAGGGAGAAATTCTTATCAAACTAAATATTATAGAATATATAGAGAGAATTGCAGAACAGCAACTTTCAGAAAAGGCACCAGAAAAAGATATTTCAAAGATGAGTTCTATCAAATCTTCAAAGAATAGAAAAATTTAATATTCAAAGCATTGCAGGGTTGAGAGAAAGATATGAGTTTATGGTGAGATGGTTATTCTCTTACATATTTAGTAGAAGTAGAAGCTCTTTGGGAAGTATTCTAACATAATGTAACATATATAATATTTCCACTATTAGGATTCTAGCCTGTAGAAATTAATGCACCAGCCAGTATTTGGGAGGCTAAGACAGGAGATCTCAGGTTTGTGACCAGCCTCAGCAACAGTGAGGCCCTTAGCAACTTATTGAGAACCTGTTTTAAAATGAAAGATAAGCCAGGCATGGTGGTGCACGCTTGTAATCCCTGTGCTTGGGAGGCGGAGACAGGATGATAGCGCAGGTTTGAAGCCAGCCCCCCTGGCTTGAGAGACCCTGTTTCAAAAAAAAAAACTATCTATCTATCTATATATATATAGATAGATATAATAGGTCTGGGAGTGTAACCTGGAGGTAGAAGGGTTTCCAGGAACCCCAGTACCACCATAAAAAAATAAAATGAGCCGGGCGTGGTGGCGCACGCTTGTAATCCCCGCGCTTGGGAGGCGGAGACAGGAGGATCGCGCAGGTTCGAAGCCAGCCGCGCGCGCTGGCCTGGGAGACCCTGTTTCCAAATAAAAATGTAAAAATAGGTCTGGGAGTGTAGCCCGGAGATAGAAGGGCTTCCAGGAACCCCAGTACCACCAAAAAATAAAATAAAATAAAATAAAATAAAATAAAATAAAATAAAATGAAAGAATAAAATTGGCCTGAGGGTGTAGTTTAGAACCTGGGTTCCATCCCCAGTACCACCAAGAAAGGAAGGAAGGAAGGAAGGAAGGAAAATTAAAGCATCATTTGGTAAGCCGGTTTGTATAGAACAATATTTATAGGGGCAAAAAGACTGGGGCAACATCAGTGTTCCACAACAGGTTGAATAATTGGTAGTACAAACTTACCATGGATATTATGAACTCTTAAGAGAGACTTTATATAGTTTACTTGGGGACATGTTAGTAAACAGAAAAGCAAGTATCAGGCTAATGCTACAGATTTGAAAAGAATGAAGAACATTTTCTGTTATATGTAAATAACAAGTTTGTGTAAATACTAAGAAATGTATGGGAGGAAATTCATCAAAGTTTAACACTGGTTATGTGAGGGTTAGGGAGAACTTGTTGCCTTTTTTGTTGTTGTTGGTTTTGCTTGTTGCCCTAAGCATATTTTTTTTTTTTTTTTTTGCCGGAGGAGGGATGGGACCCAGGGGTATTCTACCTCGGAGCTATGCCCCAGCCCTGTTTTTTATTCTTTATTTTGAAACAGGGTCTCACTGAGTTGCAAAGAGCCTGCCTCCCTAAGTAGCTGAGGCTGCTCACCAACCATGATCCTCCTGTGTCAGCCTCCTGAATGCTGGAATTACAGGCTGGAATTAAGAGCGTGTGCTCCCAGACCAGTTTTTTATTCTTTCTTTCTTTTTTTTTCTTTCTAATTTTGCAGTACTGAGGATGGAACCCAGGGGCATTCTACCTCCGAGCTACACCCCAGCCCTATTTTTATTCTTTATTTTTAAACAGATCTTATGGAGTTTCAAAGGGCCTCACTAAGTAGCTGAGTAGCTGAGGCTGTCCGCAAACCTGCGATCCTCCTGTCTCAGCCTCCCAAATGCTGGGATTGCAAGTGTGTGCCATCATGCCTGGCTTTCTTCTTTATTTTGAAATAGGGTTTCACTAAATTGCAGAGGGCCTCCTGTCTCAGCCTCCCAAGCACTGGGATTACAAGTGTGTGTCGCCACGCCCGGTTATGATTGGGCTTTTATATTGGTGTAATAAAGTCACCTTGAGAAGATAAAGCGATAAGGAAAACCATTCTTTAATTTTTCTCAACCCAAGGTTTTTTAAAAATTGGTTAAATGTGTAGCCAAGCGTGGTGGCGCACGCTTGTAATCCCCGCGTTTGGGAGGCTGAGACAGGAGGATCGCGCAGGTTTGAAGCCAGCCGCGCTGGTTTAGGAGACCCTGTTTCCAAATAAAAAGTATAAAAATAGGTCTGGGAGTGTAGCCCGGAGGTAGAAGGGCTTCCAGGAACCCCACTATCATAAAAAAAAAAATGCTTAAATGTGTATAAATTTCTACCAAACTATTGTTACTGTGAAGTGACATAAAAGGCCTTAATTCCATGTATATCGCCATATATATATATATAATTTTTGCAGTACTGGGAATGGGGATGGAAGCCAAAGCATTCTACCTCTGAGCTACACCCCAGCCTTTTTTTTTTTTTCTTTATTTTGAAACAGGTTTCACTGAGTTGCAAAGGGTTTCACTTAAGTAGCTGAGGCTGCCCATGAACCACGATCCTCCTGTCTCAGCCTCCCAAATGCTGGGATTACAAGCGTGCGCCACCACGCCGGCTTCTTGATACTTGAATGGCTGAGATACATCCCATCATTGCGCTAGGGATGAAAAAAAAAGAGGCTAAGACGAGACGATAAATACGGGCAAAAACCTTACTTCTACTAAGCTTAAGATGCTAAGCGCCAGGGGAGTATTACTTATTTTAATATTATTACTGGAGGAAAAATAATCCAGATTTCCTGGAGGTGAGACGCTACAGATCTTAGAAGGTGGGCACGGCTTTGATAGGCTCTGGACTGGCCAAGGATCGACACTGAGCTTTGACAGCAGGCCCCCGCGCAGGAGCGCCCCCTTGCGGAAGCAGGCCGCGGGGCCCTCTCCCCGCCTCGGGGGTGCGCGGCGCGCAGGCGCAGACGCGGGAGCTGCCGGGGACTCGCCGGGCCGCAGACGCGCGCATGCGTGCGGCGCTCCGGAGGCGGTAGCAGCTTCGGCGTCGCGACTGGAGGCTGAGTGCTAGACTGTGTGGGGCGCGAGTGGGATCCGGCTGTTAGTCGGTAGTCATAGGTAGGACCGCTGCCTCGCGGGGAGCAGGGGGCTGGAGGGCGGACGCCCGAAGCGTGAGGGTCCTGAGCCGCTCCGGTGGGGTCGGGGCCGACTATTGTATCGGTGTCGCAGCGGCTGCGCACAAAATGGCGGCGGCAGCCGGCGGGGCGGGGGAGGCCGGGACCCTCGGGACGCGGGCGGGCGCCGCCGGGGCAGGGCCGCGGGCGCCGGGCGGGCGCGGGGCGGCTGACAGCCGGGCCCGGCCGGCGCGGTGCTCGGGCTCCTGGACGGAGGAGCGGGCGCGCGGCCTGCGGGCGGGCGGGCGGCCTGGAGCCCCGCAGCGCCGGAGCGTCGCCCGCCGGGCCCGGCTCTCGATGGCGGCGGCGCCGGTCTCCGCCTCTCCGAGGAGCCGTGAATACCGAGCGTCAGTGGTTTTGTTTTTGTGTGAATCCTGGCTCGGGCCGGGTTCTCTGAACGAGGGCGAAACGTAGGTACCGTAAACACACTCGAATCCTTGACGTTGGACACATCTTTTGTTGTTGGAGGTAATTCCGAAGGAGGGAGACTTCGCGGCATGACACAATTTTTGATTGAGCCAGACATCGAGGGCAGCCTCAAGCTAGTTTGTTTTGTTTCCCTACCTCTAATCTTGAAATTTGTCCTTAGGCGAAATTTGGGAGCCAGGTGAAGGGGATATTCCTAATGTAAAGAAGTCCTGAAGAAAAACTTGTCACAGGATCCACAGGCTTACGTTTCAAATTCTTCGTAATCATCTTTGTAATTATGTGTATACACACACGTTTCTTCCTTTTCGTCACTTGTTGTAAAGGGTTAACTTATTTTTCAAGGATATTGTGCTTGTTTGAGAATCGCAACTTAAAATATCCTGGAAAAAGAAATTAAGGGCGTTTACACAGAAAAATAAACTTAAATGACTTAAAAATTGCCTTAAATGTTAATGAATAGACATTCTAGATGCAGTGGGCTTTTGTGGCATTCTTTTTTAGGTCTGTTTGACAGCATTTTATGTACACTTTATTTTGTGTTCCTGTATTCTGTAATATGTACTTTTAAGTAATTATGTGGAATCCAACATGTTAATACACTGAAATATGCTAGGCTATTTCTTCTTTGATCACTTGCTTGGGATCAAATAGGGGTAAAGATAAAACAGTTGGAAAAAAACCACAAAATCTCATTTTTTTTTATTAACTAGTTTTCAGAATGTATTCATGCCACACGTATCTGTTACTTTGTATAGCAGTTACATTTAAGTTTTTAAATCTCTAGTGGTGGTGAGTTGGAATGCAGAAACTAGTGTTAGATTCTCGTAAGTCATTATATGGCATATTAGAGTGTTTCTTTTTGTGGGTGCTGTTAAAGTGATCTATGGGAGCTTTGTTTTTATATAGTAGAAGAAAATAAGAGAAATAGTTTAGTGGAAAGAATTGGCTTTGGAATCAGAAGATCTAGATTCAAGTCTCTGTTTTCCTCTTACAGTATAAGAATTTTGGTGAGTTAATTTAGTCTGAACTTTTGTTTCTTTGCTTCTTGCTTGGGATTTTTTTCCCCTATTTTATAATGATAAAGTTAGACAAAGTATGGAAAACTATCCCTTGGTGGAAACTAAGTTCTTAATAAATGTTAACTGTTACTTTTATTTTAAAATTTAAAGTGCTAAAGCCAGGCATGGTGGTGCAAGCTTGTAATTCCAGTACTTGGGAGGCTGAGACAGGAGGATGTGGCATAGGTTCGAAGCCACAGCCTCAGCTACTTAGGCTCTCAGCAACTTAGTGAGACTCTTGTTTCCAAATAAAATATAAAATAGGTCTGGGAGTTTATCCGGGAGGTAGAAAGCCCCTGGGTTCCATCCCAGTACCACCACCACCAAGGGGGAAAAAAAAAGTGTTAGGCAGGGACAGAAAATTGTAGTCTGGATACTCTGTTAAAGAAGAGGCTTAATGGAATTTGGATTAAATGATACATCTTTAGAGTTGAAAGATAACTCATTACAATATTTTGTGCTTCTATAAACTGTATACATTCTTTTGTTGCATTTATCAGAATATATTGTAATAATTTACACGATTGTGTTAGTCTTTTTATCTGCCTCAGTGACTGGTATGTATTAGATGCTCAGTTGTTGAGTGAGTGAACTCAGCAAGTAGTTGCCAGAGCTTGAATTCTAAATCATGTTCTTTTCACTGCACCTTAATGTATACTGATCAAAGTTTGAGTAAATCTGTCCAAATTCTTAATGAAATGCTTTACATACTAAGATTTTGTTTTGGTATCAGAACGCAGTAACACAGTTAACTGTTTTGCAAAGAACAAGAGCTAATGAATGTTGAAATGTGTTTTAGAGATTCTTTAAATTGAAAGTATGGCTAAAGCTAATTAGGCCCCATTTGTATCCTGTTTGCTCTTTGATTGCTTCAACTTTGTTTAAATTTGTTGTTTAAAATTAAAATAGACACAAGAAAGAAGATATAAAATAAGGCTGGGGGTAAAAAAAAATTAAAATGGAAGGAAAACAGTATGTGGAAGATGTGAGTAGTAGGAAGAAAGAATGGTAAGAGAAAACCTATAGGTATAATGATGACCAGTGAGAGTCAAGAACACCAAGGGTTTGGGAATGAAAGTTCAGGGAACATAGGAGATATAGGCGAATGTATTTTCTTAGTGGTTATTTTGGATTTACACTTTGGCCTCCTGTCTTTATTTCTGTAGTTTTCATTTTGTTAACTTTAATTTGTCTATTATCTCTGTTGAGTGAAAGTTGCATATTTATTTATATATTTATTTATTTATTTATTTATTTATTTATTTATTTATTGGTACTTGGGATGGAACCCAGGGGCATTCTACCTCAGAACTACACCCCCACCAATGTGTGTGTGTGTGTGTGTGTGTGTGTGTGTGTGTGTGTGGTACTAGGGGTGGAACCCAGGGGCTTTTAACCTGTGGGCTATACTACCAGACCTATTTTATATTTTATTTGGAAACAGGGTCTCACTAAGTTGCTGAGAGCCTCACCAAGTAGCTGAGGCTGGCTT
This sequence comes from Muscardinus avellanarius, assembly GCF_963383645.1. Taxonomy (NCBI): domain Eukaryota; kingdom Metazoa; phylum Chordata; class Mammalia; order Rodentia; family Gliridae; genus Muscardinus; species Muscardinus avellanarius. The sequence continues at coordinate 66,022,149 of NC_137801.1, forward strand.
CGAACCTGTGGGATCCTCCTGTCTCAGCCTCCCAAGTGCAGGGATTAAAAGCGTGCGCCACCACGCCTGGCCCAGCCCTATTTTTTTATTTTTTATTTTGAAACAAGGTCTCACTAAGTTGCAGAAGGCCTTACTAAGTAGCTGAGGCTGTCCTTGAACCGGGATCCTCCTGTCTCAGCTTCCCAAATGCTGGGATTAAAAGTGTGTGCCACCATGCCCGGCTAAATATAAGGTCTGGGAGTATAGCCCGGAGGTAGAAAGCCTCTGGGTTCCACCCCCAGTACCACCAAAATAAAAAGTAAAAATTATTGAAAATTTTAAATACATTCAAAAGTAAAGGAAATTGTGTATTCACTATGTGCATGTCACCCAGCTTTAATAAGATAATGGTGGTGGGAGTGATTAGGGGTATAGCTCAGTGGTATAGAATTTGTTTAGAAGGCACAATGTTTGATTCTCCAAACTGCAAAAGATAAAAATAAAAATAAACAAGCCAATGGTCAATCTTATCTCATCTCTACCTTCCACCCAATTTTCCTTAATTTTTTTAAGTAGTAGAGATTGAATCCAGTGGCATTCTACCTCTGAGCTGCAGCCCTCAGCCTTTTTTATTTTGAAATAGGGTCTAAGTTGCTGAGGGCTGGCTTCAAAGCTGTGATACTCCTGTCTCAGCCTCCTAAGTACTGGGATTACAGGTGTGCGCCACCGTACCAGCCTTTGTCTAACATATTTTTGAGCACTTATTGCATGTCAGGAGTTATCATCTTAATCTTCATGACAGTCTGAATGGGTTACTGTTTTTATTTCCATTTTCAGATGATGAAACAGGCTTGGGTAAATGCTTGCTTAGGGTCACACTGTTACTAAGCAACAGAAACAATACATAGGGTCCAAATACTTAAATATTATACTTTACCACCTTTTAAAGTTGAATCAATAGTGTTAAATTTTACTAATGGGAGTAAACCAATTTTGCATGAAGTCATTCACTGGCATCCCTTTTAGCAGGGTGGATATCTTCAGATCAGCGGAAATTTCCCCAAAGATGATATTATTATGGATTGCATAATAGGTTGACTAATAGTAGGGTGGGAACATGATGTAGAAGAAGGCTAAATCCAAAAAATGTATTTTGGGCTTATGCTCTTAATTGCAAATTTTTTGCCTCTTGTTACACTTGTTTCTAGTTGTCTTCACCTAGCAGACAATTACGAAGTTACTTAGTTGAATTTTAGATCTAAAAATGTTGGGTCCTTTAACTATATTTGAATGAGATTAAGCCTTGGGTGATGGGAATGAATCCCATCTCTCCTATTCCCGAATTATTTGACAGTAAGTTACATAATTTGTGCTTGTTTATCTCTAAATATATTTCTCAAGAATAGGATGTTTTATAGTCATAGTACAATTATCAACTTTAGTAAATTTTACATTGATAAAATTCTCTTTTTTATCAATGATAAAATGATAAACCAAAATCTCTATTTTGGTTTATCATTTGACCCAAGAGTGTTAATAGCAGGTATTTTTTTTTTTCCCCCTTTAGTACAGGATCAGTCTCGCATCAAATAGTGCATTTAGTTTTCATCTCTTTAGTCTTTAATCTGGAACACTTCTATAGTTGCCTTTATCCTTTGTGAGGTTGATATTTTGAAGAATACTGTTTGCACCTTTTAATAGGATATCACTCATTTTGGATTTGTATAAGAATTCCTCTTGATTAATTAGAATTCAGGTTATGTATCTCAGGACAGAAAAATCACATATGACTCCAGGATATCAGATCTACAGGTACAAAGATGTTCATCGTTTTTTGTTTGTGGTGCTAGAGATTGAACCAGGGGCATTCTACCTCTGAGCTACCTCTCCAGCCCTATTTTGTTTTTATTTGGAAACAGGATTTTGCTAGGTTGCTGAGAGTCTCCCTAAGTTGCTGAGGCTCCTTTCTCAGCCTCCCAAGTACTGGGATTACTGATATGCCTACCACTCCTGGCCAAGCTGTTCATCTTCATGGGTGATCCTGTGTTGGTCATGTTTCTGTTAAGGTGATTATTATGAGAGACATTTTAAGACCATTCACATATCCTACTCATCAAAATTTCCTTTTGGATGTTATACTTCTCATGACTTCCTGAGTCATTCTTTACTGATAGTTTTAAAAATAACTTTCTAGCTGGGCATGGTGGTGCACACTTGTAATCCCAGCATTTGGGAGGCTGAGACAGGATGACAGCGGTTCAGGGACAGCTTCAGCTATTTAGTGAGGCCCTCCTGCAATTCAGTAAGACCCTGTTTCAAAATGAAGAATAAAAAAATAGGGCTGGGGGTGTAGCAGAGGTAGAATGCCCTGAGTACTATAAAACAAACACACACTTTGTAACTCTAGCTGTTCTCTACATTTGCTAATGGGTATGGGGCACTCAGTAAGATCCTTCCCTTTACCATTGATTCATTGTTATAGACTTATAGACTCTTGTTTTTTTTTCAGTATTTTATAATTTATTCAATCTTTCATTTCATATTTGTATGTCTTATCTTACACAGTAAGAGCCCAACATAGTTAAAACATTTAATTATTTGTTCAATCCTGTAAAAATATACCTCGAGTTGTTCCGAAATTGCTTCTTCCACATTACTACAAAACCTACAAAAATGAGTGAATATTTGTTCTAACCCCCAGTTTCACCAAAGCTTAAGGTATATAAATTGAATACTAGATTCACAGGTTACTTGGATTTGTTTTCTTTTTCCTCTTCACTGGGTTGTGAAATTCATTTGAAGTATGATCGGATTAGTTTGCTTTCAGTTTTAGGTTATTACCCTCTTTTCTATCCTTTTTGATTAAAATTTTTAAAATGTATAGATAACATGCTTCCCAAGGTCAAAACTCTATAACAAGGGCTTGGGATTTAGGTTAGTGATTTCAATGCTTGCCTGGCATATGCAAAGTCCTGGGTTTGGAACTTGGCACTGCAGAAAGCAAACAAAACATCCTATACAATGAGACATATTCAATGAAATGTTTCCATATCCCCCTTACCCTTATAAGTAACCAACTACATTGTTTTCTGTCTTATCCTTCCTGTGTTTCTTCTTGTAACCATACGCAAATATGTACATTTTTATGTCTTTTTTTTGACACAAAAGATAGTATACTATATATACTTTTTTGTACCTTGTAAAGACTAAGGTTTTTAGGATTTTACAGTATCCATTCAGATAGTTTAGGTATGTTTACTTTGAGATTTTGGAACATGCTTTAGGCCAATGGGAACATACCTTGGAAAGTGCACTTCCATGAGAGAAGCAAATAACCAAATGGGAGGGAGGGCAAGGATGCAGTTGGACCTCAAACAATTCATTGAAACTAGATATTAAATGACTTCCATGTTGTGTTTGCCTTTTGGTCCTATTTGCCTTTGTTATGGTGGCTTTATTTTGTTTCATGCTTGTGCTTTCTCAGTATGGCAGTGAAAATGGTTGTCAACAGCATTTGTCTTTAACAAACATCTACCACTTTCTCACTTCTAGTTTAAAAAGTTACCCCAGGGAAGATTTCTTTATTTCAACTCTGATCAGATGGTTTCTCTTAAACTAATCGATTATATTTATTAGGAGTGTCAGAGTAGGCATGACCACCAAGGCAGGCATCCAGGGAAGCATCATATAAAGTGAATAATCCCAGTACTTGGGAGGCTGAGACAGGAGGATTGCAGTTCAGGGACAGCCTCAGCAATTTGTGAGGTCCTTTGCAAATCAGTGAGACCCTGTTTTAAAATCAAGAATAAATAGATGTATTCATTTCGAGTCACCCCCCCATGCCATTTTGGCATGGGGCTGTATTTCTATCTTCTGTATTTCTATCTTTCTAATAAACTTCTTTAAATCTTCAAAAAAAAAAAAGAATAAATATAAGGCTGGGGAATGTAGTTCTGAGGAAGAATGCCCCTGGGTTCCATTCCCAGTGCTAAAAAAATTTTTTAAATACATTGTTGTTCTGTAGAGACCCTTTTATGTATGCAGTACACTTGCTTCTAAAAAATAAAAAGGTATAATGTGATTATACTCATCTCACCAAAAAGTTGTTTTCCTTGAAATAATAATGTTAGTAAGTTGTTGCTATATGGCACTAAATTATTGTCGGTGTCTTTTTTTTTTTTTTTTTTTTTGGTGGTACTGGGGTTCCTGGAAGCCCTTCTACCTCCGGGCTACACTCCCACGGGCTACACTCCCAGACCTATTTTTTAACTTTATGTGGAAACAGGGTCTCTTAAGCCAGCGAGGCTGGCTCCGAACCAGCGCGATCCTCCTGTCTCAGCCTTCCAAGCGCGGGGATTACAAGCGTGCGCCACCATGCCCGGCAGTGTCTGGTTTTTATGGCGATCTGTTTCTAGTATTGAGTATTAGCTGTTGCTCCTTCACTGTTCTGATTTGAAGTCATGATATTATACATCCTTTTGCATAGTAAATTTGTGATGCCTTTCATGATGCCAAGTAATGTCTATTTTTTTTTCCCTTCAAGGCACCACATTTTGGCATTTTAACATCCAACACAATTTTTATTCACACTCTTGGTACTTTCACAGTTGTGGTTTTTCTTTTGTGGGATGTGAAGTTAACAAAATTAATGGTAGGTAGTTGGGCATGGTGGCACACACTTGTAATCCAGCATTTGGGGAGCTGATACAGGAGGATCACAGTTTGCGGACAGCCTTAGCTACTTAGTGAGGCCCTGTGCAACTCAGTGAGTACCTGTTTTCAAATAAAGAATAAAAAATAGGACTGGGGTTGTAGCTTGGAGGTAGAATTCCCTGGATTCCATCCCTAGTACCACCAAAAAATAATGATAATGATGATGTTGATGATAATAATAATGGTAGGAAAGAGTTGAGTGAGTGGATCTTTGTACATAATAGGAGAGGTTAGTAGGTTGAGTGCAGTTAAACTGAGGAAAGCACAGTGTGCATATTTTTGTGATTGAATGAACAAGTAGATTTTTGTATTAACTAGTCTTGTAATTACATTTTTAAAGTACATTTGGTACACCCTTGGCCTTTTTTCCCTTTATTTTGAGGGTCTGGGGATGGAACCCAGGGGCATTCTACCTTTTGGGCTACACCCCCTGCCCTATTTTTTATTCTTTATTTTGAAACCGGGTCTTACTGAATTGCAAAGGGCCTCACTAAGTAGCTGAGGCTGTCCTCGAACTGTGATCCTCTAGTCTCAGCCTCCCAAATGCTGGGATTACAAGCGTGTGCCACCATGCCCGGCTTTTTGTTTTTAAAATAGTATCTCACTAGGTTGCTGAGAGTCTCACTACTTGCTGAGGCTCTCCTTGAACCTGTGATCTTCCTGTCCCAGCCTCCCAAGTACTGTGATTACAGGTATGTACCACCACGCCCAAATAATAACTACATACTTATGTGCCAAAGTGAATTTATTTATTTGTTTGTTTATTTACTTATTTTTGTGGTACTGGGAATTGAATCCAAGGGCATTCTATCTCTGAGCTAAACCATAGTCCTATTTTATTGTTTATTTTGAAACAGGGTTTCACTAAGTTGTAGAGGGCCTCCGTTGCTGAGACTGGCCACAAACCTGTCATTTTCCTATCTCAGCCTCTCAAGTACTGGTATTACAAGCATGCACCACCATACCCCAGCCAAAGTGAGTTTATATATTCTGAGACAGTGCTCTAACAAAGTAATAACAAATGGTAGAAAAATAATGCTAGAATGCCGGAGCCAGCCGGCAAAAGTACGGGTTCTGAAGAGAGGAGTGAGGATGAAAAGAATTTTATTCAATGAATTTTATTCATAGAATACTTTATTCTCTCATGGAAGGATCGCCAGTACACTCCCGGGTCGATATCTCTACTGACCGATCCCGGTTTTATGGCTCTCGTCCTATTTATACCGCTCCCAATCAGCCAACCATCATGACGTCATGACGTCACCGCCTACGCGCATAACCTGCGCGCATAACGTTCAGACCAATCAAGCCTTAACAGTCAAAGCAATCAATTCCACCTGAGCTTCTCTCAGACGTTGAACTTTCCATGACCCCAAACCTTATTGGCTCTGGGCAAAGGACAGTCAGAAGTGTTCTTAAAGGGGAAAGCCTTAATGGCTCCCCACACTAGAATGGCATTCTTTCCTTTGTGGTAGATTTATAGAAAACTTAAAATTCTTTTCTGCTTGCCATAGTGATTTTTCCTTCTTTATTGTTATTGTGGTAAGGGGCAAGCAAAGAACATATATTACTTTTTATAATTAGAAAAAAGCCATAAAATAAATTTACATTTTATATATCTGAGATATACCATGAAAAGAACACTGAGGAAAAATGTAGTTCTGTTGTGATCTTGTTGCTTCCTAGCTGTGTTCTAAAGCTTTACTTAATCTTTACAGTTTACACTGGGATTCCTATTGCTCTCCAGGTGGTTGTGAAATTCATATAGATAATGGGCATGAAAGTGCTTTGTAAACCATGAAGTGCTATGAAATCCAGGTATAAGATTTTATATAAGTCTTTTCATTATGAAACAAGTGGAGTGGAGTCATCATGATCTGGCTGATTAATATTTGATATTGGTTTGGGATTCTAGAAGATTTTAGGTCTTCTGTTGTAATGAAAATTATGAGCTCCTTTCCTTCTGAAAAATTATATCAAAATAATAGGCAGTTCTTGATTGTCTATGATAGTGGACATCAGAACTTCTCATGGGATCTTATTGGTGGTATCTTTTTAATCTATCAAGCCATCTCTTCATGCTTGCCTCAAGAAACTCTCTTCAATGAGTATTTTTTTCCCCCCTGTAATTGCTGTACTGGGGATGGAACCCAGGGGTGTTCTACCTCTGAGCGACACCCCCAGCCCTATTTTTATTCTTTATTTTGGAGAAGGGCCTAAGTAGCTTCAGCTGTCTGTGAACCTTGATCCTCCTATTTAGGACTCCGAATCCTGGAATAACAAGTGTGTACTACCACGCCCAGCTGAAGAGAGGTTTTAACTGCTGCTTACTAAAATAAAACAGTTTAAATGCGTTGTGACAGTTAAATATCTGTTTTTGAAATAGTAGATATAAGGATATATGTCAATTGAAAAAAAACAAAGGTTTGGGGATAGAGCCCAGTGGTAGAGCACTTGTCTAGCATGTGCTAGACCCTGGGTTTGAACTTCAGCACTAGAGCACTTGTCTAGAATGCACTAGACACTGGGTTTGATCTTCAGCACTGCATAAATAAAGAAGGAAGTAAGGAAGAAAATAGCAAGTAGCGTAAGTTTTGTGTGTGTGTGTGTGTGTGTGTGTGTGGTACTGGGGATGGAACCCAGAGGCTTTCCACCTCTGAGCTATACTCCCAGACCTTTTTTTTTTTTTTTAATTTGGAAACAGGGTCTCACTAAGTTACTAAAAGCCTCACTAAGTAGCTGAGGCTGGTTTGAACCTGTGTGATCCTCCTGTCTCAGCCTCCCAAGTGCAGGGATTACAAGTGTGCAACACCACACTTGTAATTAAGTCTAATTCTGTAAAATGATATTTGGTGTTACTCCCTTCCCTATAATATGTGTACACATAAACAAAACTAAAAGAAAATATACCAGAATATTAGTTTACTCTTAGAGATGACTTTATTTATTTATTTGGCACTGGGGATCAAACCTAGAGGCATTATACCTCCCGAGCTAAACCACCAGCCCAGTTTTATTTCTTATTTGGAAATGAGGTCGCACTAAGTTGTTGAGGCTGGCTTCGAACCTGTATTCTCCTGTCTTAACTTCCCAAGTACTGGGATTACAAGCATTGCACCACCATGCCTGCCTTATTATTTATTTTCCAAAGGAATCTTGCTGAGTTGCTCAGGCTGTCCTCAAATTCCTGGGCACAAGAGATTTTCTTCTCTTACTCTCCCAGATAGCTGGGACTATGGGTGTATAGCAGCATGACCAATTTTGGGTGATGGTTTTTTGGTAATTACTTTTCTTGGTGTGTGTGGTACCCCTGGGATTGAACCTAGGGGCATCCTACCTCTGAGCTACACTGTAGCCCTACTTTATTTTTTATTTTGAAAAAGGGTTTCACTAAGTTGTGGTGGGCCTCATTTAGTTGCTGAGGCTGGCTATGAACCTGCTGTCCTGCCTTGGCTTCCTAAGACCTGGAATTACAGGTGTGCTCCACCATGCTTGTCCGATAATTACTTTTCATTTTCTATAATGAGCATTTATTATTTATGTGCCTAGGAATTAAAAAACTTAAGGGGTTAATGCTATTTAATTGCAGTTGTTTTCAAAGAAGGTAATAATTAGGGGCTCAGAGTTTAATGATTTTATAAGTTAGCTCTGATTTTATAAGTTAGTTCACCCTCTGGGTGAACAAACCTCTATGACCAGAATTCCTGCAGTTAAATGAAAAAGACTTTATTTATTTATTTATTTATTTATTTATTTTTGTAGTCCTGGGATTGAACCCAGGAGTATTCTTCCTCCGATCCATGCCTCCAGCCCTATTTTTTATTCTTTATTTTGAAACAGGGTCTCACCAAGTTGCAGAGGGCCTATAAAGGTTGCTCAGGCTGTCCCCAAACCTGTGATCGTCCTGTCTTGGCCTCCCCAAGTACTGACAAGCATAGGCCACCACACCCAACTCATAGAAATGACTTTATAATGTCTGTTTTTATATGGTTGTTTACCAGGTGTTAATGCCAAATTTATCCTTGTCTTTTGGGTTCCTTCTTTATGCCTGGTTCATTTTTTTCTTTTTGGTCACATTGTTTTCAGGATTTATCAGTGTCATCTTCAAAAGGCAAAGGCATTATTTTTTTGTTGTGGCATAACCTAATTCTTAGAGGTAAGAACAGTCTGTAAGAGGGTATTCTCTTGTGTTTTGTGTATTAGTGTAAGGCAGTGGTAGAAATGGAAAAAAGTTGTGCAGAGTTTGAGTAGTTAGATGACAATTTCTAAGTAAAAGCAGTGGTTGTTTTTAAGGATCAAGTAAAGACAGAATTGTTCTTGAAACTAATTTTATTATGTAGAAAGTAGGCCAGAGTCATATGATTTATGATTGTTTAAAACTACCTATGGTAGGCTGGGTGTGGTGGTGCAAGCTTGTAATCCCTGCTCTTGGGAGGCTGAGACAGGAGTATCACATAGGTTCAAAGCCAGCTTCAGCTACTTAGTGAGGCTCTCAACAACTTAGTGAGACCCTGTTTCCAAATAAAATATAAAATAGGTCTGGGAGTATAGCCCGGAGGTAGAAAGCTTCTGGGTTCCACCCCCAGTACCACCAAAAAATAAATAAATAATAAAAAAAATAGGGCTGGAGGTATAGCTCAGAGGCAGAAATGCCCCTGGGTTTCATTTCCAGTACTGAGGGTATGGGGCGAACAACCTACAGTTTGTTAGCAACATTTTTCTTACAGTGAATGTAGGTATCATTGTTAAGTGAGCTTTTGTCTGCTGCTTTTATCTGGTGAATTAGAAGTATGTGTAACCTTTCTTATATTTTTTGTTTTTCAGTAGAACTTGAAAATAATATGTTAGTAGTGAAGACTTTTCATGTGATCATTCAGATAGTGTAACAAGTATTTGAGGGTCTTTGAGTAGGAGTAGGGTTTATGTACTTGAGAGATAAGTCTTAAAAATATACATTTAGCCAGGTGTGGTGGTGCAGGCTTGTAATCCACGCGCTTGGGAGGCTGAGACAAGATCGTGCAGGTTCAAAGCAAGCCTCAGCTGGCTTAAGAGATCCTGTTTCCAAATAAAATATAAAATAGGTCTGGGAGTGTAGCCCGGAGGTAGAAGGCCCCTGGGTTCCATCCCCAGTACCACCAAAAATACACACACACACACACACACACACACACACACACACACACACACATTTAGCTTCCATTGACACTAGACTGTTGGAAAAAATTAAATGCATATGAGCACAGAAACCTAAGATAGTAAAAGGTATGTATGTCAAGAGGTGCAACCAATATTTAAGAAAGGTTATTGGAAGATTCACTTGGTGTGGTGGTCAAGGAAGATTTAATGGATGAAATAAGTCTGGGAGAATTAGAAAGGAAGAGATTGGCTATTATTCTTTTTTTTTTTTTTTTTTTTTTTGGTGGCACAGGGGGTGGAACCCAGAGAGTTTCTACCTCCGGGCTATACTCCCAGATCTATTTTATATTTTTTTAGAAACAGGGTCTCACTAAGTTGCTGAGAGCCTCACTAAGTAGATGAGGCTGGCTTCGAACCTGTGCGATCCTCCTGTCTCAGCCTCCCAAGTGCGGGGATTACAAGCGTGCGCTACCACGCCCGGCATTATTCTTTATTTTGAAACAGGGTCTCAATGAGTTGGGAAGAACCTCACTAAGTAGCTGAGACTGTCCTCGAACCTTGATCCTCCTGTCTCAGCCTCCTAAATGGTGGGATTATAAGTGTGTGCCACCACACCTGGCTACTCTTTAGTTTTTTAACAAGAGCAGTTTAGTAAAAATGTCCTGTTTAAAAGATTAAATGTGTTGGTAACATGCAAAATAGTTGGGAGAGTGTTAACTAAATAAAGCCCATTTCCCAGCTATATTAGCATTTTATTAACATATTTGTAAAGAAAAAAGTATATAATAAGTGGGTGAAATAGCCTAAACCAGAAAGTGATGATCAGCAAATAGGATCCATTGTGTGGCTTTCCATTGGCAGGCATAGATCCCTTAAGACCTTACATTGCACATCTAGTATAAATATAGTTATAATATAGGCTTTAAACAAAACAAAGACTGGGAGAAAGCAAATTGTGTGTCCGCTGACCTTGGTCCTGAATGATAGATAAAATACTCTTTCTTTCAAAAGTTGGTTGGATTTGACAGTGCAGCAATCAGATGGCTGATTAACAACCCAGATTTAACTACTTCAATGCCAGGGGGACATGATTGTCTTGATACATCTCTTAGTCATTAACATGGATTATGGGACCAAATTACATTGAATGCAGATATGGGCACTGGCACAGGCACTGGTCAGTTGGTTACTTATCCTCTTTGCTTTAGTGTCTACTTAAGGCTTTACAGGGCAACATATCTCAGGGAGTTGTGAGAACTAAATGACTCAATCCATGCTAAGTGCTTAGAACATTAACTGACACAAGGACAATGCTCTATAAAGATTACCATTGTTACTAACCATATAGTGAGTCTTCTCACTATGGAGGAATTCAAGAGAAGAGCAATTAGTTTTGTTACTTATATATTATAACCAATTTCATCCTGTTGCATCTGCTTTGTTAGGCTCTGTACTGCAAGTATTGGCAACAAATTTTTACCTATAAGAAACTGTTGCTTAAATATGAACATAGTGTAGTTTAATTGTTGTGTGGAATTTATTAGATGTGAAGGCTGCTTCTATGAATGAATGAGTCTTATAGAAATGGATCTTATAAAATTTTAAAGTTACAGTTATTACTTTTGTTGCATGTATAATTACATATGTATTAAGTATGTGTATGTTTCTAAGAATTTTAATGCCTTCATCCCCCCCCATTAAAGCATGAAATAAATCCTCTGTTTTTCAAGATTATTTAAAAGACATTGTAATGATCTCTCAGTACCTAGGACAGCACCTGGTTCAACATAGTATACAGAAACACTGGCTTGAGATTTGGGGTTTGTGACCTGGATTCTGGAAAGAAAAGAAGGTTTTAGGGAAAATTAAAAATCTTTGTAAGTCCCTTTCTAAAAGCATATGCTGTGCAGAATGGTTTCATGGCTTTATTTCAAAATGTTTTACTCTGGCTGTAGAACCCACTTCATGAAGTAGTTTGAATTAAAATGATCTAATATCTGTGTTTTAACTTTCAGCTTTGTGTTATTCTTGGAAAATTTCGCACCACTTGTGAATTCCTTGAACCTGGGCATTGCAAACCCACTTCTGTTGGGCCCATCTCCTTTACACTTTGCTCAGATTAAGACTCAGTTGGCGCTTCAGCAGCTGAATGCCGTTGCCTCACATGGTTCAACACCACCTTATACTTTATTAAATCAGGCATTCTTGAAAGTAGCCATGTCGAGACCCAGGTTTAATCCTCGAGGAAACTTTCCACTTCAAAGGCCACGAGCACCTAACCCTTCTGGGATGAGGCCTCCAGGACCATTTATGAGGCCTGGATCTATGGGTCTTCCAAGATTTTACCCAGCAGGGAGAGCTCGTGGAATTCCACACAGATTTGCTGGCCATGAATCTTATCAGAACATGGGACCACAGAGAATGAGTGTTCAGGTAACTCAACACCGAACTGATCCAAGATTGACCAAAGAAAAGTTGGATTTTCATGAAGCACAACAAAAGAAGGGGAAGCCTCATGGTAGCCGATGGGATGATGAGCCTCATATAGCTGCATCAGTGGGAGTGAAACAGAGTTCTGTAACACAGGTTACAGAGCAGAATCCTAAAGTACAAAGCCGCTATACAAAAGAGAGTGCCTCAAGTATCTTAGCAAGTTTTGGATTGTCTAATGAAGATCTAGAAGAACTTAGCCGCTATCCTGATGAACAGCTAACTCCTGAAAATATGCCATTAATTTTGAGGGATATAAGAATGCGAAAAATGGGGCGCCGATTACCTAATTTACCTTCTCAGAACAGAAATAAAGAAACACTTGGTAGTGAACCAGTTTCAAGTAATGTGATTGATTATGGGCATGCAAGCAAATATGGGTACACAGAAGATCCACTTGAAGTACGCATTTATGATCCTGAAATTCCAACTGATGAGGTCAAGAATGAATTTCGATCACAGCCGAGCATTTCCACATCTGTTCCCACTCCAAATGTGATATGTAATTCTGTGTTTCCTGTTGAAGATGTGTTTCGTCAGATGGATTTCCCCAGTGAGTCCTCCAATAACCAGTCTTTTTTCTCAGTTGAGAGTGGAACCAAGATGTCAGGCTTACACATTTCAGGACAGTCAGTCCTTGAACCTGTAAAATTCGTCAACCAAACAGTTAGCCAGACAGTGAGTCAGTCTCTGATTCCTCCGTCTATGAACCAGCAACCTTTTTCATCTGAATTAATTTCAGCAGTAAGCCAGCAAGAACGGATCCCACATAAACCTGTGATTAATTCATCTAATGCACATGTTGAATCGAGAGGAAGTAAAAAGAATTACCAATCAGACAATGATGTTCCCATTCAGTCTCCCTTTGGGATTGTGAAAGCATCATGGCTACCAAAGTTTTCACATGCCGATGTCCAGAAGATGAAGAGACTCCCAACTCCTTCCATGATGAATGATTATTATGCAGCATCTCCAAGAATATTTCCACATTTGTGTTCTCTGTGTAACGTAGAATGTAGTCACTTGAAGGTGAGTGCTTTTAAAGATCACTGTATAATGATGCTCAGCGGCCAAGTTTTCTCTAAAATCTGTTAGGTATGCTGCTAACGAGGCATTAAGGAAATGACAAGTTAATTTTGATTTAATCTTCATTTCTTAGTTGTAATCTTAAGTAGCCCTGGCCTTAGTACTGAATTGTTATGCTTTCTGCATTCCTGTGACTGGGCATATCACATAGTTTATCCATTTATTCTGAACTTTTAGTTATCTTCTGCAACATAAAATTTATGCAACATAAATGTATTTATAATACCATGTCACATGAGTTATGTTATCAAAACAAGATTTTCTAGCATAAAAATATAAAAGTTTGGTAAAACCCACTTGGACCACACATCTATAAGAGACAGTGTTTTATAATCCTGCATGTACTTGTATTGGGCTAAAGACATTTAATGTTGATCTAACTCTTTTCTGATTTTTATACTGTTCAGTGATTTATTTTATTTTGTATTTCTTGAGAAGGAGCCTCCTATAACTTAATAGCAAAATTAATCACAATGTGTTAATGGGACTGGCTGTGGGCTCAGAAAATAGAGTAAAATGGTAGGAATTTGTAAAGAAAATTCTCAAAAATAAACTGAAGGTAACTTAAATGGTTAGTGTAGTTAGAAGGAAGTTATTGAAGAGTAGCATAATATAGAATGTTATGGCAGTATAATATAGAATATAGTATTTGATACTCATTGGTATATTTGAGCAGAAAATTCCAGGTTAAGTCTTATTTACTTATATGTTTGGAAACTATTGGTTCTTTGGTTTACTAATGTAATTTGTAGATTTAGGTGGGAAATAACTTAGGTGGGAATGTACTTACCATCGGAAGAAGCTTTGATTCCAGGACATAGCCTTGAATTTTAGATAATGAAATTTAGATGTTCTTAAGTAGTTTATACAAGGACACATTACAACAGAAAATTCAGAGAATCATCAGAAACTATTTTGAAAATTTAGAATTAAAAAAAAAGCACTAAGGATTAAGTAGTTTATACAGTCTTGAAGAGAAAAGTTATACATACAAGGAATTTTTTTTGGGGGGGCAGGTCTGGAGATGGAACCCAGGGGCATTTAACCTCCAAGATACACTCCCTGCCCTATTTTTTATTCTTTATTTTGAAACCGGGTCTCACTGAGTTGCAAAGGGCCTCAATCAGTAGCTGAGGCTGTCCTTGATCTGCGATCCTTTGGTCTCAACCACCCGAATGCTGGGATTACAAGCATGCGCCATCATGCCCGGTTTAGGAATTTTTTAAAAAGTAGAAATAATCAGTGGTTTGGTGATCTACTCAGCTTATTTGGGTATGCTATAAGGGAAAGATATTTATTATTTCTATCTTGCTTTTAGGCTTAGGCTAGCTAGCATTATCAGTTTACCAATACCTGTTGTGTTAATGTGATTAAAAATGCTTCCTGGCATCCAAAGACTTTTTTTTTGGGGGGGGGGGGATTGAACCCAGGGGCATATCACCTTTGAGCTGTATCCCCAGCCCAATATTTTTATTTTTAAACAAAGTCTCACTAAGTTGTGGAGGGGCTCACTAAGTAGCTGAGGCTGGCCACAAACTCGGATCCTCTTGTCTCAGCCTCCAAGTACTGGGATCACAACTGTGCACCACCACACCCCCGGCCCAAAGACTTTTATAGTTAGATAAGACTAATGGAGTGACAGTTACTAAATCTGTTTGGATTAGAATGATTTGGAAATGAAGACTTTATGGAGTAGTTTTAAGATGGCTCTCAATGATGAGTTAGGTTTTAGATATTCTCATTTAAAGCTGTATCTGAAGGGATGGAAAGATGACATTCCAGATGAGAGCAAGAGCCTTAAAGAGGCAAAAGGCCTGAGAGAAGACTACATTGCATTGTGGTAGGAGGCAATTGGGAAGTGTGATGACTGTACTAGAAATAAGTACGAAGTGCCTTGAAAAGAGTTTAGATTTAAGGGTAGGGTTCCTAACATATCAAGTTTCTTGATATGTGAAGTGTTGTTTGAAAGTGTTTTAGGGATATCTGACTAAAGTGTGCAGATGAATGAGAATGAGAAGAAATGGAGTGGACCCCCTAATTGGAGGCTTTCTTATTCAAATGTAAGATGGTAGATGCCTGGGTTAATAAGAAAAATATAAGAGGAAATTAAATCACTTAGTGATTGTTAGAGCGTATAGAGATTCCCATTAAAAACCCACAAACCTTTCAACAACACAACAGAATGTGGCTCATCTAAGTAATGAATTCTGCTACTGAGTGGACAAGTGATAGTTTATTTTTTTAATTTTTTATTTTTTTGTGGTACTGGGGATTGAACTCAGGCACATTCTTATCTCTGAACTATACTCCCAGCTTTATTTTTTATTTTGAAACAGGGCCTCACTAAGTACTTGAGGTTAGCTCTGGTCCTCCTGTCCCAGCTTCTCAAGTACTGCGATTACAAGCATCTACCGCCAACCTGGCTAAGTGATAGCTTATGAATATGGATTTAAATGGTACAAATCACCTCTCATAAATCTGGAGTATTTGCTGCCTCTTAAGTGATGTAGCCAATAAATGTAGATCACCAATTGCAAGCTTTCTCCTACTAAGTAAATATTTTCTTCCCGCTTTTGACTCTCTTAAACTATAGCTTGAAGATTAGTACTTTGAGAATGCAGCAATAGAATGTGAAGTGTGTTTCCTTTTTAAACCAGGGGTTCAGGCTTTAGAGGGGCTCTCCTTGGTTTTAGAAGATATGTCTTTCTGGCTAAAATGGTTTGGGTTATAACCACTGGCCAATGTAAGAACTTTATAAGGTAGTTGGAGAGAAAAGAGCATGTATTAATAAGGGATAAGTATTTTCAGTTTTATTCCTATCCTGCCCAATTCTACAGTCCTTGCAGCATCTTCTGCATAGTAGGTAATTATCACCTTTTCTTTGGAGAGGCAGTGCTACTTTCAAACCATTATCCAGCGTGGGTACTGTTACTACTATGGAGTCTAGGAATTGGGGTGGTGAGGTATAAAGCAAAGTTACGTCAGTAAGTAAAGAAGTCAGTTGGAAGCCTTAATGTGTATGTGTGTGTTGAAATGAAGAAAGTATACCTTACATAAAAGGCATTTATCACTGTTAGCTGGTAATCGTTATAAAAAAATGTATTCCAGTATTATGTCATTTTTCCTTACCAGAAAAAATAAAAAAACTGGGAAATTGAATATCGGGGTTAAATCGTTGGATTTATAATGATGACATCATATTCAAATAAAACACTTTTATAATCCAAATAAATCATGCCCAACTCCCTGCCTGCCATTGTGTCTGTTTGATGTAAACAGTGTCCAGTTCATCAAAGACATGGATTTAGTACTACTACTTAGAGACTCTTGACTACAAATCTCTTAGCTTTCTATTTGTATCACTGAGGAGAATATGCAAACATTTATTTTTTTGCAGCTCACAAGCCTTTTGGCTTAATGAAGTAGTTAAGAGTTTGTTATAACTCGTTTCTAATATATCAAATAGCATGTACTTTAGATAGTTCTTTTTAAGGCAGAATCCAGAAGTAGTGTCAACTATAGTTTTAACTATGGAAATTTATAGTTTGTCTTTGAGGAATGACCTAGACTATTTTTGAGGTGGAAACAATTTTTTTCTCAAAAGAAGTTTTAAATTACGGAACTGTTTAGAAAGTTTTTATTTTTGTTTTTGCCTTTCAACAAAACATGGAGTTATATACACGTTGCTTTTAACTAATTGTTTCACTGTGAACACTGTATCTTTAAAAATGTATTGTTTTTGTTTTTAAATCAGCTGTGTCTTCTAGGAGTTATTTATGGCTGTCAATTGTAATTTTAAGGCTTTTTTAAAATAATGTTATAAGAGAGCATTTTAATTGTAAAGCTCAACATAGGGGATATTGTTTCTTTTAAGTCTTCAAAATAAATTAGATTTGATCAGCAGTAGTTTTTCATATTTTTACTAATCTTAAAATTTCCCAAATAGTGAGTGCCTTGCTTGGGATGGTACTGGCCTATGAGGTAGTATTTTTTGATTGTTGATGTCAGCATGAATTTTAGATGTGTAAGTCATGGAGATAGTATATTTCGAAGCTAAGATTTCATAGTACCATTTTATAGAATTTTGGCTGTTCTCTGGAGTGTTATTTGTATATTTAAGATAAATTATTTTCTACTCTGCTTTTATTTTCTACTAGTTTATATACATATTTAAAATAAATGTCCGTGGGTATGATATTTTTATAAAAACTTTTTTAATGCTAAATCATTTAAAAATGGAATCAGCAAGGCATGAAATTAAGTTTATTTGTTTGGAGGCCTTAGGTTTTGTTTGGGAATTTTTTATTAAGTAGCTAAATGCTATTTATATTTCTTTAAAAAAAATCCTTCATTTTAAAAAGCCTACTTCATTAGTAATTTGAGGAATATTCTAATTTCAGTACTTTTCTCCTTTTACAATAGGATTGGATTCAGCATCAAAACACATCTACCCATATTGAGAGCTGTCGACAGTTACGTCAACAGTAAGAAAAAATTTTTTTAATAGGTGGTGAATTTACATAAGAGTTAATGTTCAGGCCTGACCATTAAGTACTTTTAGTGTAGCCAGGCATGGTGCCACAAGCTTGTAATACCAGTACGTGGGAGACTGAGATAGGAGAATCATTCAAAGATATCTTCAGCAAGGAGTGAGATTCTCATCAACCTAGTGAGACCCTGTTTCAAAATAAAAATGAGACTAGGGGTGTTGCTTGGAAGAAGACTGGTCCTGGGCTCAACCCCCATTATCTAAATAAATAAATAAATACTTTTGGTGTAGTCCTTTGTAGAAAAGCACTTTCCAAGGTATTGTTTGTTAGTACTAATTTTAGAGTATATTTTATATTTTTCCAAAAGGAGAGAATGATTATTTCATTGTCTTAATGATTTAATAGGATCATTTCTTCTGGATTTTAAAATTCTAAGTAAGCCGGGCGTGGTGGTGCATGCTTGTAATACCTGCGCTTGGGAGGTGGAGACAGGAGGATCGCGCAGGTTCGAAGCCAGCTGCGCTGGCTTAAGAGACCCTGTTTCCAAATAAAAAATATAAAATAGGTCTGGGAGTGTAGCCCGAAGTAGAATGGCTTCCAGGAACCCCAGTACCACCCAAAAAAAAAAAAAAAAAATTCTAAGTAGGTAGTTTTTTTGTTTATTTGTTTGTTTGCGGGTCTGGGGAATGGAACCCAGAGGCATTTGACCTCTGAGCTACACCCCCTGCCCTATTTTTTATTCTTTATTTTGAAAGAAGGTTTCACTAAGTTGCAGAGGGCCTCACTAAGTAGCTGAGGCTGTGATCCTCCAGTCTCAGCCTCCTGAATTCTAGGATTATAAGTGTGCGCCACCACGCCTGGCTAGTAGGTAGTTTATATATATATATATCTCATTGGTTATTTGTTCTCTTAGCTGACCGGCCTTCTTTAAGTAGTTTATTATTTCACAGCAGATAAAATTTCTATTATCTTTTGCCTTTCAAAGGTTAGATGACAGCTGAATGTGGTGGCACTTGCTTATAATCCCAGTACTTGGGAGACGAGACTGAGACTGTAGTATTGCAGGTTCATGTTCAGCCTCAGCAACTTAGGCCCTCCACAATTTAGTGTCACCCTGATTCAAAATAAAAGAATAAAATAGGGCTGGGTATGTACCTCAGAAATAGAATGCTGCTGGACTCAAACTCTACTACCACCCCCCTCACACACATGTTTAGATAACTTAAGTACTAATCTGAACCGTTATTTAACTTAAATATACCAGTATTTAATTTTTATTCTAAAATCTTTCTTCCAGCTCAGTAATAAAGCAAAAGATAAAAATTGGTTTAGTTCTTTTTAAGTTGCTGAGGCTGTACTCAAACCTGCAACTTCCTTTCTCCTTCTGTAAGACAAAGCATCTGTGAAGATTTCTCCTATTAACCATTGAAGTGGAAAGTATGATTGTAACAGTAATCCCTTGCAATAATAATAAAATTTTCTCTCAGCATCATTAAAGAGTTCCTAGTCACCAAACTGGTAGTAATGTGTCCTTGGGCAAATGTATTTTGAAGTTATTGTTTTGAACTCTTTCACTCACAGGTGATAAATCCAGTTCAAAATAATTTTTAAAATAAGGAAATTTATTAGCTTATTTAACTGGGAAGCTTCAAGGGTGGTGGTTGTTTCAGGAACAGCTGAATTGGATACTCAAACAGAAATCACTGTCAGAAATATTTTTATTCCTTGGCTGTTCTCTTCTGCATTGGCCTCATGAGAGCTCGGACACAACAAAACGGCCCCATATAGTGATTTTCATAGCTGGTATTTCCAGAAGCTGTTTTTTGTTTTTATTTTAAATCATTTCTTTTCCCATAACTTCTGCAGAAGTTCATAGTTCAATTTTTTTGTTGGTGGCTACTGCTGGTATTTAGAATGGGATAAACCCTACCTGAATCATACAGACTTATATATTGTGCTTCTGTGCCTCTTAATAATTTTTTGTATGTTCTGCCCAGCCTATTTTACTTAAATTTTGAAGCTTTTAAAATATGGGGGAACTGGCATGGTGGCGCATCCCTGTAATCCCTGTATAGGGGAGGCTGAGATAGAATTTTAAGTTTGAGGCCAGCCTCAGCAACCTAGTGAGACCCTGTTTAAAAAAAAAAAAAAATAGGGCTGGGGGTTTGACTCAGAGGTAGAACATTCCTGGGTTCAGTTCCCAGTACCACAAAAATAAAGTATGAGGAATATGTTTCCCATATGTGCCTATAAGCATAATACTTGGATTATTTATTAAAAAGTATTTTATTTTTAAGAAAATTTTTATATTTCAATATATTGTTAAATCACTAGATTTCCTCATATATTGCAGATAAAAATTAACTGAGTCTTATAGTCTTATTTTAACTGTTCATTACTATTATTTATTTTCAAAATAGATATCCTGATTGGAATCCTGAGATCCTTCCATCAAGAAGGTAATATTTTTAATAAGATTATTAAAACTAGATTTTTTTTAAAGAATAAACATTTTTTTGTGTGTGTGGTGCTGAGGATTGAACCCTAGGATTGAACCTCTGAGCTATAGCCTCAGCTCTATTTAATTTTTAATTAGGACACAAGGTGTCACTAAATTGCTGAGAGCCTTGCTAATTTGCTGAGGCTGACTACAAACCTGGGGTCCTCCTGTCTAGGCCTTCCAAATATTGGGATTCTAGGCATGAACCACCACACTTGGCTAAAGAATAGATTTTTTTATTTGGCAGTACTGGGGATGGAACCCAGGGGCATTCTGTCTTCCAGCTGTACCCCCAGCCCTATTTTTTATTCTTTATTTTGAAATAGGGTCTCACTGAGTTTTTTTTTTTTTTTTTTTTTTTTTTTTTTGGTGGTACTGGGGTTCTTGGAAGCCCTTTTACCTCCAGGCTACACTCCCAGACCTATTTTTTTTATTTCTATTTGGAAACAGGGTCTCCTAAGCCAGTGCGGCTGGTTTCGAACCTGCGGGATCCTCTTGTCTCAGCCTCCCAAGCGCAGGGATTACAAGCGCGTTGCCACCACGCCCGGCTACTGAGTTGTAAAGGGCCTAACTAAGTACCTGAGGGCTGTCCTCGAACCATCATTCTCCTGTCTCAGCCTCTCAAATGCTGGGATTATAAGCATGCTCTACCACACTTGGCTTAAAGAATAGGTTTTAAAAGATTAAATGTGCATCTTTATCTGGAGCCAGGTATGGTGACGCAAGTTTATAATCCCAGTTCTTGGGGCCACCAAGACAGGAGGATCATAGTTTCAAGACTATCCTCAACAACATAAGCAAGACTCTTAGCAACTCTCAACAGATTTTTAGATGGTTTGAAAATAAAAAGGTCTGAGGTAGCTGGATGTGGTGGCACTTGCTGTAATCCTGGCACTTGAGAGGCTGAAACCGGAGGATCACAAGTTCTTGGCCAGCCTCAGCTACTTAGGCCCTCCACGATTTAGTGAGACCTTGTTTCAAAATAAAGAATAAAAAAATAGGGCTTGGGGTGTAGCTTGGAGGTAGAATAACCCTGGGTTTCACCCCCAGCACTACATAGAAGAAAAGAAAAGAAAAAGGTCTTAGGGTGTAGCCCAGAAGTAGAATGCCCCTGGGTTCAGTCCCTGGTGTGCCCCCCCCCCAGTTATTCTTTTAAGTTTTGTCCTACTTCCACTCACTATTTTTACTTTTAAACAGCAGGAAAATGCAAAAACCTCTATGACTCTTTCCTTACTTATTAATGTGATACAGTCTCTTTCTGAACTTCTTTTTTTAGTTTTTAATGAAAATATTTTTTTACGACTTTATTATTATTTTATGTTGGAGAATCTTCGTAAATGCCTTGAAGTCTAGGGGTGATCTTATTAAACTCTGAATTCCCTGAGTGCTTACTCAATTTATATGTATATAGAAAGTAATAAAATAATCTTTCAAGGAATAATTGTTGAAAAAATATTTGTATATGTAAATCATTTTGTAAACTCTTTATGTAACTTAATATTTGGAAAACATAGTTGGTATCTGGAAAAACCTAGGACATTGACTATATTTACTCTTTAATGAACAAAAAATAAAAGATTCCAAACAGGTGGAATGCTTGCTGATCATGTGTTCTGATTGTTTTTTTCATAAGGCTGAATTCTATTATAACAATTTTTTTTAAAGTAAATACCCGTTATCAGGATTTGGTATTGGTAATAGTCTTTTTAAGAATGTGCTTCTGTCTGTTAATATAATTTAAATTCAAGTTGAATTTTTCAATCTTGTTTCCCCCCTTGCTTTGTAGAAATGAGGGCAGTAGAAAAGAAAATGAAACTCTCAGAAGACGTTCTCATTCTCCCAGTCCTAGGCATTCTAGGAGATCAAGTTCAAGTCACAGGTTCCATCGATCTCGAAGTCCAGTACACTACACATATAGACCTAGAAGTCGAAGTCCAAGAATTTGCCATCGTTTCATTTCTAGATACAGATCAAGATCCAGATCTCGTTCACCATTTCGAATTAGAAATCCATTTAGAGGCAGTCCAAAATGCTATCGATCAGTTAGCCCTGAAAGGACACCAAGGAGATCAGCGAAATCATCAGGTACAGTAATAAGAACATCAGTGAGTGAGTGTGTGTGTGTGTGTGTGTGCGTGCGCGTGTGCGCGCACATGCGCGCGCGCACGCTGGGAACGGAACCCAGAGGCTTTCTACCTCTGGGCTATAATGCTAGACCTATTTTATATTTTATCTGGAAACAGGTTCTCACTAGGTTGCTGAGAGCCTCAATAAGTAGCTGAGGCTGACTTCGACCCTGTGCGATCCTTCTGTCTCAGCCTCCCAAGTACAGGGATTACAAGTGTGTGCCACCGTGACCGGCTGTAAATCTGTTATTTTGACTAAATTTTTTTAGTTTCTTTTCATTGGATTTTCTTTTTTATTAATTATAAATTTGTTTCATGAAATTAAACACATCTCAGAGTACATTGTTCTAGTAACTTTGGGAACAATTGTGAGTGAGTCTTTTGACCAACATCAGATTTAAAAATAGTATGTGAAAGTGTAATTTGTCTTAATAATTGATTATAAATGTCTACACATTAATCAAAAGTTTAGAAATTTGTATTTTTAACCTCTGTCTCAGTATTGGTTTTAATGACCTTAAGTAGTATTTAGCTCTCTCTGTTTCTGGGTGTTTTCTCTCTCTCTCTCTCTCTCTCTCTCTCTCTCTCTCTCTCTCACACACACACACACACACACACACACACAGTACAATGAAAGAGACAATTGTTAATGTGTAGGAAGTACTTTGAGAAGGTGTTTTACAATGTGGTTCAAGGCACGGAGAGATACACAAAATCTTCTCAGAGTTCTATAAGGTTTTGTCTTTTTCAGTTACATATCTGTGAGATTGGATTTTCTTTATACCATCAACTAAAACAATGTATCCAGCATATTGGATGCAGAAGCAGATACAAGAATTTAAGCATTTTCTTTTAAGCCCAATTTAAAAATGTTTGGAGCAATCTATAAACTACTCAACCAGTTTTTTGTTTTATGAAGGGAATTTTTCATAAAAATGTTATTTTATGTTAACATAGGATTTATTATTAAACGAAGTAGTAAACAGTTCTAGAGTTTTATTTTGAATTTTAATATGGTAAATGTGTCATGATAATGTGTAGGGATCCTGCAATTAAAAATTTTAGGATCGCCGGTATAAGAGAAACTCACTGAATAAAAAAACTTCATTTAAAAGCTTTTTGCATGAACTGAAGACTGATAACTTTTTTTTTTTTTTTTTTTTTTTTAGCGTATATGCTCCCTTTTGGGCTTGAAAAGGGCTCTGTATGAATATTGCTAATCTTTTTTGCATAATGTTACGAAATGGTTAAGTTCTCAGTTGAAGTTGTATTTATATTCTTTTTATTAGATAGAAAAAAAGCACCAGATGATGTGGTACAACGGTCTGGACATGGGGCAGAACTTAGTAAACAGAAACATCTTGAAGCCTTTGATGAAGGACACTCACCAGCACAAAAGCCTAAAATTGTCAGTGGGTCAAAGCCATCAGTTAAATCTACAAAGAGTGATGCAAATTTAGGAGGACATTCTACTCGTAAAGCAAAGAATCCTGAGGATGACAACTTAGCAGAAAGTAAGCAGGTGATGGATAAAGCTGTTTCTCTCCAGAAGAAGGTCAGTAATTCTTGTTTATTACTGTAAGTGTACATATATTTGTTATGGCAAATAAAAGAGTTGTCTGAATTTTCTTATTCTATGTTATCAGTAAATTGAAACTTATGACTTGTGAAATTGTATCTCAGGAATGCCAGAGATTTGACATGTGTCAAAAAATTGTGTTAATTTGGCAGTTTTTGACTAGTTTACATGCAGATTGTTGTAATGAGCTTTGCTATTTGATTGGGGAGGTGATTATAAGCAGTAACATTAACAAGATTTTATAATTTTTGTTAGTAAGCTATAAGTTTCTTAAGCATTGGTAATTTTCAGTCTGTCTTATACTTTCTGTGATATAGTTCCAAAGTTAAATATTCTGTTGCAGCTGGGCGTGGTGGCACACACTTGTAATCCCCGCGCTTGGGAGGCGGAGATAGGAGGATCGCGCAGGTTCGAAGCCAGCCGCGCTGGCTTAAGAGACCCTGTTTCCAAATAAAAATACAAAAAAGGTCTGGGAGTATAGCCAGAAGTAGAAGGGTTTCCAGGAATCCCAGTACCACCCCCTCCTTCCCCCCAAAATTCTGTTGTAATAATGTAGAATGTTTTCTTTTCTGGTACTGATTTATTGATATGTTTTTGCTATAACCTGTTGGTTAAAATAGTGAATTACTATTTTCTTGTGTATTTTATTAAATTACTACTAATATGCCAAACACATCCTAAGATGTTAGAATCCTAACAGAATAACTCTTTATTAGGACTGATTATCAAATGTTTAGTGTATTGTAATACTAAGAAGTCTTCAAGTATTTAGTACATTGTTCTCAAAATTATCTAAATAAGACTTTCTTCCCTTTTATATTTTATTTTGAAACAGGGTCGCACTAGGTTGATGAACGTCTTGCTACTTGCTGAGGCTGTTTTTGAACTTGTGATCCTCCTATCTCAGCCTCCCAAGTGCTAGGATTACAAGCATGCACCACCATGCCTGGCCATTGAAGACAAAGTTCTTTTTTATATAAAATTTCTTATAAAAAGTATATAAAGCTCTTCATGAAGCATGGTGGCACATGCTTATAATCCTAGTATTTGGGAGAGTGAGACAGGAGGATTGCAAATTCACCGCCAGCCTCAGCTACTTAGTGAGGCTCTCTGCCACTCAGTGAGACCTTGTTTCAAAATAAAGGATAAAAAATAGAGCTGAGAGTATAGCTCAGAGGTAGAATGCCCCTGGGTTCAATCCTCAGTATCACAAAACAAATTTTTTGTAGGCTGAGACATTAGGATCACAGATTCAAAGCCACCCTCAGCAATATAGTGAGGTTCTAGCAACTTAGCAAGACACTGTTTCCAAATAAAAAACAAAATAGGGCGAGGGTTGTAGCTCAGAGATAGAAAAACTCTGGGATCAATCCCTAGTACCAAAAAATAAAAATAAAAAATTTAGTTTATTTTTAACATAGGTAGCATTTAGTGCCAGAGTATATTCAAATTGTATATATTACATATGAATCTTTAAAAATATTATATTTAAGCCGGGCGTGGTGGCACATGTTTGTAATCCCAGCATTCGGGAGGCTGAGACCGGAGGATTGCGGTTCGCGGGCAGCCTCAGCTACTTAGTGAGGCCCTCTGCAACTCAGTGAGACCCTGTTTCAAAATAAAGAATAAAAAATAGGACAGGGGACGTAGCTCGGAGGTCTAATGCCCCTGGGTTCCATCCCCAGACCCGCAAAAAAAAAAAAAAATTATATTTATATATAATTTCCTATTATTAGAACACAGGGTGAACAACTGGGAATTCAGCTTTACTACATGGTGGGCACAGAAAAATACTCCTATTGGCCTTGGACCATTTCATAAGTCACGTTTTCTACAAGATGCTTACAAACAGAAGAGTACCTATACACTCATTATGACTATTTGGTTAAATACATAAATCATAGTTGGGCATGGTGGTGCATGCTTGTAGTCCCGGCATTTGGGAGGCTAAGGAGAATCGCGGTTCGCAGACTGCCTCAGCTACTTAGTGAAGCCCTTTGCAATTCAGTGAGACCCTGTTTCAAAATAAAGAATAAAAAATAGGGCTGATGGTGTAGTTCGGAGAGAGAATACCCCTGGGTTCTAACCCCAGGAACACACACACACACTCTCTATATATACATATATATAATATACATCATATTTCTTATCACTTCACTTAAAAATTTTAAAAAACTTAAATATATGATAAAGAATTGTTAAATATTTAGAAAAGATCCATTAAAGGACTGGGATTCATAGGATAAAAATTATATGGGGAATTATTCTGTACTTTGTGGCTTATTTGATGTATTTAAAATTTTTTCTTTCACTCCAAAAATAGCTTCGGAAAGAGCCGACTTTGAATAATGGTTCAGTTCTTCTTGTATCTGAATTACCAGAGGATGGCTACACTGAAGAAGATATTAGGAAAGTATTTCAGCCATTTGGAAAAGTTGATGATGTCCTGATTGTTCCATATAGAAAGGAGGTGAGCCACTTGGTTTATTCTAAAAATTCACACAAAGTTGTTTTAGTGATTCTCTAAACTTGTTGGGTCTCTTGGCTATATATATTACATTTGTTTATTGAGAGTTAATGTAAATGTTTGGATGCAAACAAACAAGATTCTAAGGGATTGGTACACTTGTAAAGGGCCAGATAACAAATACTTTAGGGTTTGTGGGCTAAGTATAGTATCACAACTAATCTGCCATTGTGGTATAATAAGAAGCCATAGATAATGTATAAATGAGTGAGCATTGTTTTGTTCCAAAAAACTATTCACAAAAATAGATGGCGTGTTATAGTGTATACTAGTAGGGTTGTACTAAAATGAATTATCTCTTTTGTATAGTAAGTATTGTCTGCATGTGGATTGTATTCCTGTAGCTCATATGACAAGAATTTATAATTCTGAACAATGCTAAAATAAGCAGAACACAGAAATTGTGAGTTAAGACAAGAACATATTGGGTGTGTCATTTTAACTACAAAAACCCTAAAAATGTCAGATCTACTGACAGTATCTTTGATGGAATTCTGGGATAGAAAAAGGGCATTAGAGAAAAGCTAAGGATATGTGAGTAAAGATGAATTTTGGTTAATAACAATGTGTTAATGTTGATTTATTAATTGTGACAAATATACTCTGCCAGTATAAGATATTCATAATAGGAGAAGCTGGATGTAGGGTATATAGGAATTTTCTATTCATTTTTTTTCTGTAAATTAAAAGCCATTCTACAAATAAAAGGTTTTTTGTTACTGTTAAAAAAGTTAGACTTAATGCTGTGTATGGTGTAGATACTTGTAATCCCAGTACTTGGGAAACTGAGAGAGGAAGATCTCAGATTTGTGGTTGGCCCCAGAAATTTAGTGAGGCCATCCACAAATTAGTGAGGCCCTGTTTCAAAATTAAAAATAGCTGGGCATGGTGGCACATACCTGTAATCCCAAACTTGGGAGGCTGAGACAGAAGGATTGTAGGTTCAGAGCCAGCCTTGGCAATGTCAGCAACCTAGTGAGACCCTGATTCCAAGTAAAGAAATACAATTGGTCTGGAAGTATAGCTTGGAGGTAGAAAGTCTTTGGATTCTATCCTCAGTACAACAAATAATAATAAAAAAAAGGCCATGGGTTCATTTCCCAGTAAACACATAAACACCCACACACCCTTAATTTTGGCTTCCCTCCTTTTGTTCATTTAGCCCTGCCTTCCTGTTTTCTTTTGTTCCATGGACCTGCTGTGAACACCTGTGTCCTGATAATGGAACAGAAATTCTCTAAGGTTAAATCTCCATTTCATGTATGAAAGATCAAATTATACTTTAGCAAAACAAAAAAACAACTGGGTCTTAAGATAATTTTAGTTTTAGTTTCCAGAGGTAAGTATTAAGTTCATTTTAAAATTAAAAAAAAATAATTTTTTTTTGTGGTACTGGGAATCGAATCCAAAGGCATTCCACCTTCAAGCTATACCCTCAGCCTGATTAATTTTTTATTTGGAAACAGAGTCTCGGTAGGTTGATAATAGTCTCACTGCTTGCTGACACTGTCCTCAAACCTATGATCCTCCTGTCTCAGCCTCCCAAGTACCAAGATTACAGGCGTGTGCTATCATTCCTGGTGTAAAATGCTTTTAAAGGCAAAGGCAAATTGTTGAAAAAGAAAAAAATTTCATTTTAGGTCTACTTGGAAATGGAATGTAAAGAAGCAGTTAATGCAGTTATGAAGTACATTGAAACAGTGCCTCTTCTGATAAAAGGAAAAAATGTGAAAATATGTGTTCCAGGAAAGAAAAAAGCACAGGTAAGGTAAATTTAGACACTAGATGGTTCATTGTTTTTGATTATTTTAACTTTTTTGTTTAAATGTAAATATGACACACATTCAGAAAACACATAAAACATTAATATTAGGCCAATAGATTATATGTGTATAAATTCAGATGCATTGAAATTAAAAGCTTCTTTATATACATATATAGCACTATGTTTTTGTGTGTGTGTGTATGTGTGTGTGTGTGTGTGTGTGTGTGTGTGTGTGTGTGTGTGTGTGTGTTCTGGGGGTGAAACCCAGAGGCTTTCTACTTCCGGGCTATACTCCCAGACCCATTTTATATTTTATTTGGAAACAGGGTCCCACTAAGTTGCCAAGAGCCTCACTAAGTAGCTGAAGCTGGCTTCGAACCTGCGTGATCCTCCTGTCTCAGCCTCCCAAGCGCGGGGATTACAAGTGTGCGCCACCACGTCCGGCTTTACATATATAGCACTATGAATAGGTTTTTTTCTTCTTTTTTTCTTTTTTGCCATACTAGGGATGGAACCCAGAGGCATTCTACCTCTGATGTACATCCCCAGCCCTATTTTTTATTCTTTATTTTGAAACAGGGTCTCACTGAGTTGCAAAGGGCCTCACTAAGTAGCTGAGACTGTCTGTGAACCGTGTTTTTCCTCCTGTCTCAGCCTCCCAAATGCTGGGATTACAAGTGTGAGCCACCATGCCCAGCTTCTTCGAGTAGTTTTTTTCTTTTTCTTTTTCTTTTTTTTTTTTTTTTTTGTGGTCTTGGGGATGGAACCCAGAGGCCCCTACTTCCATGCTACACCCCCAACCTATTTTATATTTTATTTTGAAACAGATCTCACTAAGTTGCTGAGAGCCTCACTAAGTAGCTGAGGCTGATTTCAAACCTGTGTGATCCTCCAGTCTCAGCCTCCCAAGTAATGGGATTACAAGCATGTGCCACCACGTTCAACTACTTAAAATTTTTTAACATGTTGCTTTGTGTATGTATGCTCTTTTAATGTATGCTCTTTTTTGCTATAGAATGCTTGCTTATTTAGAGGTTTTATAGCAAATATTTCTTAATCATAATAGTCTAACATATTAATGCATGTGGATTTTTCTCAGTTTTTAAAAAATTCTTTGTGGTATTACTTTATAATATACAGTTATTTTAGTTCCTTCATATGTATTTAGATTATTTTGGGTTTTTAAATTACCATAAATAAGACTTTAATCAACTCTTTATATTCTTTCATAGGCAGTTCTTTTGGATTTAGGACTTAACTATGGTACTAGGGATTGAACCCAGGGGCATCCTACCTCTGAGACCTGGTCCTCCCCCCAACCCCCTGCAGCCTATTTATTTGTTTGTTTGTTTGTTTGTTTTTATTGTGGTACTGGGGATGGAACTCATGGGCATTCTACCTCCAAGATAAACCCCCAGCCTTATTTTTTTATTCTTTAAAGGGGTTCCTTTTTTTGTCTTTTTGGAACTGGGGATCCAACCCAGTGTGCCGCACCTGCAAACAGGTG
This sequence comes from Muscardinus avellanarius, assembly GCF_963383645.1. Lineage (NCBI taxonomy): Eukaryota > Metazoa > Chordata > Mammalia > Rodentia > Gliridae > Muscardinus > Muscardinus avellanarius. Next base: position 66,052,047 of record NC_137801.1, read on the forward strand.
CTTTGCCACTGAACTGCATCCCAGTTCCCTATTTTTTATTTTTTATTTTGAAACAGGATCTCACTGAGTTGAAAAGGACCTCTCTAAGTAGCTGAGGTTGACCGTGAATCACGATCCTCCAGTGTCAAACTCACAAATGCTGGGATTACTAGTGTGCGCCACCACGCCCGATTTATTTATTTATGCATTTATTAATGTATGTATGTATGTATGTATGTATTTATTTTGTGGTGCTGGGGATGGAACCCAGGAGCATTCTACCTCTGAGCTACACCCCTGGTTTGTTTGTTTGTTTGTTTACTGCAGTACTTGGGATGGAACCCATGGGCATTCTACCACTGAGCTACATCCCCAGCCCTAATTTTCATTCTTTACTTTAAAACAGGGCCTCACTAAGAGGCTTTCTGTGAACTGTGGTCCTCCTGTCTCAGCTTCCCACATGCTGGGATTACGAGCATGTGCCACCACGCCCAGCAGGATTTATGTTGTAAAACTATCAACATCTGCTGAGCATGGTGGCACATGCTTATATTCCCGAGAACTTGGGAGGCTGAGACAGGAGAATTGTCGGTTTGAAGCCAGCCTCAGGAACTAAAGGGGGCCCTGTTTTAAAATAAAGAATAAAGTACGACTGGACCTGGGCGTGGTGGTGCAGGCTTGTAATCCCCGCGCTTGGGAGGCGGAGACAGGAGGATCTCGCAGGTTCGGAGCCAGCTGCGCTGGCTTAAGAGACCCTGTTTCCAAATAAAAAATATAAAATAGGTCTGGGAGTATAGTGCAGAGGTAGAATGGCTTCCAGGAACCCCAGTACCAAAAAAAAAAAAAAAAAGAAAGAAAGAAAGAAAGAAAGGAAAAGGAAAGGAAAGGAAAGGAAAGGAAAGGAAAGGAAAAAGAAAAAAGTACGACTGGGAGTGTAGCTCACAGGTAGAATTCCCCTTCTGTCAGTTTCGAGTACGACACTCACAAAAAAATTAACATCTTAATTCTTTTAGTTTAAAAAAAAATCTCATATGTAAAAACCATGGTATCTAGTTTTAATTTGCATTTTAATGATAATAAATTTTAGTGTTTTTAAATAATTACAATTTTTTTGTTTTATTTTTCTTTTTTCTTTTTTTGGTGGTACTGGGGTTCCTGGAAATACTTCTACCCCCGGGCTACACTCCCAGACACCCATTTTTTTTATATTATAATTTGGAAACAGGGTCTCTTAAGTCAGCGAGGCTGGCTTTGAACCTGCACAATCCTCCTGTCTCCGCCTCCCAAGCGGGGATTACAAGTGTGCGCCACCATGCCTGGCTTGTTATTGGTTTTGGTGAGTTGTCTATATCTTCTCATTTTTTCACTGTATATTTGTCATTAAAAATTTTATTTGAATCTGTCGTAGTGACTGGCCTATTTGGGGGGCTGAGACAGGATCACAGTTCGGGGACAGCCTTATCTACTTAGTGAGGACCTTTGCAACTCAGTTTCAAAATAAAGAGTGGAAAATAGGGCTGGGTGTGTACCTCAGAGGTAGGATGCCCCCCCTGGGTTCTATCCTCAGTACTGGGGCAGGGAGGGGATTTCATTTGAGGTTGTGTGTGGTGGTGCAGACTTAAAATCCCAGTAGTAGGGAGGCTTAGATAGGGAGGCTCACAGATTCATAGCCAGGCTCAGCAACCTGTGAGAGCCTCTGCAATTTAGTGAGAACTTGTTTCAAAATAAAGAGTAAAATAGGGATGGGGGTATAGCTCAGAAGTAGAATACCCCTGGGTTCATTTCAGCTGGGTGTGGTGACACATGTCTATAATTCTAGTACTTGGGAGTCTTGAGACAGAAGAAGAATCAAAGATTCAAGACCAGTCTCAGTAACTTAGTGAGATCCTATTAAGAAAAAGAAAAAGAAAAAAGAAATAAGGGACTGAGAGTATGGCTCAGTGATAGAATGTCCCTGGGTTCAATCCCCAGTACCACCAGAAAAAAATATATATATATCTATTACCCTAGATAATAAATTTGTATTACAGATGAAAAGTATTTTAGTGTTTTGCTTGTATATACATTTGTATATACAATTAAATATGATGAGAGTCTCACAACTTGCTGAGGCTGTCCTCAAACTTGTGATCTTCTTATCTCAGGGATTACAGGTATGTGCCATAAAGTCCTGCTTCATTATATTTTAAATCTGTTATTTGTGGAATAATGTGTGGCTAGGATTAATATTACTTTAAAAATGGGTAACCAATTAGCCCAGTACCATTTATGCTTAATCTGTCCTTCCTTATTGACTTGAAAAGCTACAGTTATGTGTATAAATTGCCTTAGATACATAGATCTGCTTTGGATTATTCTGTTGCACTGATCTAATAATTTTTATGGTTTTACTGTGTAGCTTAATTATTTTATTTAAATCTGTCGTAGTGACTGGCCTATTTGGGGGGCTGAGACAGGAGGATCACAGATCATACTTTATGATATTTTCTTGTCTTTCTAGTAGAGTTCTTTTAAAAAATAATGGGGGACTACTGAGAATTGAACTCAGGTACTCTGCTACTGAGTAATATCCCTGTCTCTATTTTTTTTTCTTTTCTATTTTTTTATTTTGAGATAGAGTCTCATTAAGTTGCTGAGGCTGGCCTTAAATTTGTGATCCTTCTGCATAGCTGGGGTTATCGGCATATGCCATCACACCTGATACAGAGTTCTTTTTCTTATTTATTTAAAATCATTTTCGTTTAATCTTGAACATTTACCTATTAGGTTGGTTTTGTATTTTGTTTTTGTAGCGCTGAAGATTAAATCCAGGGGCATTCTACCTCTGAGCTACACTCTTGTCTGATTTTATTTCTTCTTTTTAAACAGGGTCTCATCAAGTTGCAGAGGGTTTCACTAAGTAACTGACGCTGGCCATGAACCTGCAAATCTCCAGTCTCAGCCTTCCAAGTACTGGGATTATGAGTGTATGTCACTATGCCCAGCTTTAATCCTATTAGTTTTAGAATCAGGGTTCTTTGAAAAATCTTAAGGAGACGTAATTGATACTATAATGAATTCATATTGATGTTTTCTTTGGTGGTACTGGGGTTCCTGGAAGCCCTTCTACCTCCAGGCTACACTCCCAGACCTATTTTTATATTTTTATTTGGAAACAGGGTCTCTTAAACCAGCGAGTCTGGCTTCACACCTGCGCGATCTTCCTGTCTCTGCCTCCCAAGCGTGGTGATTACAAGCACATGTGCCACCACACCCGGCTTAATTCATATTGATTTTGTAATACTGAGTCTATTCAGAAACATGGCTTATCTCTATTATTTAGATTTAATTTCATGTCCTCTAGTAAATTTCATAATTTTTTCCATAAAGTTTTTGTACATTTGGATGGATTAGGTTTGTTTTTTAAAATAATATATTTGTATAAAATATTTATATTGCTATTAGAGAAAGGATCTTATCTCATTTTTTTCTGATTAGTTTCTGCTAAGGTAGCTCATTCTAGTTTATGGCTGCTTATATGCATGCCATCCATTTATTCCTACTATACTGGTTGGATAATAAAGTATATGGCAACATTAGTTATTACCAGTTTTATCATTTAGGGTTTTGTTCAGTTTATTTATTTGTGTGGTGCTGAGGATGGAACCCAGAGGCCTTTTGCCTTCGGACTACACTCCCAGACCTATTTACTCTTTTTATTTAGAAACAGGGTGTTACTTGGTTGCTGAGAGCCTCACTAAGTAGCTGAGGCTGCCTTCGAACCTGTGCAGTCCTCCTGTCACCGCCTCCCAAGTACTAGTTTTACAAGCATGCGCCACTATACCTGGCTTGTTCAGTTTTAACTAACAGAAAGTTTACCATTGGTTTATTAAAAAAGAGTTATGCTGCTGGGCATAGCTTTGAAAGATAATAAGAAAATATATATGAGTAATAAAAGAATATAAAATTATGATGTATAATCACAAGTTGCCAGGTGTGGTGGCACATGCCTGTAATCCCAGTACTTGGGAAGTTGAGATAAGAGGACCATAGGTTCAAGGACATTCCCAGCAAGTAGTGAGACTCTTTTCTTAGCGAGACCCCATCTCAGAATAGCAATAAAATAGGGCTGGGGGTATAACTCAGAGGTACAATGCCCCTAGCTTCATTCCTCAGTATCACACGCACACACAAAGTAAATAAATAAATAAACTGGATGTGGTGACACACGCTTGTAATCCCAGTACTTGGGAGGCTGAGATAGGAGGATTGCAGGTTTGCGGTCAGCCTCAGCTACTTAGTAAGACACTCTGCAACTTAGTGAGAACCTGTTTCAAAATAAAAAATAGGGCTGGAGGTATAGCTTGGCGATAGAATACCCCTGGGTTCCATCCCCAGTATCATACACACACACACACACACACACACACACACACACACACACACACAGAAAAGGGGCAGTAAGCTTTTATGCTTCAGAGTAGAGGAAGATTTTAATTGTTTCTGCTGAATTCCTTATGCTTCTTTTCTATATTGCTTTCAATAATTGGAAGAAAGTTAAATATTTTGTTCAAAATATTTTTCCTTCACAGAACAAAGAAATGAAGAAGAAGCCTTCCGAGTCAAAAAAATTATCTGCATCTACTTTAAAGTACGTGATTCCATCTTACCTATGTGAGAATTAATGTGCATATGAATTAAAGAAATTTCAATTTTAAAAACTGCATATTTATTGTGGTATTAAGGATTCAATCCAGGGGCCTTATACCTCTGTGATATACCTCCAACATATTTTTTTATTTTTGAAGTAGGGTATTGCTAAGTTGCTGAGGCTGGTCTCAAACATGTGATTCTCCTGTCTCAGCTTCCCAAGTACGGGGATGCACCGTGCCACCACATCCTAAAACTATGTTTTAGATCACCAATAATAATAGCTTAATAAGCTTTTTTTAAAAAATACTTTTATTGGTGCATTGTAATCATACATCACATTGGAATACAAGACTTGAGAGGATATACAAACACACATCATCCAATTAGCCCTCATCCAATCCCCATCCCATTCCCTCCCCCTCCCTTGATCCCATGCTTGATTGGTGATTATCTTTGATACATTTGTTTACGTACCTCCTGTACCTCCTTAGTTTTTTTTTTTTTTTTTTTTTTTTTGGTGGTGGTACTGGGGTTCCTGGAAGCCCTTCTACCTCCGGGCTACACTCCCAGACCTATTTTTACATTTTTATTTGGAAACAGGGTCTCCTAAGCCAGTGCGCGCGGCTGGCTTCGAACCTGCGCGATCCTCCTGTCTCTGCCTCCCAAGTGCGGGGATTACAAGCGTGTGCCACCACGCCCGGCTGTACCTCCTTAGTTTTAAAGAGGTTCCATTCTCCCCATCCCATCCCCTCTCATTGGTCACCTTAATTGCTTCTCAATAGGGCCCTTTCTACAACCTGACCTCCTATTACCTTTTTCTTCCTAGTTTTTGCTAATTTGGGGAAGCATCTGGTTTTTATTTTCTGTGATACTTGGATTTTAGAGAAGTTCGAATTTATAAGTTGGTACTATTTTTTTTTCTTTTAAATAGAAAAGATGCAGATACTTCTTCAAAAACCGTTGAAAGTGTTACTTCAGTTTCTACTGGTAAGTGGTTAACTTTTAATACTCCTTCAAATGAATAGATATTGTCATTTTACTAGAAAGTTCTTATATAGTGATGGTAGGAAGACATTATTATGCTTTAATGGGAGAGACTCAAATTGCATTCTTTAATTGTATTGATCAAGTGGCTAATGTTTAATTCTCTAATTATAGAATCTCTAGTAAATAAAAGGACTTTATGAAATAATATACATAAAATGCCTACTATAGTTCTTTAGTTAATAGCTGTGTTTTACATATCTAGGTTAGTTTTATAATACCATCCTTCATCACTTCCCAATAAACACACAGTTCAAAACATAAAGGTAGGGTAAGATTGCAGAGTATCTGTACCCATTTGATTTGAAAGTTAGCTGAGAGCCAAAAAATAAGCAAAAAAAGACTAAAGGGAACTAAATGTTACTACATTCATGTGCTAAAACTGCTTCTTTTTACTTGGGGAAATACTTGAGGTCTGTATTATGAATGCAGCTAAATGAATTTTGCATGCAGTTTTATACATACAGTTTTACTACTTGACACTAGTAGGAATAAACAGCTTAATAGCAAAGGACAAAATAGAAAAACTAAAATCAGACATAAAACATATTTAGACAGTTAAATTTTTGTTAAATGACTGGAAATTGGATTGTATAAAGGGTCTTTTTTTCCCCCAAATAATGTATAATTGGATAGAATATGAAGTCATGGAAATTAGTAGAGGTACTACAGATGACTTCTGGAAAGCAGTAACTTTGACTAAGATTTTAAATTATGTGGTATTTGTGAACAGATAGTTTATGGAAATAGAAGGTTATATTATGTGGGGAGATGGCATAACAAATTAAAGAATGACTCTATAGAAGAACTTTATAAGTCATTCTCGGGATTTAAACAAAATTTTAGCTTATTAAATATAATTTCCCGAAGTGTTTTGTGTAAAAGACTAATTTTTGGAAGATGTTTTGGGTCAGTAAAGTTTAGGATACATACTGTACTTTTTTTGTTTTGTTTTTTTAAAATAGCCAGGCATAGTGGCACTTGCCTGTGAGCCCAATACTAGGGAGGTTGAGATAGCAACTTAGCAAGACCTTTAAAAACTGAATAAATATTTCAGAATAAATAAAAAGGCCTGGGGATGTAGCTCACAGGTAGGATCTCTCTGGATTCCATCCCTAATACCACCCCCCCCCTGCACGCACACAAAATTATTATTTGTGGTATAATTTTCTTAATATGTAAAGAGATCTAATAAGTGAGAAAAACATCAACAATGTGGAATATAAATTGGCAAATAGCGTGAAGAGATTTTAAGAGAAAATCTAAAGTAGAAATGACTTTTAAGTAAGTTTGAACTGATATGATTTATAATTAAACAAAAAATAAATCATTTCTGTGTCAGTCTTATATTGGAAATATCGATAACTTCTGTTATTTAGGCTTATGACCTGGTGTTTTGTATTTGAGTGGAAATGGAAAAGCCCAACTCTCACATGCTATTAATTATTACAGCCTAAGATGTGCCTTTTTTTGTTTTGTTTTGTTTTGCAGTATGTACTGGGGATGGAACCCCGAGGCATTCTACCTCTGAGCTACACCCCCAGCCCTATTTTTTATTCTTTATTTTGAAATTGGGTCTCACTTAGTTGCAAAGGGCCTCACTAAATTAGATGAGGCTGTCTGTGAACCCCATCCTCCTGTCCCAGTATCCAAATGCTGGAATTACAAGTGTGCGGCACCATATCTGGCTTTGTGTGTGTGTGTGTGTGTGTGTGTGTGTGTGTGTGTGTTGGCACTGAGGATTGAACCCAGGGCATTCTACCTCTGAGCTACACCCCAGCCTTTTTTTTTTTTTTTTTAAACATCTCAATAGGTAATAAGAGTCTCACTACTTGCTGAGGCTCTCCTCGAACCTGCAATCCTCTTCTCTTAGTCTTCCAAATACTGAATTTACAACCATATACCATGGTTGTAAACCATGTCCGGTTAATATGTGCTTTTTTTTTTTTGGTGGTACTGGTGGTGGAACCCAGGGGATTTTCTACCTCTAGGCTATACTGTTTTATACTTTATTTGGAAAAAGGTCTCACTAAGTTGCTGAGAGCCTCACTATATAGCTGAGGCTGGCTTCAGACCTGTGTGGTCCTCCTGTCTCAGCCTTCCAAGTGCTGGGATTACAAACGTGCACCACCATGCCCAGCTCAATATGTGCCTTTTGACACATCAAGTTCATGTCTAAGATTTTGCCCCAGTACTTAAAATTCCCTGGGTCTACAAAGATAACTATAGTAGTGTTTCTTATAGTAGTCTATAAAATTATCCTCAGGTTATTACTTATCTAAATTTTAATTATATTATTTGTAATGTATTGTTTAAATGATTTTCTTGTTCTTTTAGCCAAAACTGGACAAACCAAGACATCTGCAGCCAAAGTAAACAAATCTGCAGGTATGGAGTTTTATTTGTTTTTTGTGTGGGGGTGAAGGGGAACAGATGGTTGAAGCAAGGGTCTTCCACATGCTAGGCAATCACTATAGCACTGAGCCCCAGATATGTTTTAAGATTAGGAATTTAGACATGAGATAATTTTAATAATATGTAGCAATAGATGATGAAGCAGTATTGCGTATATCCAGCAGTTTTGAAAAATGAAATTTGTAGATAATGATTTTCATTTACAGTAATTTTAAAAGTAAGATAATTTACCAGGAGACCATTTTTTTCGATGAGCATCACAGATATTTCCCTCCTCTTTCATTGTGGTTGTCTTTGTTTTTCACTAATGTTGTCCACATAACAAATAGGATTTCTGAAGTTTTTATTAGCTATAGTAGATTTTAAAGTAATAAAGCTGCATTTACTTAACAGACACTTAAAATAGTCGGTTGTAATCTCAGTACTTGAGAGGCTGAGACAGCAGGGGCACAGGTTCATAGCCAGTGTCATCAACTTAGTGAAACCCTGTATATCTTACTGAGAACCTGTTTCAAAATGGAGAAGTAAAATAGGGCTGAGCATGTGGCTCAGAGATAGAATGCCCCTTGGGTTCAATCCCTAGTAACACACACACACACACACACACACACACACACACACACACACAGAAATTATAGTACGTGTATGGGTGTCACTGTTGGAGAATTAATTCTCTTACCAAAATGGAAGTCGTAAAGTGAATTCACTTGTGATAAAAACAGGATTAGTAAAAGAAATACCCAGTTGGGATATTGAAGCTTAGTTTACTATAGGGTATTGCCTTTTTAGGTGACAGTCTGTAAGGATTGGTACCGTAGTTCCCCTTGTATCTACAGGGATATCTTCCAAAATGCATAGTAGGTACCCGAAACTGCTGATAGTAGCAAACCCTATATATATAGTTTCTCTTTTATACACATAATTTCTTATATATACACACACATAATTGGAATAAGAATTATTTTGTATATTAGGCACAATAACAAATTAACAACAATGGTGATAAAATAATAAAAAGCTACATGAATATAGTCTTGTAGAATACCTTTCACCTTTTCACTTAAAAGGAACTTTAAGTCAAGCGTGGTGACACATGCTTGTAATCCCAGTACTTGGGAGGCTGAGATGAGAGGATCGCGCAGATTCAAAGCCAGCCTTGGCTACTTAGTAAGGCTTTCAGCAACTTAGTGAGACCCTGTTTCCAAAACAGAAATATACAAATAGGTCTGGGAGTGTAGCCTGGAGGTAAGAAGCCCCTGGATTCCATCCCCAGCACCCCCACCCCCCAAAAAAAAGGGACTTCATAGTTTCTCTTTGGTATATACAAATTGTCAGCACCACTATTCTTGTACTTTTGGCCATAATAAAATAAGGGTTACTTTAACATAAGCACTAATACCTCAGAAGTCATGTAGTAACAGAGGTACATGCAGCATTGATAAGCCAAAGGATTATTCTATATCTCAGGATGAAGATTCTGTGTCCAGGATAAAGCAGGACAACTAGAGATTGCACAATGCTACTCTGAATGGCATATAAATTAAAGCATATGAATTATTTATTTAGGGAACTTTAATATTTCCAGCTGATAGTTAACTGAAATTATGGAAAGCAGAATTGCAGTTAAGGGGAGGACTCTTGGTATGTTCGTGTGAACAAAGATATGGGCTGTCTGAATATAAAGGGTAGGTTCGTAGGCTATTTCTATTGACTTTTATGGATGTTAGGTATTCTCTTTTTGTATGACTTAATTTTTAAAAATTTTTAATTAGTGCATTATATTCATACATCATATTGGGGTAAAAAAACTTGTGTGTACATACATGTACACATCACTGATTTAACCCCTACCCAATACCCACCCCATCCTTCCTTCCCTTGCTTAGCTTAGTGGTTGACTTCGATATGTTTGTATGACAATTTTTTTAAAGTATGATTTTATTCTCACAATGTTACAGTTAGGTAGTTGTGACAATCATTGACCATCCTTTTGTATATGGGGAAATATTCACAGAAATCAGTTAATGCACTATATTTTCTTAATTTAACTTGGAATTCAACTTAGATCTACTGGTTTCTGATTCTAGGCTTTTTCTTTATACTTTTTTGCTAGTTGTTATGAATCTAATTTTCATAGCTAAGTTTCTCAGAGCTAAGGTTTTGGCTCTGTAGATCTTTACTTCAGTTTTGATTATCATAGCCTATAAATAGCATCATCACAGAAAGTATCAGTAATAGATTTGTAGATAAAAAGAATGGTTAGAACTATTTAAGTAGTCTTATATAGCTAGGACACACTAGACCTGACTCAAAGCAATTTTTATGTGACCTTTAGATGTTCTTGAACGCTTTTCAGTCAGCTAGAAGCCAAGGAAGTATAGATTGAGAGGCTCTATGTTAAATTGTTTTGGAACCCTTAAAAGCATGAGATTGGGAGATCGGGAGGCTAAGACAGAAGGATTGTAGGTTTGAGGCCAGTCCAGCAATTTAACAAGATCCTGTTTCAGAAAAACAAAAAATAAGCCAGGTGTGGTGGTGTGGGCTTGTAATCTCAGTACTTGGGAGGCTGAGACAGGAGTACAGGTTCATGGCCAGCCTCAGCGACTTGTGAAGCTCTCCACAACTTAGTGAGACCTGTTTCAAAATAAAGAATAAAAATTAGGTCTGGGGGCTTAGACAGGAGGATCATAGGTTCGTGGCCAACCTCAGCTACTTAATTAGGCCCTCCGCAACTTAGTGAGACTGTTTCAAAAGAATTAGCCGGGTGTGGTGGCGCACGCTTGTAATCCCAGTGGTTGGGAGTCTGAGACAGGAGGATTGCATAGGTTCGAAGCCAGCCTCAGCTACTTAGTGAGGCTCTCAGCAACTTAGTGAGACTTGTTTCCAAATAAAGTATAAAATAGATCTGGGAGTATAGCCCAGAGGTAGAAAGCCCCTGGGTTCCACCCCCAGTATCACCCCCCCCCCAAAAAAAAAGGAATTAAAGAGGGTTGGGGATGTACCTTGGAGGTAGAATGCCCTTGGGTTCAATCTCTGGTACTACATAAATAAGTAAATAAATAGGACTTCGGGTATAGCTCAAAGGTAGAATGCTCTTGTGTTTAATCTCCATTATCATATATACACACGCAAAAAGCATGGGATTTGGAATTGTTTTATGTCTTTAGAATTAGTAATTTAAACTAAGTGTGGTGGCACACTCTTTTAATACCAGTAGTTGGGAGGCTGTGGCAGGAATATTCCAAGTATGAAGCCAGCCTCAGCAGTTTAACAAGACCTTCTTCAATTTAGTGAGACCTGTTTCAAAATAAAAAAATAAAATAGGACAGGGGGTATATTTAAAGTGGAATGCCCCTGGGTTCAGTAGTCAGTAACACACACACACACACACACACACACACACACACACACACACACTCAGTTGTCAGTAACACACACACACACTCAGTTGTCAGTAACACACACACACACACACCCTAGTAATTCAAGCCCTGCATAGTGCTATGTGTCTATAATCCAGTAATTTGGGAGGTTGGAATAGGAGGATTACAGATTTGAAGCCATCGTGCTATAGCAAGTAATTTAGCTTCTAGTTGGTCCGTATTCAGAGATTCATTTAATTTACCCAAATACTATTTTCCATTACCCCAGTAAGGATGTTAAATTCTTATATCAGTGATTCCTACACACATACTGGACAAATTACCATGATTGCTTAACTTTGAAAATGACCTATGTTCTCAAAGATGATATAGCAATTTATGTTTTGAATATACTATAATCTGTTGTTCTTTCTGTTTCTCTGAAGTTTTTTTTGTAGATTTTTGATACCTATTTTGACTGTAGCTTTTGTGATTTAGGGAAATCTGCGGGTTCTGTAAAATCTGTGGTAATGGTAGCTGCTAAAGGTAAAGCTACCAAAACAGGTAAGACTACTGGGGAAGAGAGGTATTATTAAGTGCATTTCTAATTCTGTGTTGAAGAATATAAGCATATCAAAAACAAGTTTTAAAGCCATACAGTAATTTTTAATATCTAAAAATTTCTTGAAGAGTTTTGTAGATACCTACTTGATTTTTTTTTTTTAAGTCATACTGGGGATTGAATTGAACCCAGGGGTATCCTACCCCTGAGCTACACCCCAGCCCTATTTTACTTTTTAATTAACTAATTAATTAATGCTTTTTTTTATTTTGTGGTATTGGGGGTGGAACCTAGGGGCTTTTCTACCTCTGGGCTATACTCCCAGACCTAGTTTATATTTTATTTGGAAACAGAGTCTCACTAAGTTGCTGAGAGCCTCACTCAGTAGTTGAGGCTGGCTTCAAACCTGTGCAATTCTCCTGTCTCAGCCTCCCAACCGCTGGAATTACAAGCATGCACCATCACACCAGGCTCTATTTTTTTTATTTTGAAACAGGATCTAAGTTGAAGAGTGCCTTACTAAATTGCTCAGGTTGGTCTTGAACCTGTTATCCTCCTGTCTCAGCCTCTCAAGCACTGGGATTATAAACGTTCACCACCATGCCCGGCCTCTTTGATGTTTAAAGCCTGACCCATATAGGGCTTTGACATTTTCTAACTTCCATTTTGGAAAATATGATATATAGCTTTATTATATATATGTGTACACACAAACCATATAACTGTACATTTTGACAACTGTATAATCACAGGCTACTTACTTATTTCCCTATAAATTGTGTAATTTTTTATTTTGTCTTCCCATAGCTTGTACAATTTCTCGGATGTTTGTTACTTCATTCTGTAAAGTATTAGTGCATTTTTTCTGTAAATGCACTATTTAAAGTAAATGTAGCACATCAAAACTAGCATGATTTTAGTAATTTCTGTTTTTGCCGCATGAGGATTAAATTTGTGACTCATTTAAGGACATCAACAAGAATTTGTCACTACTTTAAGTTTGCTTTTAATAGTACTAGTAAATAGATATTGAAAATAAATAGAAATAGTGAATAAATGGAAAGAATTGATTTTATAATAAAGTTGAATGACTTAATTACTACTGCAATATTATGAAATAATATTCTAAGATTGAGTAGACCCTTGGAATAATGGTTCATTTCTACTTTTAAAAGCAAAATCTACTGGAAAGAAGTCTTTAGAAGCCAAAAAGGCTGGGAATATAAAAAACAAAGACTCCAATAAACCTGTAACAACAGTACCAGGTAATCTGGAAGTGCTTTCATTCAGTATTTTGTTTTCTGTAAATGTTCTTGGTGTACATTCAAGGAGTATTTTGAAATTTTCCTTAAAAATTCTCAAAGGAATGGTTTTTCAGAGAATTATGTGTGGTAAGTTTGATTTGTCAGGTCAGCATAAGGAGACCTGAAATGACAAAGTAATTTTAATGTTTAGATTTATTAGTTTAATTATATTAATATTTCAGTAGACAACTAAAATAAATTATTTCATGCAGGAAATTCTGAAACAAAGACCAGTGTAGAAGCCAAAGCCACTGACAACAGTGCTAAAGAAACTATTTCAGGTAGGCCAATAAAAATTTTATTTTGTTCTCTTAAAGAAGAATTAAAATTCTAAGAAAAAAGATACTGAGATTTCTAACACCGTGTGTGTGTGGGGGGGGGGTGAATAATATCAGGGTATGAGCCAAATTAAGAATGATTGCATCTTCTAGTACATTTTCATACAGCTGTTATTTAATTCATTGTGGAATAAAGTGGAATCTTAAAAAATATATTTGTATGAATTTAAAAATAAATAATTAATATTATTTGGTTTTTAGCTGTTTTGGAGACCACAGAAAATGAACCAGTTAGCAAGGTCAGTTTTTATATTTTGTTTGTTTCCTTAAAATTTAAGGATTTTTAGCAAAACATTTTTCTTATAAAACCTAATAGTTGGCTTGTTGAAAAACGTTTTCATTTGTGATTCCTTAAGTATAGTTTTAGTTAAAAAACCTTGAGTTATAGAGTAAGTTGTAAAAGTTTAGGGACAGATTATCAATAAATATACATACATTTGAAAATTACTCTTCTTGAGTACAAGGTGTTAAGCCAAAATGGGTATTGGAGTAGATAACAGATCAAATTAGAATCCATAGAATTTTATATATTTGTTTATTTTTTGTGGTACTGGGGGTTGAACCCAGGGGCATTCTACCTCTGAGCTACACTCCCAGCCCTATTTTATTTTTATTTTGAAACAAGGTCTCACTAGGTTGATGAGTCTCACTACTCGCTGAAGCTGCCTGCCAACTCTGATCCTCCTATTTCGGCCTCCCAAGTACTGGTATTCTATTTTTCCCAAGCAACAAATGGGAGATAGAGTAATATTTAGAGTACACTAGGGTGTTGGCATATTTATTTTTGGAGGGGCAAGTGTAGTTTTCAGTTTTATTGGAAGGGCATAAAGTTCACTTTATTGGTTTTTTTCTGGTTATAGATGTTGTTATGAGTATGTTAAAATTGTAATTTAGATTTTATAGATTGAGGTTTTTTAGATCACTTTGCTGCAAAACATAAATTTATTGTATGATCTTTTTTTTTTTTTTTTTTTTTTTTTTTTTTTTTTTTTACGGGTCTGGGGATGAAACCCAGTGGCATTAGACCTCCGAGCTACAACCCCTGCCCTATTTTTTTTTTCTTTATTTTGAAATAGAGTCTCACTAAATTTATGGAGGGCCTCACTAAGTGATGCTGTTCACGAACCGTAATCCTCTGGTCTCAGCCTCCGGAATGCTGTGATTACAAGTGTGTGCCATCATGCCCAGCTTCTGATCCATCCATCAAGAAATTAAGTAGTTTTGTCCTACTTACTTTATTTTAGGAAGAATATTTGCAAGCAGCAGTACAGGACAAGTAGTAGTCCCATAAAACACTTTAGAAGGAACCATTTATGTGCATACCTGATTGGCCCACCAATTGAAATCACTCACAATTTGTTGATGAAAATTATGTCTTTTGTGCTGGGCATGGTGGTACATGCCTGTAATCCTAGTACTTGGAAGGCTAGGACAGGAAGGTCACACAGAGGTTTGAGACCAGTCTCAACAACTCATTGAAACTCTCAGCATCCTGGCAAGACCCTGTTTCAAAACAAAAAATGAAAAAGGGTTGGGAGTGCAAGGTGGTGGTAGAATGCCCTGGGACTTAATCCCCAGTACCCTCCCTCAAACAAACAAACAAACAAACAAATAGGCAGACAGACAGATAAATGCACACACATTTTTTAACAAAAGAAAATAAAATATTGCCAAGTTTACCATGGCACATCTTTAGGAATTTTATAACATCCACTAAACTGGTTTGATGAGAGAGTTATTTTGGAGAATAAGTCTCCCTGAGAGAAGGGATAGTAGAAAAGATAGTATTTACTTGAAATATGCATAGGGTTGTGGGGTAAAGGGTCCTAAGGAGGTAAGATAACCTTTCTTATAATGCCTTTAGTGTGGTTATCTTACTTTGGAAGATAGATACATGCTGATTTGGAGATTGATGATGTAAGCATCACAGGGTGTAGGGATGGCAGCAGTACATGAAAGCAAGGAGTTGTAGTCAGGGACAGGTGAGCTTGGGTTTAAAATAGTGGGTGAAAGAGAAACCTACCTGGACCAGATGACAGACAGTATAACGACATTTACTCTGTGTGTATGAAGAATGTAAATTTGCAAATCTGGGTGGAGACTTGTTTGAATGTGAAGTTTAGATCAGCCTCCTGAATTGATCAGGTTTTCCTCTGCACTAAATGTAATTTAAGTACTAATGTAAGATATGTGAATCATACAATGTGAAGCATATGTTTATGTATATAAAACAGGCAAACAAAATTTCATATCAGTATTTTAAATTTGTTTTGAAGGAAACAGAGGAAATGTGTGTGGTACTTATTTCTAACTTGCCTAATAAAGGATATTCTGTAGAGGAAATTTATAACTTGGCAAAACCATTCGGTGGTTTAAAGGATGTTTTGATTTTATCATCTCACCAGAAGGTAAGAATTGTGACTATTCATATTTCTTGAAATTACATTTTGAAAAATACTAAATTCACAATACTGGAAAGGATTTACAAGCAGCATGTCAAGGTAATTAAACTTTTATGATAAGAGACTTTAAATGTAAAACATTTATTTTAGTATTATTCTAATCAGGCATAGTTTCTTTTTTTTTATATTTTGGTGGTACTGAGGGTGGAACCCAGAGGCATTCTATCTCTGGGCTATACTCCCAGACCTATTTTATATTTTATTTAGAAACAGGGTCTCACTAAGTTGCTGAGAGCCTCACTAAGTAGCTGAGGCTGGCTTTGAACCTGTGCGATCCTCCTGTCTCAGCCTCCCAGGCGCAGGGATTACAAGCGTGCGCCACCACGCCCGGCTAGGCATAGTTTCAATGGTAAAGGTAAATGGCTTGCTAATTTGTCAAATTTTTGCTCAGAATTTTAGTTCACTAGAAAATGTTTTGTATCTTTAATATTTTTAATAAAAGATTTTAAAAATGATTTATAAATTGCGCTTTTACTAGTATATATTATTTCTCCTGTTTCGCTAGTGAAAATTGAGCTGGGTATTCACCACTTTCAGACTCAAACTAATGATGTCAACAATACTTAGAACAATTAGGTTTATCTATGTTTTATGTTTTCAGTAATTACTGTTTTATAATTGTAAAATAATGGTAAGATTTACTGTTAATAATAAATAACTTACAAGGTAATTTATAGGGATAAGATTTCAGAAAGATTTTAAATATAAGGAAATGACACCAATAGAGTGGTAAAAAAGAGTGTTCTTATAATAGGAGTTGGAGATCACTGGAGACGTTGAAGATAAGAATTAGACATGTTTACTGACATTCAGAACCAGTGTACTTGAGGAAGTAGGAGTGAGTTGTATGTAGTTTCACGTTATTTCAAAAGTAGGTTATTTGAATGTTTGTACAACACTAAATATATTAAAAAACATGCATTAGCTGGGCATGGTGGCACACGCTTGTAATCCCAGTACTTGGGAGGCTGAGACAAGAGGATTTCAGATTTGCGGCCAGCCTCAGTTACTTATTGAGGCCTTATGCAGCTTAGTGATAGCCTGTTTCAAAATAAAGAATAAAAAAGGGGGGGGGGGTCTGGGGGTATAGCTTAGAGGTAGAATGCCCCTGGGTTTCATGCCTAGTACCCCCCCGAAAAGAATGCATTATATACGTGTGTGTGTGTGTTTGTGTGGTGTGCGGGGGATTGAACTTGGAGCCTTGTGCATACTAAGCAAGTGCTCTACCACTGAGCCACATCCTCAGCCCCACTGTGTACTTTTAGATGGGTGAACTTTGTATATGATATGTATTAGTAAAGTTGTTTTTTAAAAATATATTATTTGTAATGTTTAAAGACAGATAAGAATAAAAGGGAATGTGTTTTAAAATAATAGGGTTCTTAGCCGGGAGTGGTGGCACATGCTTGTAATCCTAGCATATGGAAGGCTGAGACAGGAGGATTGCAGTTCATGGCCAGCTTCAGCTACTTAGTCCTTTGCAACTCGGTGATCTTGTTTCAAAATAAAGAATAAAAAATAGGGCTGGGGGTGTGGCTCAGAGGTAGAATGCCTCTGGGTCCCATCCCCAATACCTCCCCCAAAAAACACATATATTTAATATGTGTATTGGGTTTCTTATGTGACAATACATTGAAATAGGGGAAATTTGGAGTGTACAGAAACAATTGAAATTGAAATCTTTTTATTATATACCAAAGTATATGTATAAATAGACAGACACAAATAATCTAGATTTTTTTTTTTTCTTTTTCTTGTGGTACTGAGGGTGGAACCCAGGGGCTTTTCCACTTCCAGGCCTTTTTTTTTTTTTTTTTTTTTTTTTTATTCTTTATTTTGAAACAGGATCTTACTAAGTTGTGGAGGGGCTCATTAAGTAACTGAGACTGTCTGTGAATCGCCTTCCTCCGGTCCCAGCCTCCTGGGATTAGAAGCATGCGCCACCACACTCCTGCTAGTGAGGCCCTGTTTTAAAATAAAAAATAAAATGGGGCTAATGAGTAAAATGTCCCTGGGTTTACCCTTTACCCCCCCAAAAAAAAAATTATGTTTAAAACATGCTCAATACTACTGACTGCTACTGTACAAAGGATACAGTAAATAAGATTTTTATTAGCATATTCCTGTAATCCTAGTACTTGGGAGGCTGATGCAGGAGTGTTACAGAACACTCCTGGGTTCAGTCCCCAGTACCAAAATGACATTTTTTGTATTAAAATGAAGGGTTGCTAAATTTTTAAAAAATGACTTTTTTTTAAGTTGTATAAGTCATTTGACTCTAAAATAAGACATTTATTTTTTCGTTCTTATATTTTCATTTTAAAAGGCATATGTGGAAATAAACAGAAAATCTGCAGATTCTATGGTAAAATTCTATACTTGCTTCCCGATATCCATGGATGGAAATCAACTCTCCTTAAGTATGGCTCCTGAAAACATGAATATGAAAGATGAGGTAAGTCATAGACTTATAACATCATTTTTATTAGGTGTCTTTAACTTTATTAGATTTGTTATAGTTTGTTATTTTACCTAGTGTTCTTTGAGTCATCTATTTTTTTCCAAAACACTGAAAACTTCTTCCTGTCCTTTAATAATCACTTAGTCTGTTGTTTGAAAGTTATTTTCATATTGAGGGAATTTATACCTTATGTATGTTGGGTTTGGAAAATATTGAAAATGATTTGAAAATAGGTCTCTCCTCCCTACTCTTATCATACTAGGACTCAAATAGGAATCCTGGAGGTCATCTTTAATTTCTTTCTCTCATTTTTCATAGTCCTTTAGTTGGTCTTGTCTTTTTTTGTTTGTTTTTGTGTTTGTGGTGCTGAGAATGGAACTCAGGGGCATTCTACCTCTGAGCTACACCTGCAGCCTGACACTTTTATTTTGAATCAGGGTCTCACTAATTTGTGGAGGGCCTCACTAAGTAGCTTAGACTGGCCTAAACTATGATCCTTCTGGCTCAGCCTCCCAAGTACTGGGATTACAAGTGTGTACTGTCACACCTGGCAATCTTGTTTGTTTTTTCTTTTCTTTTCTTTTCTTTTTTCTTTTTCTTTTTTTTTTTTTTTTTTTTTTTTTGCGGTACTATGAATAGAACCAAGGGGCATTCTACCTCCAAGTGATAACCCCAGCCTTATTTTTTACTCTTTAGTTTGAAACAGGGTCTCACTGAGTTGCAGAGGGCATCACTAAGTAGCTGAAGCTGTTCACGAACCGTGATCCTCCTGGAGCTCAGCCTCCCAAATGCTGGATTACAAGTGTGCGCCACCACACCTGGCTTTCTTGTCTGTTTTTAATTGTGAATTTTTTTCTTTTTTTTCATTTTACCTACCATTACCTCATCTCTTAAAATCTTCTGGCCCACCAAACTAATATTTCTTTGACCATCTATTTTCAGTTCTGTTCCCCTCAAGTCCTTCTTCATAAAGCCATGTGACTGACATAAAGTTTAAATCGATTCAAATTCAGCTTCATCTGATATAATAACCCTTCAGTGTCTCTGTGTATCCTGGGATGAGACATTTGGATCTCTTAAGGAAAGTGGAAATGCATTTAATTTGAGACACTTTTTATTAAAAGTCACTCTTAATTTGATAAAATTGTTAGTAATTTTTTTGGGGGGTGGTATTGGAGGTGGAACCCAGGGGCTTTTCTACCTCCGGGCTATACTCCCAGACCTATTTTCTATTTTTTTTGGAAACAGGGTCTCACTAAGTTGCTGAGAGCCTCACTAAGTAGCTGAGGCTGGCTTTGAACCTGTGCGATCCTCCTGTCTCAGCCTCCCAAGCGCAGGGATTACAAGTGTGCGCCACCACACCCGACCTGTTGCGATTATTTGATATATTTCAGTAGTGTTAATAAGATCCATAGTCTCACAAGATAAAGTTTAAGCTCCTTTCCTGTACACAAAGCCTTCCATTATCCTTTGCCAACTTTGACATTCGTGTGTGTGTGTGGGGGTGTACTGGGGTTTCTGGAAACCCTTCTACCTCTGGGCTACACTCCCAGATCTTATTTATTTATTTATTTATTTGGAAACAGGGTCTCTTAAGCCAGTGGAGGCTGGCTTCGAACCTGCGAGATCCTCCTATCTCCCCCTTCCAGTGCGGTATGCACCACCACGCCCGGCTTTGACATTCTTTTCTCATGCTACATTGGCTTTTTTGTTGGTGGTGTTATTGTTGTTGTTGTTGTTGTTTTTGGGGGGTGGTACTGGGGATGGAACCCAGGGGCATTCTATCTCTGGCTACACCCTCAGCCCTATTTTTTTTTTTTTTTTTTTTTTTTTGAAACAGGATCTCACTGTGTTGCAAAGGGCCTAAGTAGCTGAAGCTATCCTAGAACTGCTGTCCTCTTATCACAGCCTCTCAAATGCTGGGATTATAAGTGGGCATCACCATGCCAGGCTACTACTATGCTATTTTTATTTCCCAACATCTCTGTTTTTTTCTCATCCCTTGCATTGCTTAGCTAACTTTTCTTTCATTACTTGAATTATCTTTTTTTTTGTTTCTATTCTCTTGTTTTTGAATTTGAGTTTTCTACCTAATTGGTATTGCCTTATTAATCTTTAATTTAGGGAATAAGAAAAATCAAGTTGTATAGGTAGGTGTAGAGTAACAATGTTTTCAAAATGATGAAGACATTTTTTGGAAGGAATTGAAACTTTGTTGGCTTTTTAAAAATAAAGCATAGTGAATATTTGTATAGAGCATTATAAATCTTGACTAAGTAAATGAATGAAAAAGAGCCTTATACCTTATCTTTCTGGCTTTTTAGGAAGCCTTATTTACAGCCTTGATTAAAGAAAATGACCCAGAGGTGAGTTTTGCATTTACATGCTTTTGTTTACTTGTTTAATAGAAACATCAATTATTTTACTAATTTGTTTTTTAGGAATTAAACAAAACCTTAAGTAGTAATTTTAAGACATTACGATGATGGAAATGTCATATGGGTAATTTTCTTGGTCAAAAATAAGAA
Source organism: Muscardinus avellanarius (assembly GCF_963383645.1). NCBI lineage: Eukaryota > Metazoa > Chordata > Mammalia > Rodentia > Gliridae > Muscardinus > Muscardinus avellanarius. The sequence goes on from NC_137801.1 coordinate 66,073,134, forward strand.
CTAAAAGGATATCATAACCTGGGTTGTGCACGCTTGTAATCCCAGCATTTGGGAGACTGAGACACGCTGGTCTCGGTTCACAGCCAGCCTCAGCTACTTAGTGAGTCCCTTTGCAACTCATTGAGTCCCTGTTTCAAAAATAAAGGATAAAATATAGGGCAGCGGTTATAGCTCAGAGGTAGAATGCCCCTGGGTTCCACCCCCAGTACTGCAAAAAATCAAAAAGGATATCAAAATCCTTGATGTGAAAAAAATTTACACCCACTGAACTGCATAATTTATGCAAAATAGGTCAGTGTTATATTTGAGGGGAATATTTTGGATAAACATGTTCATAATAAAAATATTATACCTACTATTTTGATATGTTTGGTTTCCCAAATCTAAAATGGAAACTGTTCTATTGGCCTGGGGATGTAGCTAAGTGGTAGAGTGCTTGCCTTTGTATATACAAAACCTTGGGTTCTATTCCCTCTCTCTGAATTCTATCCCTAGCACCAGAAAAGTAAAAAGTAAAAAAAAGGGATGGGACTCTCTTTATCTACATTGTATCTTTTCATTTTCTTACCCTTGGGAGAAGAAATCATCTGGCTTCTGTAATACTAACTTAGTATTAATCTGTGTTTCACAGTTTGATGCTGCAACTTTTTTTTTATGCTCTCTTAAAAAAATAGGCAAATATAGATAAAATTTACAACCGATTTGTACATCTTGATAATTTACCAGAAGATGGACTTCAGTGTGTGCTTTGTGTTGGACATCAGTTTGGCAAAGTGGATCACTATGTATTCATGAATAATAAAAACAAGGTAACAAGTTTTTGCTTAATTTAGGTGTTTTGTAGAGAATATATAACTTCATTTATAAGGAAAGAAGTTAAATTCATAATTTAGCTTAAAACTAAGAACGAAAATTAATCATCTATTTACATTTTATGCCTCTTGTATCTGTTTCAGTCTTATCTCCTTAAAACTAGATTTGGATCAGCAATATATTACTTAGGCAGGATTTCATATTATTTACTTTGTATAAAATACTTAATTGGAGAAGGTATTCCCAGTACTTAGGAGGCTGAGACAGGAGGATTACAGGTTCACAGCTACCCTCAGCTACTTAATGAGGCCCTCCTTAATGTAGTGAGATCCTGTTTCAAAATAATGAAAAATAGAGTTGAGGATGTAGCTCAGAGTAGAATACCTCTAGGTTCAATCTCCAGTATTGCTTTGACCTTTGCAGCATTTAGGATTGTCATCTCTTGTTTATTTACTTTGAAATAAGGACTAACTTGAAAGAAAAAAAATCATTTTTGTTGTTGGTTTGGTGCTGGGGATCAAACCCAGGGCCGTTCTATCTCCAAATTATAACCCTAGCCCCTTTTTTTTTTTTTTTTGGTGGTACTGGGGTTCCTGGAAGCCCTTCTACCTCCGGGCTACACTCCCAGACCTATTTTTGCATTTTTATTTGGAAACAGGGTCTCCTAAGCCAGCACGCGGGGCTAGCTTCGAACCTGCGCGATCCTCCTGTCTCCGCCTCCCAAGCGCGGGGATTACAAGCGTGCACCACCACGCCCGGCTAACCCTAGCCCTTTTTCTAAATTATTTTTTTGAAACAGAGTCTCACTAAATTGCTGAGGGCCTAGCTAGTTGTTGAGGCTATTCTGTGGTCCTTGTGTCTCTGCCAAGTATTGGGATTACAGGCATGTGTCCTGCCACATCCAGTTTACCTTTTTTTTTTTTTTTTTTTTTTTTTGGTACCAGCAGTTGAAACCAGGGGCATTTTACCTCTGAGCCACATTTCCAGCCTTTTTATATTTTGGTGTGATACTGGGGATGAAACCCAGGGGCATTCTACCTCCAACCTATGCTCCTGGCCCTATTTATTATTTATGTTGAAACAAGGTCTCACTAAGTTGCAGAAGGCCTCACTAAGTAGCTGAGGCTGTCCTAAAACCCGGATCCTCCTGTTTGAGCCTCCCAGGTACTAGGATTATGGGCATGTGCCATCACGCCCGGCTTCCTGTTTTTTATTTTTGTTTTGAAACCAGGTCTCACTACGTAGGCTATCCTTCATCCTGCCATCTTCCTGTCTCAGCCTCCCAAGTATTGGGATTACATACACCACCACACCTAGCTATGCACAAATTCTTTAAAACTTTAAGAGAAACAAGTATTGTGAATTATACAAATTTTGCCATTTGCAAAACATTTACCAACTTAAAGTATCAGTTCATTGGTATTAATCACATTCATGTTATGCAATTATCATCACTTCATTTCCAGAAAATTTCCATCATCTTAAACTGAAGCTAACTGTTCATAATAATAATTCCCAATGCCTCCTCCCCCTTGTCCATCAACCACCATTCTATTTTTTGTGTCCTGTCCTTTCTCATTTTCTCCCTCCCTTACTCTTTCTTTTTCTAGTACTGGGGATAGAACACAGGGCCTCATGTGTGCTAGGGAAGTGCTTGATCTACTTAACTATTTCTGTCAAGATGAATACTCTGGGTACTATGTGGAATTGTATTTGATTTTTTGTAACTCACTTTAATCCATGTTATAGCATGTGTCAGAATTCCTTTCCCTTTTTTGTAGTACTGGAGATACAACTACAGTGTTCTACCTTAAAGCTGCACTCCCAGTCTTGTTTTATTTTTTATTTTGAAACAGTCTCACCAAGTTTCTGAGGGCCTTGTTAAATTCCTGAGGCTGGCCTTCAACCTGTAATCCTCCTGTCTCAGCCTCCTAAGTACTGGGATTATAGGTGTGCCATGACTCCTGACTTTCCTTCCCTTTTAAGGGTGAACAAAATTCTATTGTGGGCATATACCGTATTTTTTAAATTCACTCATTGATTGATGGACAGTTTGTCATTTCTGCCTTTTAACTGTTAGAAATAATGAACATAGTTGTACAAATATTTGACTCCCTATTTTCGGTACCTGCTAATGAGTAGAATTGTTGCTTACAGTAATTCTACTATTAATTGTTTTAGGAGCTTTTCATACTTTTTTATCTTCTCCAAAGGCAATTCTTCAGTTGGAAAGTCCTGAAGCCGCCCAGTCAATGTACAGCTTTCTGAAACAGAATCCACAGAACATAGGTGACCATGTATTGACCTGCACATTGTCTTCAAAAAGGGGCTTATCAGAGGTATCTTTTCTTTTTGCTATCAGCTTTTGTTCTTTTTGTTCTTTTAGAAAATGAAAAAGGCATAATGGCCATTCACCCAAAGCTTAGAAGATATACTTTAAATATAATTTCATGAATTGTTCTTTGGTAGCAGTTAAACTGGTTCTGAATTTGGTTATATTTTTTAAATTTTATTTCACAATTATTTGTAGTTTGCATGGTTTTCAGATCGGTTTTAAATTTGTCTAAATGAAAATAAACCATGATTTTGAAAAAGGTAGTATATACATCTTGACATTTTTGACATATTGATAGAGTGACTCCCTATATCTATCAGAATTGTCTGTAGGATATTTAGGATGTTTGTTACTTACTCTTCGGAAGAAGATGTATGTATGTTTATTTGTTTTATATTAATTAGAAATTTTGTTCTTGGTATAAGAAGTCAGATTTTATAGGTTTGGGGTTACATAGTGTACTCATAGGAAAGCTATGAATAGTTTACTTTCTAAAGAATTAAATTCAAGCTCAAATGTTTACTGTTTCTAAGGGTTTCAATGTATGCCAATTGAAGGAGGTAAATAATAGGACCTAATATTTGGTATCTAAAAATATTAGAGGGCCTAATATTTGGAATCTAAAGTTTTTTGCTAATTTTCACAAAATCTTGCACTAGCTAAGTAGCAAAAACTTCCACCATCTAAACGCAGATTTAAAAAGTACCTGTGAGCCAGGTGTGGTGGTGCACGCTTGTAATCCCAGCATTTGGGAGGCAGACAGAAAGATTGCAGTTTGCGGGCATCCTCAGCTACTTAGTAAGGCCCTTTGCAACTCAGTGAGACTGGTTCAAAATAAAGAATAATAATAAAAATAATAATAAAGGATCTCAGAGGTAGAATGTCCCTGGGTTCTACCCCCAGTACCACAAAAATGAATAGATAGGTATTAAAAAGTACCTGTAAGTAAATGTACTATTATATTTATATAGTTCAGTGGTGAAAAGTGCTATGAAGGCAAATAAACCAAAATAAAAAGAGAGTGATGGGAGTGTGCCCGTTGGTCAGCTGTAACAACTCTGGAAAAGTTACTTGAGAGCAAGCTCTACAAATACATCAAGGAAAAGAGGTTTTTAGAAGAGGGACAACAGTCTTTAGGGACATATTTAGTGATTCAGGAATTTATAAGAAGGATTAATATGCCTAATCCTACTAGCAAGGTTGTTTCTTGGTTTGGGATTCATTTCATACATCCTTCTTATTGCACTCAGTGATTGACTGTTTTAAATCTAAAGATTTTTAAATCTAAAGATTTTTTTTTTTTTTTCTGTATTAGGGATGGAGCCCAGAGGCATTCTACCACTGAGTGACACCCCCAGCCCTATTTTTTATTTTTTATTTTGAAACAGGGTCTTACTGAGTTGCAAATGGCCTCACTAAGTAGCTGAGGCTGACCGTGAACCTGCAATCCTCCTGTCTTAGTCTCCTAAGATTAGAAGCGTGAGCCACCACGCTCACCTTTTCTGTTTTTAATTTTTTGTTTTTCTCCTCTACTGCTTTTGTAGATGCTATATCTTACTGAGCTTTCCTGAGGATTAAACCCTAGTAGCATTCGATCTCTGAACTATACTCCCAGCCATTTTTTATTTTGAAACAAGGTCTCACTAAGTTGCTGGGGCTGGCCTTGAATCTGTCATCCTCCTGTCAGCCTCCCAAGTACTGGGATTACAGGCTTGTGCCACCAGGCTTAACTCTAAGGATATTTTTTAGAATTGTTTTTTAAACTCTTCAGTTGTCTGAAATATTTTTCTTAATCAGTTTTTTATGTTTGTCTTGGTTACTCTGGTGCATTTGGTTTTGTTTTAGTTACTTAGGAATTAGGAAGCAATTCAATGGTATAAGCATCTGTTAAAGAGATTTCCGTTGCTATCATGTCGAATTTCTCCTCTCTAACATTCCTCTTTACTGTTGGGGAGTCTGTGTAAATACTTTTTGTGGATGGGGCTTATCAACTGTCATCTTTAATGTCTACTGTACCAGGAGTATTTAGACCTGATTTATCTCACAGACCCCAGTAAAACATGCATTCTAGCACCTGTACTAGGAATCCTCTCTGGACCCATTATTCAATTTTTTTTTATTTTTTTATTTTTATTTTTATTGGTGCATTATATTCATACAACTTATTGGGGTAAAAAACTTGTGTGTATAAACATGTACTCATCGCTGATTTAACCCCTACCCAAATACCACCCCATTCCCTCCCCGTCCCTCCCTTCCTTGCTTGGCTTAGTGATTGACTTTCAATTTTTTTGAAGTCTTATTCTTTCTAAGAAAGTTTCAACCTTGAGACCACATGATTCCAAGTCTCTTTACAAATAAAAATCTTTTAAAATAATTCCACAAGGAAGATGTTGATATTTCAGATTTGTTGACTTTATTCTAAACAACAGATAATATTTCTAGGCTTTTAAAGTTAATTTATGTCAACATTAAGGAAACTTATAGGTGACCTATAACTTGTTATAGGTTTTTATATGTGTACTATACAGAAGATGATGGGACATAGTGGATTAAGGCATATCCTGTTTTTAGATTATATCGTAATTGAAAACATTGAATTTTAGACCGGGCGTGGTGGCGCACGCTTGTAATCCCAGCGCTTGGGAGGCTGAGACAGGAGGATTGCACAGGTTCGAAGCCAGCCTCAGGTACTTAGTGAGGCTCTCTGCAACTTAGTAAGACCTTGTTTCCAAATAAAGTATAAAATAGGTCTGGAAGTATAGCCCAGAGGTAGAAAAGCCCCTGGGTTCTACCCCCAGTACCACCAGGAAAAAAAAAAAAATGATTGAATTTTGACAGATTAAGTATTTGACATCTCTTAGAATGGCTTCTAATAAAATGTGAATTGTGTTACAGGCTCAGACTGAGAAAGACCCAGAACTAGGAAAAGAAAGGTATGTTACTTTGTTTGCTAACTACTTAATTACTGACTTTTATTTTCAGTTACAGCAATTATTTTTGTGTAGCCAAAAGTTCCTATCTTGTTTATTTTGTGTCTATATGAACTTGTTTTGACTTTTTGTGGTGGAGTTCTGTTTGATCTAAGTTTTTGTTGTCTTTGTATTTCATCACAGAAAAACTGGATGTATAAATACAGTTTGAATTAAATATACAAATATTATTTCTTTATGAAATATTTTGCAGAGACCCTTAAACAATTCAAGTCCACAATCAGAATTACATTCTTTGTGTTAGATATTTCAAAGTAATTAAGCACAATAGTAAAAGTTCAAAGTTTTAAACTTTCAGTGTAAATTTAGATATATTTGCATTGTACAGCTGGCATGGGGAAAAGGAATATTTGTCTAAAACCAAAAAATAAAACATTCTGCTTTGAAGTTTTAGCAACTGTAAGATTGATTTTCAGTTTCTACAAACTAGTGATTCACAAATTTAATTTGACCACATAAATACCCTCTTTTAGTAACATTCTCATTCTGATGGAGACCTTCCTTTTTACCACCCTTATCCCACAAATTAATAACTCGCTTTTTACTGTGAATAATTTACTTAGAATTTTCTTTTCTTCCTTGTATACTAGTTGATTACCAGTATTTTGTTAGTTTGTGTTATAAGAGCATGTAAGCTTGAAATAGCAGTATGAAAGTATTTAGATATAGAAAGTGCTATTTTCTTGGTCCACCAATTTTGATGCCTAAAAAACAGATTTTCTTGTGGGTTTTTCTTTTCAATCGTTTTTATAAAATTATACCGTTTTAAATAACGAAGATAATTATCAATCTATTTAAATATGCTGGTAATTTTTAAGCAATAGGTTTTCTGTATGTTTTAGCACATTAAGTTGTACATCATCAAATCAGTAATATTCACGTGCTTTAAAAAATAACACCAACAACATTTTCTTTCTTTTTTTTTTCCCCCTTGTTTTTGGTGGTGCTGGGGTTCCTGGAAACCCTTCTACCCCTATTTTTTATATTTTTATTTGGAAACAGGTCTCTTAAGCCAGCAAGGCTCGCTTACAAGCATGTGCCACCACACCCGGCCACCAACAACATTTTCTGTGAAAGCCCACAGTGCCATACATTATAGAAAGGCCTATAATTTGGCCACAGTGACTCTGACTATGAATAGAATCACCCCAAAATTCATTTTATGTAATTCATTTGACAAAGTTTATTTGAGGGCTGCAAGAACAGTAGTAGTAGTAGTAGTACAGTAAGGGTAGTGGTCGTGGTGGTGGTGGTGGTGGTGGTGGAGGAAGTAGTTGGTCATTGTCTTTTTTTATTATTTACACTTACCTTTTTAGATCAAACATATTAATAAATGGACAGATAGTTGTCCGGTCTCATAAAAATAATTTTAAAAATTCTAGAGTAGAACTGGGCATGGTAGCACATGCTTGTAATCCCAGCACTTGGTGCTGAGATAGGAGAATGACAGGTTTGAAGCCATACTCAACAAGTTACTGATGCTCTCAGCAACCTAGTGAGACCCTGTTTCCAGATAAATAAGTATTTATTTATATTTGGGAGTGTAGCTCAGAGGTAGAATGCCCCTGGGTTCAATCCCCAGTATCATAAAAACAACAATAAAAAACTAAATTAAAAGACTTCTAGATTCTCATTTTGTCATCATCTTTTTCTGACCTAAACATTAAGGGGAAAGATGTAGGGTGTGGCCAAAATATTTAGTGTTGTTTTAGAGTGAAATGATTCTAAGAAGCGCTGTTTTGTTAATATCTGTGGTTGCCAGTTCACCCTGAATGTGACCCTCTTGTTTATAATTCATGTAAATTATGTAAATAGGTTTTCTGTGTAGGGGAAATCTCATATTCATGGTTTAATAACAAACCACATTATGCCCTGTACACATCTCTCCCATACAGTGTTTATTATAAGATTATGGCTCTAGACAAGAATGCTAGGTGAAATTCCTCTAATTAAACTGGCAAGTACTCAGTGGGCTTCCGAAATAAACACCAAATCTTCATTATTACGAAATATTAAAGTTCATAGGATGTTTGTCTGTCGGTGTTAACCTTTGTTTTCATACTAAGCCTTTATTGTGTGCCTTTTCTGAATTTTGGGATGGGGAATAGGAAATTAGATGTTTGTATTCTGAATTTCCTGGAATCCTTTTTCGTGCCATTTCCCAGAATATATGGCTATGTTTTTCTTTTTTTTTTTTTTTAAAGACTGATGTGTTATTATCACTTATTTGACATGTCAAACTAACTTTCCAAGTTAAATTGATCAGTCTTGAGGTGTTCCCTCATATTAGCTAAAAAACAGATACTCTCAGTAAATGATTTCAATGAAGAAAGTACTATAATTTTTAAAGATTGGCAAATATGAAATTAAGCCATTTTTTCCAAATACCTCTGTATTCTTTGTAAAGTGTAACTGCATAGTGATTCATTCTGTATAAAACTTTTTATTGACAAATTTTAAATGTGTTACTCTTTCTATGTGTTTGAGCCCAAAATCAAATTCCACTGTTATCCTTCTAGTCCCATAAATAAATGTTTTTATATAGCCATGATTTGTAAAGCCTTTGAAGGTGGTTCAGTAATGCAGCAGGAGTTTGAATTTATTCTTCGTTATTAGAAATGAATCCTATTATTTCAAACCTAAAGCTTTTATTTTGAGAAATAATGATCCACGTAACTGCTGTAACTATGAGTGTCACACTTTCTTTGTTATGTTTGTGCTTGGCCACAGATTATATTTTGACTAGTCCTACGAACTTGGAACACTTACAAGTAGTCATTTGTACTTGTAATATAAAAAATGTGAGTTACTTCAAATAAAAGCCTTTTCAGCCGGGCATGGTGGTGCACACTTGTAATCCTAGCGCTTGGGAGGCTGAGACAGGAGGATCACACAGGGTCAAAGCAGCCTCAGCTACTTAGGCTTTTAGTAACTTAGACCCTGTTTCCAAATAAATTATAAAATAGGTCTGAGAGTATAGCCCGGAGGTAGAAAGCCCCTGGATTCCACCCTTCAGAACCATTTTTTTAAAAAAAGCCTTTTCAGCATACAAAGGATATCTTGCACAGTGAATATAACGCATGTATATTGATTATAGTTAGTGGCCAGCTTAAATATCTAAAACTTGATACCTTTGCAAGTTCTGAATAATAGGTGTTTATCTGATTTGGTAGGAAAGTGATCTGCTTCTCAAGCTTAAAGTTAACATCCTTGGAGGAGAACCAGTTTATTGATTTAAATGATTATGTGGTAGTGCCTTTTTCAATTAATGTCATGGGCACACATCATCTTTCATTGTTAACAAAGAGAATATGGCTCTTCTTTGAGAAGCATGTGTCAGATCAATCTTCTTTAATGTGTTAATTTTATATGATCATTTTCTGATGTATTCCTGCAGCTTAATGCCTCTAGTGTGAATATATTTGTTAAACTTCTAATTTGTGTTGTAGCCTGTTGGACATTGTATCCAAAAGCTAAGATGCTTCTTATTCAAAGATAGCATCCCTGATCTATAGGATATTCGTATCAAATACTTTATTCTGTTTCTGCCTCAGTAAAAATAGTGGAATCATAAAATCACACACTTTTAATTTTGGATTTGGGAAGACCACAATGAGATAACATTTGTTATGTATACTTAGTTATATATTTTTCTTTAATACTTGAGGTTTATGTTCTTAATAACTAGAAAGACTTCCCATAATGTACCCAAAGCCAAATGTCTTATAATTAGACTGCTCATGTCAAGGTGATTCTTTTCACCTCTAACTTTAAATCGCGAACAGAACTATTTAAAGAATACTTCCAAAGACAAATTTTTCTAGTATTATCATTAATAAGTACAGTTCTTGGGAAATTAAAAGCAGATCTGTCTCACTCTGTTTAAAAAAAAAAAGGTGATATGATTATAAGAGTGAAGTGTTATTTTCCCCGTACCAATTTCCATATATGTTCTTTTTAGGTAAGGTTCGCTTATGAAATTTTAAATTTAAATTCATGGATTACTAGTTTTATTATAGTGAAATATTATTTCAGCTACCATTGTTGGGAGGATAATGACCTTTCATACTAATTTGAGGTATCTCCAAATCACATTTGGTCTTTGAATGTTGGGTACAAACTTTGACACAGAAAGAAATGCCTTGGTTATAACTCACATTAGTAAAAGAAACAGACATAGCTTTAGTAGTTAAAGATAAATCTTTGCCAGGCATGGTGGCACACCCTTGTAATCCCCGCGCTTGGGAGGCGGAGACAGGAGGATTGCGCAGGTTCGAAGCCAGCCGCGCTGGCTTAAGAGACCCTGTTTCCAAATAAAAAGTATAAAATAGGTTTGGGAGGGTAGCCTGGAGGTAGAAGGGCTTCCAGGAATCCCAGTACCACCAAAAAAAAAAAAATTATATATATATATATATATATATATATATATATGAGATAAATCTTTAACTTGAGTTAAAGATAAATCTTCAAGTTTATGCCTATAATCCCAGGGATTGAGTAGGTTGACGTAGGAGAATTACACGGTCAAGGCCAAATTGGCAATTTAGTGAGACCTTAATCTCAAAATACAAAGTAAATATAGTCTGGGCATGTGGCTCAGTGGAGAGCATCCCTGGGTTCAGTTCCCAGGTAGCCTTTTCTCCCCCCTGCCAAAAAAAGAGAGGAAGATGAAAGATGTCTTAAATTTTTATATTATCTACATATTTACGTCTAAACATCTTGACCACTTCAGTGCTGATTGGCTGGGCTTTCCAATGCTTATTACAGTAACGAATTGGGAAGTCTTTACAATTGGCATCAACAGGATTACTTATACTGGTTGAATTCTCATCATAGTTTGATTTTTGTTTGTTTTTGTTTGTGTTCTTTTTTGTTTGTTTTTAAATACTTTTAGCCCTGACTTGAAAAACAGTCCAGTTGATGAAAGTGAGGTGCAGACAGCAGCTGATAGTCCCTCTGTTAAACCTAGTGAGGTGGAAGAAGGAACCACTCACAGTATTCATAAAGAAACAACCATACAGCAGGAAGAGCTTTGTGAAGAAGAACCTGCAAAAGCAGCATGTGAATCCGACTTTGCTATTGAAGCATTGGAAATGGAAACCCAAGGAGAGGAGGTCAACATAGAACTTCCTCTTGTAGCATCCACTCCAGCTAATACTGAATTATTTACTGAAAATATAGAGGAGTCTGCTTTAAACCAGCAGGTGTATACCAATGACTTTGAGAAGGAAGAGGCAGAAATTATTAACCCTGAGACAGAATTACCAATATCTGACTATGCATTTATAGAAGAAAAGAATATCAAGGGAATTCTAGAAGAATCTCCATCTGAAGCAGGTTTCTTTTCTGAAATCACACAGTCTGTTGTAGAAACTGTACCTGAAGTGGACAAACATGAAACTGTTTCAGAAATAGTGCCATCTTCTTGTGTTATGACCATAGTATCAGGAATTTGCACTGGGGATGAGAAGACAGTGAATAAAAAGAGTGTTTCTGAAAAAAATAACATGGATAAAAAGGAGGAAAATGAATTAAATATCAAGGAAACAAGAATGGATCTACAAATAGGAGCAGAGAAGGCTGAAAAGAATGAAGCTGGGATAGTCGCAGAAAAACTAGAAAAGATTATGGCAGCAATGAAAGACAAGCCTACAGAAAATGTTGTAATTAAGGGATACCCAAATAAAGGACTGGGTCAGATCGGTAAGCCTGATGAAACTGGTAAAACTAGTGTGCTGGCTGTATCAAATGTACCTAGCAGTAAATCAGGCATCAAGGCTCCTATGGTCTCTACTCCTAAGGCGAAAACAGTTTCAAAAGCTGAAAATCAGAAAGGCTTTCTCAAATCTGTGCTCAGAGATCAAGTAACTGCCGAAAAGAAACTTTCAGCCAAGGAATTTGGTCTACTTAAAAGTGCCAGAGCAAGCTTGGCAGAAAGCAGCAGTAGGTTCAAACCCACTCAGAGTGGTATTACCAGAGGAGGCAGTGGAAGGATCTCAGCCCTGCAAAGCAAGGATTCTAAACTAGATCACAAGGACATAACAAAACTGTCTCAGGAAACAGAGACTAGAACTTGCATCATCATGAAACGGGATGACAGCAACAATAAGGTGAGGAGAATAAGAAGAATGGCTCGGTGTATCTTTGACGTGCTTAGCTGTGCTGCTGTAGCTATGGAGTAGGAGATGCAGTCTTTTGTACTTTCATCTCCTTACTCTACTCCCGAAGCTCCCATTTCCTTTTCTTAAACAATTCCTTCAATTTAAGCCAATATGTAGAGTATCAAACTCAAAGTTCATAATTTACTAAGTTTAAAAGCATTACTTGGTCAAAAATATAACTGTGGTTTAAAGACAAAATTTGGTCATAAATATAACTGGTTTAAAGGAAAAGTCTGTAGGGATTGTCCTAAGGTGATTAGCCTTCTCCTGGATAGGAAACCTGTTACCTTTCTTAAATTCAAACTTCCATTATGGGGTCGCTTGATTGCCCAGCTCAGGCATTGTAGATGTAGGAAAGAAAAGATCTGTAAAGCTGAATTTAGCGACAACTTTCAGAGACTGTGCCTATACTATTACATGACTGTTGACTTAGTTTTTTGTATTTATTAACTATTTGCATTGTTTTGTATAATTGGATATTTGCTGTTTAAGTTCCCCTCACTCCTTTTATAGAACATTTTATAGTTGATTGTAAATTCTGTTTTTCTGTATTTTTTTACTTAATATTTCAGGCTTTGGCTGGGCAAAACACTAGGAATTCTAAAAGCATCACTGGTAGAAGTTCCAAATCTAAAGAGGTAAAAAATAACACTAACCCTTCATTTCTGTCCTTTCATAGCAGAATTTATGTCTTATAACTTGTGTCTGCCATAAAATAGTTAATGAAAGTTTTTAGAGAATGAGAGCTACAAAGTAAGGGATAGGAATGGGATGAAATATTTTACTTTTAACCCTGCCATCAATTCACTTTTTATCTTGAAATTTATTATATGCACTAGTAACTGTTATGTGTGTGTGTTACTGGGTATTGAACCCAGGAACATTCTACTTCTGAACACACCCCAGCCCTATTGTTTTATTCTTTATTTTGAAATAGGGTCTCACTAAGTTGTGGAAGGCCTCACTGAGTAGCTGAGACTGGCCTTGAACCTCCAGTCTTCCTGTCTCAGCCTCCTAAGTACTGGGATTACAAACATGCATCACTGTGCCTGGCTACCTACAAATTGATTTTTGATGTATACTAAATGTAGGAGGCCTGCTGGAAATTCATTTCTTTTCTGTAGGAACCATTTTTCCAATTATAAATTTTTTCTAAATATAATCATACTAGGTAGTAATTATTAGTAATAACTGTTTGCATGTAACATTCTCAAGTATAAAATTTATATCTTAGTATCATACAAATTAAATATGTATATAAATATTTTTGTGTTTGTGTGTGCTACTGGGGATGGTACCCTTCTACCTCCCGGCTACACTTCCAAACCTACTTTATATTTTTATTTGGAAACAGGGTCTCTCAAGCCAACAAGGCTGGCTTCAAACCTGCGCGATCCTCCTGTCTCTGCCTCCCAAGTGCGGGAATTACAGGCATGCACCACCACGCCCGGCTTAAATATATATATATTTTAAATAAACGAATCAGTGAAGCAATCTTAGAAGTCCAGTATGTCCCAGAGCATATTAGATATTTAACATATAGAACAGTAAATTCTTTTATATTTATTTTTTAACAGATGCATCTTTTTTCTTTTCTTTTTCTTTTATTCTGATTTTACTGGGGATTGAACTCAGGTGCTGCATCCTACCTCTCAGCCTTTTTTTTTTTTTTTCAGGACTGGAGATAGAATCCAGGGGCATTCTGCCTTTGAGCTATACCCCCAGCCCTATTTTTTATTCTTTATTTGGAAACAGGATCTCACTGAGTTGCAAAGGGCCTCACTAAGTAGTAGCTGAGGCTGTCCTTGAACCACAGTCCTACTGTCTCAGCCTCCCAAATAGCTGGGATTACAAGTGTGTACCACCATGCCTGACTTTTTGTTTTTTATTTTGAAACATGGTTTCACTAAGTTGCTGAGGTTGGCTACAAACCTGTGATCCTCCTGTCTCAGCCTACCAAATACTAGGATTACAAGAGTATACCACCATACCTGGCTTAACAGATCCTTTAAATTTAATATTTTTTGCTATTGTATCTCAAAACTCATTATTTAGGCAGTAGTTATAATCTTACTGAAATTATATACAAGTGAAATTAGATATTGTTAGAATTGTCTTTGGCATTTATTTTGTGAATTATAGCTAATTTATTTGTGGGACTTGTTAAAGAATAACTCTAATTTTATTTTAGCCATTAGGAAACTGCAGTGAAATGCTCACAAATGACCTGCATGCACATTTATTGTGACTGTTTGCAACCTATGCATGATTAGTAGTTGTTCACAACACCGTGACTTTTAACTTCCCAACAGGAACCATTATTTCCATTTAATTTGGATGAATTTGTTACTGTGGATGAGGTTATAGAAGAAGTGAATCCTCAAGGCAAGCAGAATACACTAAAGGGGAAAAGGAAAGAAGCTCTCAGAAATTTTCCCTCCTCTGAACTTAACTTGAAGAAGAGAAGGGGGAAAACCTCTACCCCTCGTGGTGCTGAGGGAGAATTATCTTTTGTGACATTGGATGAAATTGGGGAAGAGGAAGATGCAGCTGCACAGGCTCTAGTCACTGTGGATGAAGTAATTGATGAAGAAGAACTAAATATGGAAGAGGTGGTAAAAAATTCAAACTCACTTCTTACATTAGATGAGTTAATTGACCAAGATGATTGCATTTCTCACGGTGAACCAAAAGATGTTACTGTTCTGTCAGTGGCTGAAGAACAAGATCTTCTCAAACAGGAACGCTTGGTAACTGTTGATGAAATTGGAGAAGTAGAAGAGCTGCCTTTAAGTGACTCGGCAGACATTACTTTTGCCACGTTAAGTGCTAAAGGAGATGATGGAAATACTGTAAGGGATTCTATTGGGTTCATTTCTTCTCAGATGCCTGAAGACCCTTCCACTTTAGTTACTGTAGATGAAATTCAAGATGATAGCAGCGATTTGCATTTAGTGACTTTGGATGAAGTAACTGAAGAGGATAGAGATTCTCTGTCTGATTTTAACAGTCTTAAAGAAGAGCTTAATTTTGTTACTGTTGATGAAGTTGGAGAAGAAGAGGATGGAGATAATGATTTAAAAGTTGAGTTAGCACACTGTAAAAATGACCACCCTACAGACAGAAGAGGGGATAGAAAGGAGAGAGCTGTGGACACAAAGAAAACAAAACTTGAAGCCTTGACTCAAGTGGATCCAGTCACTGAGAATGTTACGGAAGAAGAGGTGAAAACCATGATTGAAAGACATTTAGCAGGTAGATTCTTGGAAGTGGCACTTTTCCCATTTTATGAAATGACTTTTTAAAATTAATTTTAAGATATGTGTGGTAGCATTACCAATAATTCTACCTTGTATTTATATTATATAAGCCAACAAATAGACATTTATAGCCTGTAATGTTTTCCACAGAAATGTGTACACATGAGCCAGGTGTAGTGGCACACGCTTATAATCCCAGCATTTGGCAGGCTGAGACAGGAGGATCCAGGTTCACAGACAGCCTCAGCTACTTTGCAACTCTGAGACCCTGTTTCAAAATAAAGAATGTAAAATTAGGGCTGGGAATATTACTCAGAGGTAGAATGACTCTGGGTTTCATCCCCAGTACCGCAAAATGAAAGAAGGAAAGAAAGAAATGTGTACACATTTCAAAAATTTCTCTTAGTTACAGAGCAGAGCTTACTCCCAATGTATACCTCAAGAAAGGATAACAACCAGAAAACAAAATAGAGTAACCAAATTAGAATTGGAATGAAAATGGAATATTTATATTTTGGGGAAAGCACAACTTTAAATGATTAAAACCATGTTCACACCTCACGGGCTCCCAGCTTTTGCTTAATTTTAGGGTTTAGATTAATTCATAAATGGACTATTTTATGTTAAAGTGATAGTTTGATTATATGGAATAATAGAGCAGCTTACTTGTAGGACTTGAATGAGATTAAAATTTTCACTTGGAAAATTTGAGAAGACTTAATCCAACTAAATAAAAGACTAGAAAGTCCCACAGGTTTGTGAAAACAAATTAGAAAAATATATATAATCAACTTGAGTAAAGAAGATAGAAGAGTTGTTTGGAATATGATAAATGGAAACCTAAGAGAATGTTTTTACTAAATTTGATAGAAGCCGGCCGTGGTGGCACTTGCTTGTAATTCCAGCATTTGGGAGGCTGAGACCCAGAGGGTCAGGGTTGCAGACATCCTCAGCTACTTAGTGAGGCCCTCCACAACTTAGTGAGACCCTGTTTCAAAATAAAGAATTAAAAATAGGGCAGTGAGTATAGCTCGGAGGTTGAATGCTCCTGGGTTCCACCCCTAGACCTGCAAAAAAAAAAAAAAAAAAAAAAAAAAAAAACTGTGTTTTATATTAGAAATAAGTTTTCTTTCCAAATTCGAATATTGTTTGGAAAATACAATTGTTGAAATTGTTATTTAATATAAATAAATTTAAGTACTGTTACTAGAGCAATAAATTTAGACTTTCTGTTTTAAAGCTAAAACTCCAGTGAAGAGAATTCGAATTGGTAAAGCACCATCTGCAGAAAAGGCTGTTGCAACAGAACCAGCAAAAGGTGAAGAAACTTTCCAAATTAGTGAAGGTAGGCCTGTCAGGGTAGGGAAGGAGTTGCATGGCATGAGATGGTAGAAGTTTCAAGATTACCATCGATGAAGAAAAGCAGTGAAATAGAGTAGGAATAGAGAAAGGCAGAATTAAAATTAGCAGATCTGGATTAAGATTTTTATATTTGTCATTTAGAGAGAAATAGAGAATTGGTATTAGAGTGAAACATATTTGTGGAAATGATCCACAGAAGATTATTTTGATCATGTAGCATCAGGTAGAAATCATTTATTGACTAGTTATTTGTGATGCTTCCAAGAAGCCAGCCATTAAACAAAATATATGAATAACATCAATAAAATTTTAAGTTAAAATAAGGAGTAGTGTTCAATGAGAGGGAAGACCTCAGTCACTCCACAAGTATTTGACATTGTATCTTTTATATTAGATACTTTCTGTGTTAAAATGCTGAAAAGGGTAGAAAAAAAGACAAGCACAGAATTCCTGAGTATTGATTTGGAGAGGTAAAGCAAAAAATTAAGTATATGTGTGACTTAAACAGCACTATTAAGAGTACCTATTTTACCATCTCTTTGCAGCATCCTTGTTGCTTTCTTTTTCTATTTTCTCTAAGAAAAAATTGTCAACCATGATTCAGTTCAAGTTCTCTGAATCTCTTCTCATCTGGTCTTCCAGTGTTTTTCCACAGTTCATTAGAGGGTTTCCTAACTCTAGAAATCTGGATCTTTATTTTCCTGCTTCTGCATCAACTAGTTCTTTCCTCACTGAAAATGATGGCTAACCAAACCTTCATCTCTATTTACTAGAACAAATAAAAAACCTGACCAGACTGCCAACTCTGATTTTACCTTCTTAGCTTCTTACACATAAAATGTGGCCAAGACTTTCTCATTCAACAAACACAAAATAAATAAATCTCCTTAACCTTGGAATTCCTTTAGCTCCATAGCAAAGTATCTAGAAAGAACCACCCAATTTTATACTTTTGTTTCTCACTGAACTGGCTATACTCTAGCTTCTTTCTCTAACTTACTAAAGTTGATGCTCATGAACCCACGTTGAGTTTTGGTTAAGTTTGATTTTAAACTGTTTTCCTCCTAATTTTGTCTGAATTTTCTGCATGGTTTATTACTATTGATCAGTTTCTTAAAACTCCCATGATGAAGTGTGTAGTCTTCCTTCCTTGTCTATTTTCTATAACCAGTCTTTAATACCAAGCTATATATAGTCAATCGTTTAATAATATGATTTGTATTTACTAACATGATTTCATGGTTTTTTGTCGTTTTTTTTGGGGGGGGGGTACTGAGGATGGAACCTAGGTGCCTTCTACCTCCAGACTACACCCCCAGACCTATTTTATATTTTTATTTGGGAACAGGGTCTCACTAAGTTGTTGAGAGCCTCACTGCTGAGGCTGGCTCTGAACCTGCAATCCTCCTGTCTCATCCTCCCCAAGTACTGGGATTACAAGTGTGCTGTTGCCATGCCTGGAATAGGAGTTCGTTTTTTGTCCAAGATTTCTGTTATGATAGGGCAACTTCAACATCAGCTTGCTTGGAACTGTCTCAACTCAACTGAGTAATATAGAAGGGATGGTTTAGTTACTCTTATATAAAAGTATATTCCATTAATGGATAGCATGTTTTATAGGGGGACCTAGCTTAGGAAAAAAATTCCACACGATTTTTAAACTTACATGGTTTGCTTTAATCTCTTTTAGTTAAAATATATATTTTTACAGTATATATTGTAATATGTAACATTAAGATACATGTGTATTTATTGAGGTAAATGTGTCTTTGAAGTAGAAGGAGCAAATGTTTTGGGGGAAGTTTATTACCTTGGTGAGGAAGAAGTAAATGATTGTAGAAGATTGGAGGCAGGGAGACTATCTTTTTTTTATAGACTTTAGGACTTTATGACCAGTAAAATGTAATAAATAAGGGCATGTCAAAGTTTTTCAGCCAGACCCTCAGGTTTGGAAAGAGAAGCCCAGATGTGTAGAAGGAGCAGTGAAACTGAAGTAACATGTCCTAGTTCTAGACTCTGTCATTCACTAGTATGCAGTCTTGCTCAAGTCAAGTTATTATCTCTTTTGACTTTGCTTTCTCTGACTGTGAAGAAATAAGGAAGATAAAAATAGGAATTCCTTGTCTAGCTCACATGAGATAGAAACTAAATGAACAACATTTATGCAAAAGGGATTTTGCAAATACTATCAAACATTCAACTACTCTGGATAACCTCAATTGGCTTGGAACTAGTTTCCATTTTTGTTTACCCTAAGATTATATTTTACAGAGACTTCTAGCATTGTTACTTGTTAAGCGCTTTGCTAAACGTCATTTTGTGATTTCACTTGCGATTCAGATCAGAAGTATTCTTTTCTTGTGTCCTTCCCCCTATCTTCACTTAGCACCTCATCCTAGACCTTACATACACAAGATAATTCTTCCTAGTAACTGCACAACTTCACTTCTTTCCTTCATTTTAAATTCTTTCTGGAACTGTATGTATAGAATTTTCTGTTACCTTTAGCCCAGTACCTCTTAATCTATTTAATAAATTAAAAAGATTTACTTGCTGGGCATGGTGGCGCACGCTTGTAATCCCTGTGCTTGGGAGGCTGAAACAGGAGGATCGCACACATTCGAAGCCAGCCTCAGCTACTTAGTGAGGCTCTCAGCAACTTAGTGAGACCCTGTTTCCAAATAAAATATAAAATGGGTCTGGGAGTATAGCCCGGAAGTAGAAAGCCTCTGGGTTCCACCCCAAGTACCACCAAAAAAAAAAAAGATTTACTCATTTATTTCTTACATGAATGAACCTTGGAGAGTAGTGTGTGAAGAATAGTCAGGTGTTTCTTTAAGTATTAAGTTTGTCTTTGATGGTAAGGATTATCTGACATTAACTTTACAGAGTTTAAATGTATTTTTTATACTTTCCCTTTTTTTCCTTCTTCATCGAATGACTTTAGTTGATGAAGAATCTGGATTAAAGGATTCAGAACCAGATAGAAAACGAAAGAAGATTGAGGACACTTCTTTAGGCAGTTCATTGGCACCTGATGTCCCTGAAGGTACATTTTTCTTTATCCCTATGAAAATTTTGCATCATAATTTTTTAGCTGTTTAGATAATTATTGAATAACCTTGCTTGGGGGGGGGTGCGGCTGGCTTCGAACCTATGCGATCCTCCTGTTTCTGCCTCCCAAGCGCGGGGATTACAAGCGTGCGCCACCACGCCTGGCGAAACCTATGATTTCTGATAACAGCTTATCCAGGCTGTTTTTAACCTGGCAAGGATATTTTTATTGTACTCTTTAAAGTTTGAGCTACATCTCCTCTATTATTTCTGATGCTCTCTCTGCTGCTGTGGTGAGAATTAAGTTATACTTGGACCCAGGCAGAAACTTCAGTTAAAACAGAACATGCTGAACAGCTCGGCTAGCAAACTTTTCTCATCGCTATTCAAGGTGAACCGAAGGGGATTTTATTTGTTTAGCCAGTATACTGTACAAGCAGACAGTTGTTGTGTCTGCCTCTTGTTTATTTATTTATTTATTTGTTTATTTATTTATTTGGTGGTACTAGGGGTGGAACCCAGGAACTTTCTACCTCCAGGCTATACTCAGACCTATTTTGTACTTTTTATGGAAATGGGTCTCACTGAGTTGCTGAGAGCTTCACTAAGTAGCCAAGGCTGGCAGTTCTCCTGTCTCCGCCTCCCAAGCACTGAGATTACAAGCATACACCGCCACGCCCGGCTTCTTTCTTTTGTTTTAACTGGATATTATTAAGATGTTTATTTTAGCCGGGCATGGTGGCGCACGCTTATAACCCCAGCATTCGGGAAACTGGGATCGCGGTTTGTAGACAGCCTCAGCTACTACTTACTGAGGCCCTCTGCAACTTAGTGAGACTCTCTTTCAAAGTAAAGAATAAAAAAAATAGGGCAGGGGTTGTAGCTTGGAGGCCGAATGTCCCTGGGTTCCATCCCCAGACCCGCAAAAAAAAAAAAAAAAAAGAAAGAAAGAAAGAAAAAAAAAAAAGATGTTTATTTTAAACTCTGAGGTTCTGATCCAGTGTCTTGCTATTCTGAGGGATAATTGAGCATTTTTTTCTTATCTGAAGATTCTCTATGGGAATCTATTCAACTTGCAGTATGCCAGTGCAGTGGTATTCTGGTATTCTCTAGAGGGTCTAGAATATTATAGAATTAGTTAAAAGATAAGAGTGTGTGTTCTGCAAATAAAGCTATTGCTCTTGATCCCTAAGTAGATAGCAGTATATACTCTGCTTACATGTAAGTCTATACTGTGCTTAAGAAGTTTTTCATGTTTGAACAAATTGACAACTTTTCACGCTGTGTGCATGTATATCACTATCTCTGTGAACTACATAATGGTGTAAGACTACAGTGTACCAATAAAAGTAAAAAAATTTAATTTTATTCCTTTCTCTTCTCTCTCTCTGCCTTCTAGATTTAGACTTTCTTGTACCGAAGGCTGGGTTCTTCTGTCCAATTTGTTCCCTCTTCTACTCAGGTGAAAAAGCAATGACAAATCACTGCAAGAGTACACGCCATAAGCAGAATACAGAGGTAATTTATTATTCTTCTAAGAATCTTCATGTCTTGTAATTGAACTAGTTAAGTAAATGTAAAATGAACTTTTCCCCCCTTTGTGAGAACTTCTGAATGTTTATGCCAGTTTAGTCTCAAGCCCCAAATCCTGTTTTCTCCTTCACTGTACCTTGCCAGTAATTTCTAGCTCTTATTTCTTTTCCTTGAACAATAGTATTTGCCAGAACAGATTCTATAGATCTGTAGTCTCATATAACACTCGATTAAAGTGTGAGAAACTACATATTCTGATCCCCTGTTACAGTCATGTACATGTTAGCATACTGAATTGTATAACCAGAATGAATTCTGCTTAAGCTTATATAACCAAATTCCCTAAACTGATTTCATCACAAGCCATTTTTTGTTTTTTCAGTCATACATATCTTTTTTGGGGGGGGTACTGGGGATGGAACCCAGGGGCATTCTACCTCCGAGTAACACCCTCAGCCCTATTTTTTATTCTTTATTTTGAAAAGGGCCTCACTAAATAGCTGAGGCTGTCTGCAAACCGGGATCCTCCTGTCTCAGCATCCCAAATGCTGGGGATTATAAGTGTACACCACCACACCTGGCTCTGGCTTCAGTCAAATACAGATCTTTAGGAAGTGCTACATTAGAGAACCATCATTTGCCACAGTTGAAGCATTGGTTCTGATTCTTCCTGAATGTTTGAAGTTGTTTTATGTATCTGCTCTAAATTTGCAGCACAGGCACTCATCTTAACATTTATTGGGCTGAATGTTAATATATGGTGCTATATTAGTAATCTTTATTTTGTATGATTAGGCTCTTTTAAATTGTAAATACAATTAAATGCACTACAGAAGTTCACAAACAGAAACGACATCTAATATATCTTTCATATTGCAAATTGCTTTTAACAGAAGTTCATGGCCAAGCAAAGAAAGGAAAAGGAGCAGAATGAGGCTGAAGAAAGAAGCTCTAGGTGACTGGAGGAAAGATGAAAGATTTCATTAGAAATTTGTTTAGGGTCCAGTTGATTTGTGTATTTTTGTTATTACTTAATTTGTAATTTTTGTTTCAGAGGCAAATATGTTGTACAAATTTCTGATTGCCCTGATGTAGAGAGATTGATGGGGAAAGTATGATGGGTTTGATTTTTATATCAAGTCATCAGGCATGGAGAAATATCTTTTTGAAGTGTTAAAATAAATGTTCCTACTGTATATTTAAAATACCATGTTGTGTTTGTGACTTTATTAAAGCCTAGCTTGCCTCTGATTACAGACAAGTTCTTTTCTACCACTTTTGTGATTTGGAATGTTTGAGAATTCTTCCTGTATTACTGGAAGTCATAGCATAACAAGAGTTTTACTTTGTTTTATTCATCCATGTTTACAGGTTAAAGATTTCTTAAAATTCCCCATGTTTTTTCTGGATAAAATTAGATTGTATCATTTTTGACCCAGGTAGTTTTTTGAGTAAAATATTACTTATTTTTTAGATGTGTTTAGGAGACCTTTTTTTGTGTGTGTGGTATTGGGGTGGAACCCAGGGACATTCTACCTCTGAGCTGCACCTGCAGCCCTATTTTGTATTCTTTTATTTTGAAACAGCGTCTCACTGAGTTGCAAAGAGCCTCACTAAGTAGCTGAGGCTGTCTGCAAACCTAGATTTTCTTATCTCAGCCTCCTAAATGCTGGGATTACAAGCGTGCACCACCATGCCTTGCTTCAGAAGATATTTTTATGCTTCTGTTAACACCTACTGTTTCTGCCAAGAGCCATTTAAAGTAGCATCTTTGAGTCATTTTCATTAGCTTAAATTTACAGAAAAGCCTTCACTGCCTATCAACTATCAAAGAGGGTTTTTTAAACCCATTATAAGAATTTGTAAGCCAGGCATGGTAGTGCACGCTTGTAATTCCAGTACTTGAGATGCTGAGACAGGAGGATTGCAAAGGTTCTAAGCCAGCCTCAGCTACTTAGTGAGCTCTCAGCAACTTAGATCCTGTTTCAAAATAAAATATAAAATGGGTTGGGGGTGTATCCCGGAGATAGTAGTCCCTTGGGTTCCATTCCTAGAGCCACATTTAATTAATTAATTAATTAATTAATACATGAATTTCTAGAGGTATAAGAAAATAACTTGTTGGGTATGGTGGCGCACGCTTGTAATCCCAGCATTCAGGAGGCTGAGACAGGTGGATCATGGTTCGTGGACAGCCTTAGCTACTTAGGCCTTTGTAACTCAGTGAGACCCTGTTTCAAAATAAAGAATAAAATAGGGCTGGGTTGCAGCTCAGACGTAGAATGCCCCTAGGTTCTATCCCAGTACCACAGAATAATAATAATTATTATTATTACTTAATGAGGCAGGCATGGTAGCACATGGCCTGTAATCCCAGTATTTAGGAGGCTGAGTCAGAAGGATTTAAGGTCAGCTTTAGCAACTTAGCAAGATCCTTTGCAACTTACTGAGACCCTCTTTCAAAATAAAAAGTAAAAAGGTCTGAGGGGTATAATCTGGGGTTACAAGCCTATGCCACCATGCCTGGTTCCTTTAAAATTTAAGACAGGATCTTTTCACTAAGTTGCCATGGCTGGCCTCAGACTTCCGATCCTCATGTTTCACTCAGCCTCCACAGCCGCAGGGATGTACCGCAGTGCCCGGCAAGAGCTGCTGCAGGTTTCTGGTCTTCGCTCTTGTTGGCTGTGAGGAAACTCCTGTGCTGTGATGAGATTGAGCAATCTAAGAAAGTTGTTTGCTGTTAATGTTTCCCTCCATGAAGCCTGTCTATTATTACCTAGCACATTGTTATCTTGGAAAAACTAAGGAATCAACAGGAAGACAATTCAGTTAGTAGGCATATATCTGAAACATGGCCTGACTAGAAAAAGAAAAAAAAAAAAAAAGGAAAATGTTAAAGGATAAAAGGATGCGGATATAACTCAGTGGTAGAGTAGTACCTCTAGGGTTTTTTGTTTTTTGTGGTACTGAGGATGGAACCCAGGGGCATTCTACCCCCAGCCCTGTTTTTTATTCTTTATTTTGAAACAGGGTCTCACCAAGTTGCAAGGGGCCTCACTAAATAGCAGAGACTGTCTGTGAACCAGGATCCTCCTGTCTGGGCCTCCGGAATGCTGGGATTACAAGCGTGCACCACCATGCCCGGCTTGAGTACTTCTAGGTTTAAGCCACAACAATGGAAAAACAAAACAAAAACAAAACTATCAGCAGTTTGTTTGCTGCCTGCCAAACTTAGTGCATACTTAGTTTAGACTTGGCCATGGCCTGGGCAACATTACAAAATACTACAAGCCACAGAGGAGGAAATGGAGTGGGGAGAAGGATGGCTATGAGTGCCTGGAATCTGTTGGAATTACATCCATACAAGTGCATGAAGTAATAGGAGGGGAAGTGCTGTTAAAATGCTGGAGAATGAGGTGCTGTGCAAGCTGAAGCACCATGGGATGAACAAGAATCTTTTTTCCTGGGTCTGCTTTTATCATTTTTGCAACCAGCGAAGTTACAAGCTTCTTTACTCTTTCTGGATGCACATTGAGTTTAATTCTAAGGAACTAGGTGTAAAACTCTTATTTCCTTCTAATTAATTATCTAGAAAGCAGGCATGGTGGTGCACACTTGTAATCCCAGTACTCGGGAGGCTGAGACAGGAGGATCCAGGTTTGTGGCCAGCCTCAGCTGCTTAGGAACCTCCTGCAACTTAGACCCTGTTTCAAAATAGAAAATAAAAAAAATCGGGCTGGGGGTGTAGCTCAGAGGTGAAATGCCCTTGGATTTAATCCCCAGGACCACCCCCCCCCAAAAAAAAAGCAGTTTTATTCTTTGGGAATTGTTACTCTAAATTCAAATAAATAGAACTGCAAAAGCATAAAAGTAGTGTGGTTTGTGCTATGTCCTAGTGACTGATGTTTACAATGGTAAATTATGTTCCTGTCTGGTGCCTTTTGCACTTAATACTGGTAATTTTTATCATGGGATCCCAAGTACAAAAAGGTTTTGTGAGGTTTTTAAAAAAGTAAGCACAAGTGGGACGTGGTGGCGCATGCTTGTAATCCCTACGCTTGGGAGGCGGAGACCGGAGGATTGCGCAGGTTCGCCTCACTGGCTTAAGAGACCCTGTTTCCAAATTAAAAAATTAAAAAGGTCTGGGAGTGTAGCCCGGAGGTAGAAGGGTTTCCAGGAACCCCAAAAAAGAAAAAAAAAAAGTAAGCACACATTCTTTGCATATACTTTTCCATTTATTCTCCATGTTTTCAGAAAACTGAAATATTTTCTTTCTGTAGTCATACCACATGTGGAATGCATGTTCATAACAGTTTCTGCTTATTAGCGAGTTGAGGGATATAACTTGAATTGCTACCTTCTTTATAGATTTCTATCATTTCACCATTTATATACCTAAGCAGAAGTACATGGCTTTCAACTTGACCTCTGCTTTTAGATTTTATTACCCTTCCTGCTATAGAATGCTATGGAAACTTGCCTCTCTAAAACTATTCCTTTGTGTGTTTTTTTATTATGGGGAGTCAATTTTCTAAAACGGAAAGTTTTTATTTTAGTATTATTTGATTGTGGAAAATATGAAACAGTTTTAAAATCCTGAATGGACTGGGCATGGTGGCGCACGCTTGTAATCCCCGCGCTTGGGAGGCAGAGACAGGAGGATCGCGCAGGTTCAAAGCCAGCCACATGCGCTGGCTTAAGAGACCCTGTTTCCAAATAAAAAGGTACAAAAATAGGTCTGGGAGTGTAGCCCAGAAGTAGAAGGGTTTCCAGGAACCCCAGTACCACCAAAAAAAAAAAAAAAGAAAAATACTGAATAGGATAATTTATCCAATATCCTCTTAAACAAATTACCTAGTTTGAATCATTATCAACTCAAGACCAATGATTATTTTAGTATTATTTGGTTGTGGAAAATAACAAACATAATAAAAATACAGAACAATGCTGGGCGTGGTATCACACATTTGTAATCCCTGTGCTTAGGCGGCGGAGACAGGAGGATTGTGCAGGTTCAAAGCCAGCCTCGCTAGCATAAGAGACCCTGTTTCCAAATAAAAACTATAAAAATAGGTCTGGGAGTGTAGCCTGGAGGTAGAAGGGTTCCATCCCCCGCACCACCAAAAATAAATGAATAAGTAAATAGATAAATAAAATGTAAATAAAAATACAGATGACGATTTTTTTTAAAAATATGGAATTAATGAATTTGTTAGTCATCCTTGAACGGGACATGCCAATCTTCTCTGTACCGTTCCAATTTTAGTATATGTGCTGCTGAAGTGAGCACAGAAGAGAATATTTTATCCAATATATGCTTATACACTAATTACCTAGTTGCAGCCATTATCAACTAAAGGCTGATAATTACAGTCAATTCCATAAGCAACTATTATTATTATTATTATTATTATTATCATTATTATTATTATTATTATTATTAGTGGTGGTACTGGGGTTCCTGGAAGCCCTTCTACCTCCGGGCTACACTCCCAGACCTATTTTTACATTTTTATTTGGAAACAGGGTCTCCTAAGCCAGCGCGTGCGGCTGGCTTCGATCCTGCGCGATCCTCCTGTCTCTGCCTCCCAAGCGCAGGGATTACAAGCGTGCGCCACCACGCCCAGCTGCAACTCTTATTATTTTAAAGTAGATCTCAAAACGGCATGGTGGTGCACTCCTGTTAATTCTAGTAACTCAAAAGGTAGAATGCAGCCAGGCGTGGTGGTACACGCTTGCAATCCAGTACTTGAGAGGCTGAGACAGGAGGAACGCACAGGTGCCAGCCTCAGCTACTTAGTGAGACTCTTGGCTACTTAGACCCTGTTTCCAAATAAAATGGAAAATAGATCTGGGAGTGTAGCCCAGAGGTAGAAGCCCCCTGGGTTCCATCCCCAGTATACACACACACACACACACACACACACACACACACACAAAGGTAGAATGCCCCTAAGTTCAGCCTCTAGTACAAAAAAATAAAAAAGTAGATCTCAGTATGTTAGGTTTTTTTTGGTGGTTTTCTTTTTTTTTTTTTTTTTTTTTTGGTGGTACTGGAGGTGGAACCCAGAGGCTTTTTACCTCCGGGGTATACTCCCAGACCTATTTTATATTTTATTGGAAACAGGGTTTCACTAAGTTGCTGAGCGCCTCACTAAGTAGCTGAGGCTGGTTTCGAACCTGTGTGATCCTGTTTCAGCCTCCCAAGCGCGGAATTACAAGCATTCGCCACCACGCCCGGCCGCAGCATGTTGACTCAATGTTTTATCGTATATTTCTAAAAAGTAAGGATTCTTCGTTCTTTTTAATGAGATTACAAACCTGTGCCACCACACCTGGCTTTTTTTTGTGGGGGGGATGGTACTGGGGATGGAACCCAGGGGCATTTTACCTTCGAGCTACGCCTTCAGCCCTATTTTTAGTCTTTTTATTTTTGAAACAGGGTCTCACTGAGTTGCGAAGGGCCTCGCTAAGTAGCTAAGGCTGTCTGTAAACCCCTGTCCTCTTGTCTCCAACTCCCAAATGCTAGGAATACAAGCTTGTGCCACCACGCCCGGCTTTATTTTTATTTTTTGAAACAAGGCTTTTCTGGGTTGATGAGAGTCTCACTACTTGCTGAGCCTGGCCTCAAAGCTTTGATTCTCCTGTCTTGGCCTCCCAAGTACTGGGATTACAGGTGTGCACCACCACACCTAGTTTTACAATATTTTGTTCTCAAAACAATCATTATTGTTTTTATCTGGGTGGCACACATCTGTAGTCCCAGTACTTGAGAGGCTGAGACAGAAAGATCACAGGTTGGAGGACAGCCTCAGCAAGTAGTGAGACTCATCAACAAGACCCTGTTTCAAAATAAACAGGGATGGGGGTCTAGCCCGGAGCTAGAATGCCCCTGGGTTCCGTCGCTAGTACCAAAGAAAACAAAATACATCATCATATTAGTTATTCCAAGTCAGATTAGGACTTAATGGTTTTCACTTATCTCTTCTATTTATTTTTATTTTTTTGCAGGTCTGGGGATGGAACCCAGGGGCATCGACCTCCAAGCTACATCCCCTGCCCTATTTTTTTTTTTCTTTAATTTGAAACAGGGTCTCACTAAGTTGCAGAGGGCCTCACTGAGTAGCTGAAGCTGTCCGCAAACCGAGGTCCTCTGTCTCAGCTTCCAGAATGCTGGGATTAGAAGCGTGAGCCACCACGCCCGGCATTACCTTTTCTATTTTACGTCTAGATCCTCTTTACCTTATGTCAAGAATTCTTGAGCCGGGCATGGTGGTGCGCTTATAATCTAGGCATGCTTATTATCCTGGCATTCAGGAGGCTGAGACCTTGAGGATCACGGTTTGCAGACATCCTCAGCTACTTAGTGAGGCCCTCTGCAACCTAGTGAGACCCTGTTTCAAAATAAAGAATAAAAAATAGGGCAGGGGGGTGTACCTCAGAGGTCGAATGCCCCTGGGTTCAATCCCTAGACCTGCAAAAACAAAACTTAAAAAAAAAAACTTGCTGGGTGTGGTGGTTCAGGATTTGTAATCCTAGTACTTGGGAGGCTGAGATAGTACTTAATGAGACCCTGTTTCAAAATAAAGAATAAAAATAGGGCTGAGGGTATATTTTGGAGGTAGAACATCCCTGGATTCAATGCCTATTACTGGGGTTGGGGAGAGACTCAGGGATATTAGAATGATAAAATTAAACTGTCATTAAATTGTTTAGCTTTATTTCACTTTATAGTCACAGAATAGTACCAAGATTGCCACACTGTGATCACGGGAAACAGTTTAAAAGGCTTATTTTTACTTTTGTTCCTGTTTTATCCTTACGGTATGTATATTTTGTTTGAATTATGGGGCTTTTACTTTTTTTATTCACTTGGACTAGTTCTTTTAGCAGTTTTGCTACCATCTGGAGTCACATCAAAGTGCATTTGTGTAGGATTTGGGACATTTCATTTTTAAATTTTGCAGTATAGGCAGGCATGGTGGTGTACACCTGTAGTCTCAATGCTTGGGAGGCTGAGAAGGGAGCATCACAGATTCAAGCCAGCCTCAGAAACTCACAGACAAATGAGACCTTGTTTGTTTGTTTGTTTGTTTGTTTTTGGTGGTACTGGGGGTGAAACCCAGAGGCCTTCTACCTCCGGGCTATGCTCCCAGACCTATTTTCTATTTTATTTGGAAACAGGGTCTCACTAAGTTGCTGAGAGCCTCACTCAGTAGCTGAGGCTGGCTTTGAACCCGTGCGATCCTCCTGTCTCAGCCTCCCAAGCACGGGGATTACAAGCGTGCGCCACCACGCCCGGCTAGAATGAGACCTTGTTTTAAAACTAATTTTAAAAAGCATTCAGGATTCAGTCCCTAATATTAAAAAGCAATACCATATGGAGTTGCTTCCAAAATATTACTTAGGTATAAATATGGTACCCAAACATATTTGGGAAGATGTTTTAATGAAAATTTTGATAGTGCTGATGAAAGAAATTACAGACCTAAATAAATGGAGTGATGTGCTGTGTTCTTGGGTTGAAAGATTTAGCTCTTATCAAAGTTCTAAGATTTTCTATAAGGCTAGTGTAATTCCTATCAAGATTGTTTAGGCAAAGTTACTTTGAAGTTTATATGGAAAGGGAAAAGGCTCAAGAATAAGTGAAACAATTTTGAAAAAGAACAAACTGGAAGGAATCATTTCTCAGTGTTAAGGTTTACTATATAGATACTGTAATCAAGAGCATATTCTACCAGCAGAAGGAAAGACATACTTTGATGGTCCATTCTGTTCAGGCCCTCGGCAGACCGATGCCCCAAAATGAAGGCCTCTCGCCTCGTGCCCTCCTGGCTCACCCCACACTTTCCACCACGGCAAGCCATAGAAACTAGAATCCTTCTTTCCCAGGGTGGTTCATAAAAACCGGAACAGAAGCCGGGCTTGGTGGAGCACACTTGTGATCCCAGTACTTGGGAGGCTGAGACAGAAGGATCACAGTTTGCCCACAGCCTCTGCTACTTAAGGAGGCCCTCTGCAACTTAGTGAGACCTTGTTTCAAAATAATGAAACATAGGGCTGAGGGTGTAGCTCAGAGGTAGAATGCTCCACAAAACAAAACAAAGCAAAAAACACTTTCTCTCAAAGCCAACCATGAAACCTAAAAATATCACTTAAAATCTCCCCTTTATGGTCTCAGAGCTGACCATAAAGAAATTCTCTGGCTGGGCAATTGGTGCATACCTGTAGTCCCCGTGACTGGGTATCTGAAGCAGGATCATCACAAGTCTGAGGCAACTTAGTGAGACCCTGACTCAAAAAACAAAAGGTTGATTCTGTAGCGCAGTGGTAGAGGTCCCTGAGTTCATTCCCAGGACTGCCCAAACCAAAAAACCAGCCGTGCTGGGCGTGGTGGTGCACGCTTGTGACCCCAGCATTTGGGAGGCTGAGACAGGATGATTGAGCAGGTTCAAAGTCAGCCTCAGCTACTTAGGCCCTTTGCAACTCAGTGAGACCCTGTTTCAAAATAAAGAATAAGTCGGGCGTGGTGGCGGACACTTGTAATCCCCGTGCTTGGGAGGCGGAGACAGGAGGATCACGCAGGTTCGAAGGCGGCTGCGCTGGCTTAAGAGACCCTGTTTCCAAATTTAAAAAGTATAAAAATAGGTCTGGGAGTGTAGCCCGGATAAAGAAGAAAGAAAGAAAGAAAGAAGAAAGGAAGGAAGAAAAAGGAAGGAAAGAAGAAAGAACAGAGGTAGAATACCCAGAAAGAAAGAAAAAGAAAGAAAGAAAGAAAGAAAGGAAGAAAGAAAGGAAGAAAGAAAGAAAGAAAAGCAGCACAGAGGTAGAATGCCCCTGGGTTCCATCCCCAGTACTGCAAAAAAGAAACCCAAAAAACTAGCCTCCCTGATCAAATCACTGATTATGAAACCCTCATTTTAGAAAGGCTCCTGTCTTATAAGTAGAAGGGAATGCTGTTCAGAGAAGTCAGGAAGATGCTGAACCTGAATCGGCCTTGCTGGGTGTCCTCGTGCACTTGTCGTTCCATCACGCCCTTTCTCTCCTGTCACAGTTCTGCGTGGTCGTCATGCTTTGTTGACCCTAAGCATAAAAATGAATTAGTTCACCCTGGATCTTGGGACTTCATTCTGAAGGCTCCTGTGTCACATAAAACTGCTTCAAATGTGCTGGTGGCATTACATCTGTAACCCCAGCTTCTCAGGAGGCTGAGGCAAGAGGATCCCAAGTTTGAGGCCATCCAGGGCAACTTGGTGAGACCTTGTCTCAAAATTTAAATGTGTTTGTGTTGAGGTGTGTATGTGGTGGTGGGGCTAGGGATATATCTCAGTTGTAGAGTGCTTGCCTAGTATACAAGAAGTCCTGGGTTCCATCCCCAGTAATTCTAATAAAATGAGTTTCTTATGCTTTTCTCTTGTTAACCTGTCTTGGTGTAGGAGTGTTAGCCATGGCCTGTAATGATGGACAAGAGGAGGAGGACCACTTCCTCCTCTGCCCTTAGGGCTGTGGTCTAGGAGGTCACCATGCCACTGTTCATATGTGGCAGCCCTGATGGTTTTTCCTTCGTGCGGTTACAAGACTTCAACCCATAAAATAGTTCCTGACACATACCCTAGATTTCACCTCATCCTCTGGGGAGTGTTCTGGGCTATGTCAATACTTAACTCAGCTGGGCATGGTGGTGCACACTTGTAATCCCAGCATTCGGGAGGCTGAGACTGGAGGATCACGGTTCACAGATAGCCTCAGCTACTTAGTGAGGCCCTCTGCAACTTAGTGCAACCAGGTTTCAAAATAAAGAATAGTTCGAAGCTGGCTTAGGAGACCTTGTTTCCAAATAAAAATATAAAAAGTAGGTCTGAGCCGGGCATGGTGGTGCACACTTGTAATCCCCACGCTTGGGAGGCAGAGACAGGAGGATCACGCAGGTTCGAAGCCAGCTGCGCATGCTGGCTTAGGAGACCCTGTTTCCAAATAAAAATGTAAAAATAGGTCTGGGAGTGTAGCCCAGAGGAGGAGGAGGAGGAGGAGGAGGAGGAGGAGGAGAAGGAGAAGAAGAGGAAGGAGGAGGAGAAAAATAGGGCAGGGGGTGTAGCTCGGAGGTAGAAGAAGAAGAAGAAGGAGGAGGAGGAGAAGAAGAAGAAGAAGGAGAAGGAGAAGAAGAATAGGGCAGGGGGGGTAGCTCGGAGGTTGAATGCCCCTGGGTTCCATCCCCAGACCCGCAAAAAAAAAAAAAAAAAAAAGACAACTCTGCTCTCCTGGTCTGGAGCCAGTCCTAATTCCAAAGAAGAGGAGTCAGTAGGCAGAAATATAGGACATCACTGTGATTACATCGACTATCAGCGCCAAAGTCCCTTGGCAGCAAAAAAAACACAACTGTGCTTCAAGTTACTGTAAGCAAAATAGGTAGGGACTCGGCACGAAGATACTGGGTGCGCCAGCCAGCTTCCTGCCTGCTGTCTACAGCAACCACGCCTAGGCATTTGGAGCAGGAACGATCTTGGAGGGGAGGCTCACAGATGGAAACCTCCACGTGGGACGTGGACATCAGACAGCAGGAGCCACACTCTGGTCATTTAGTGTGAACCTTCGCACAAAGGCTGGTCACTTGCTGTCACTGGAGCTGCCACATCTGACTTCCTGAAGCTCCTCACGGACTTCAGTTCCTAGGGCAGCATCCAACTGGCCGAGCCTGGGCCACCCCGCACAGAGACAGCGGAGGGAGGCCCTGGCCCGAAGCTTCCAGGAGTGAGACAAGCTCTTACATCCCCCAAATCATTCGTGGGAGGGTGGGGAAGGGGAAACTGGAAGCTGGGAGCCAAAAATAGCAAATAACCACCCACCAGGGCCATTTTAACACTCGTGGGCAGAGAGACTGAGGAGTGGGACTTGGGAACAACCAGAGGCCTCTCTCTTGTTCCCCCGCTTCATTCCCTACACATGACTTCTCTTCCTTTGTTGAACTTTCCCCACATCTCTGCATGTGGCCCCTTCTGAGCTTCCTGTTCTTACTCATGTCAGCTCCAGCCCCGCACAGGCTGGCATTTCTTCTTGGTCCCAATTCCAAATCCTTGGGAGAGATGATCTGATAAAGCTTGAGTTATCTCAGAGAAAGTGGTTCTTTTAAGTAGATAAGATCTCAAACATGTCCTACGCATTGAGGAATAAAGTTTGGATACATACATCCTGGGGGTTTATTTCTGCACAGATGAAGCTGTTCAAGAAAAGTCTGAGGACATCCTGCCGTATAAGTATAGACGTTCAACCCCATTCTTTTAATCCAGTTCTTTTCAAGTCACTTTGGTCACACCGTAGTCGCAAGCTGCTAGGTGCTTTTTAGATTCGATTTTAGCTTTGCCATGTGCAGGTTCATGTTACGTTATGCCTCTGGATAGAGCCAAACTGTACTTCTTTAAAAATAGACCATGATTTGGGCTTTCCACCCCATCAACAGGGCCTCTTGCCCTTCTTCCCAATGCAATTAAACTTTACTCCCCACTCAGTATCCTTCTCTAAAACTTAAATGACAACTGTCCTCCACATACAAAACTCGTGTCAGCCAATGGATGAATGCATCAGTTAAACCAATCAGTGTATCCAAGCCAAATTCATTTTATTCAGCCACACAAAAGGGCTAAGTCCTGTAGTGAGAGACTTGATTGCTTCACCTGCTCTGCAAAATATCCCTCCTCTTTCCAGCTTTGCCTTAAACTCACTCATCCCCATTTTCACAGCCTTGGTAGAAGTCCCCATCGTCTCACCTTGATTTTCTGCTATAGCTTCTAACTCCACCTCCACGCTGGGCCCCTGTGCGGCTTCCCACAGGCCCTGCCTGTCTACTCCAGTGTACCTACTCCTTCCCAACACCCCTGTAATCCATATCCCCGTCACTGGTCCTCCCTACTACCCCAGGGCCTTGACAGAGAGCACTCCCTTAACTTCTTCCGGGAGCACTCTCTTCCTCTGTCTCCACCTCAGTCTTGTCCAAAGAACTTCTAATTGGCCTTCAGATCCCATCTCCAAAGCTTTCACTCTCCAGAGATCACATGAGGGGTCCCTGCTGTCTGTCCTCACGCTCCCCAAATTCCTGCTCTTACATGCACTTACAGCTTTGCACTGCTGTATGATTGACTTAATCATTGAATAGCCAGCAGTTTCCCCATCCTTGAGTCCAGGGCCTGCATAGATTTCCTAGGGTGGTCGTAATGGGATGGCACTGGCTGGTGGCTTAAATAACAGAAATTCATTTCTCATTGTTCTGGCAGCGAGAAGGCCAAGATCAAGCTGTCTGTGAGCAGGTGCGGTTTCTTCTAAGGCCTCTGTCCTTGACCTGCAGGTGACTGCCTTCTTGCCTGTCCTTGGGCAGCTTCGTCTGCTGTGCCCCGGGTTCATCTCTGCAAGTACACGTTTCCTCAGATCAGAGCCTACTCTACTGGCCTCATTTTAACTTAATCAGAGGACCTAATCTCCAAGTAGAGCCACATTCCAAGTACTGGGGATTGCTCTCACTATATACGTTTTATTTCATAATAAAATAATAGCATTAGCATTGTTATTATTTCGCTGAGGTTTGAACCCAGGAGCATTATACCTCCAAGCTATACCCCCAATCCTTTTTTTTTTTTAAACCCATGAGCATTCTACCTCTGAGCTACACCCTTAACCCTATTTTATTTTTTATTTTGAAACAGGGTCTCACTAAGTCGCCTCACTAGGTTGCTGAGGCTGGCCGCGAACCTGCAATCCTCTTGTCTCAGTCTCCCAAGTACTGGCATTACAAGTATGTACCCCCATGCCCAGCTCAATATATAATTCTAGAGGGGGCAAAATTTAGTCATAACCGGGGCGTGCCATTTCTGCCCTCCTGGATCCCCATCACTCAGGACAGCGGTTGGCTTTGCAGAGGACTTGATATGTACCCATTAAGGGAGTGACTGAGTTTCAAGCCCCCTTTGACTCTTTCCACCACCATCTATTGTGTCAAAGTTTAAAAAAAAAAAAAAGGAAGAGGCACTGAAAGCTACAGAAGGATTATAAATAACCATGGAAAATATTTATAATCCTGATCCTGAAATCACGGACCTTTGGGAGAGTGTCCCTCCCTACTAGGACCTCCAGCCGAGGCTGCGATCGTCTGTCAGTAGCCTTTCCTGGCTTGGGTGTGTCTGCTGCCCCATGAGCCGCTCAGGAAGAGGTTTTGCTGACAGCTGCGCACCCATCCAACTGGCCCTCTTTAGAAAGTGAGTCACAGGTTGCGGGGAGTATGGACCTTCATAGCTCCCGGAAAGCAGTTTAGTAATAAGTACTAGGACCTAAAAAAAAGTCGTATCTTGTAACCTTATAATTCCAAGGCTAGGAATCCAATCTGAGGAGCTGGCTGAAGAGAGTTCAAGATGGGTTTATATCACAGTTTCCGTTATTTAAATATTTCTCGAGCCAGGTGAGGCACATGCCTATAATCCTAGTACTTGGGAGGATGAGACAGGAGGATCCCCAGTTTGAGGCCAAGGTGTCATAATTTAGTGAGACTCTGTTTCAAAATAGAAAGGGCTGGTGTTGTAGCTCAGGGTGGAGCACACCTGGGTTTAATCCCCAATGCTGAAATAAATTAAAAATAAAAAATCTTGCTATTAGAATCTGGGAAGAGCCTAAATGTGTAACAATAGCGGAAAGCTTTACAATTCTAGTATATTTATATAAGAGCAGTTATGTAGCAATTAAGAAGGTTATGAAAATTTGTAGTGATTCAGGAAAATATTGCATACAAACGTGGGACACCAAAGGGGGAAAAGTGGGACACAGATTGCATATATAAATAAAAAATTGTAATTTTCATGCATATATACATTCAGAGGGGAATCTGGATTGGTTAATATTCAAATGTTAATTATTTATTTTTCTTTGTGTTGCTAGGGATTGAACCCAGGGGCATTCTACCTTCGAGCTACACCCCCAGCCCTATTTTATTTTGTTTATTTTAAGAAAGGGTCCCGCTAAATTGCCCAGGCTGGTCTCTTAACTTGCAATCTTCCTGCCTCTCTAGGAGCTGGGGCAGGCAAAGTTTTCAAGGCAGCTGTGCTGTCCGCCAATTAAATTTTAAGTTATTAGGGAAAGAGCCGGCCCAGCGCCTGCTCCCGGCCCTTCCTGGGGATCTCTGGTCCTCACCAGGGCGGGCGGCGCCTCTGGACTTATGGGATCCCTGCGGAGGAAGCAGGTGACCGGCTTGGCGCGGGGCTCCGCCAGGGTGTAAGGTCAAGAGAGGGGAGAGGGGCCGAACGTTTGTCCGGTCGGGGAGGGCGATCGGGCTGGACCTCTCCGGGCCGAGCCCCGCGCCAGCCCCGGGCCACCTTGGCCGCGCCCAGGCCGCTGCCCCGCCGGCGAGTGCAAAGTGCCGTGTCATTGGAAAGCCGGCCGCGCGTTGAATTTCAGCTGGAGGAGCCGAGCAGGCTGCGGGGGTGGAGGGTGAACAGAAGCCCCTGTTCTCGCGGAGGGCGTGGGGCGCAGGGGCGGGACCGAGCCGAGCCCCTGGAGCCGCCCGCTCCCTTAAAGAGCAGCTGCTCCGAGCGGAGCGCAGGTCCTGGCCCTGCCCTGGCCCGGGCGCACGGGGCTCCCCGCACCAGGCATGTTGAGGGTCTTCTTGCTCTACGCCGAGAACGTCCGCACCCCGGACGCCGACATCAGCGATGCCTACTGCTCCGCTGTGTTCGCAGGTAGGAGAGCCCGGAGCTCCCGCCGGGGTCCGGGTGGGGCTGGGGAGGGGACGCCTGTGCTCCCCACCCTGGAGAGGCGCTGGTGGAGTGTCGCAAAGACCCGCTCCTGCGAGAGAAGGGGGGCTGAGCAGCGAATTTCACCTGAGCCTCAGTTGGCAGCGAGATGGGCTGGGAAGATGGGACCCGCCTTTTCTCCTCTCGCCTCTTCTGTATCGCTTAAAGATAAATGTGGTGGCTAAGCGCTGTACTGCGAGGCGCCTCATCTCCTCGGAAGGCCTGATCCCAGGCCTATTAATAAACCGTCCCGTTGCGCCCCAGCCTGGGCCTGGCTGCTGTCCTGGCCCTTGTTCACTGACAGAGGCTGGGCTGGCAGGCTGGCGGCCACGGGGCGCAGTCACGCCCACCCCTCACCACTCTGGAAGTCCTCCCCTTGCCCGGGCACTGGGCACTGGAGGGGGGAAATTTAGCACCTGGGCGCAGCTGTCACCAGCAACAACCCGAGGCACTTTCTCTGTCCTCCCCATCTTTGCCTGACTGGGGCGTGTCTGGGTGGTATCTGATCTCTGTTATCCAATAGGGGCCCCTGAGCAGGGCAGCCCATTCTCCTATCAGATCAAGACTTCCCACAGAAGGGTCTTCAAGGGGTTGTGCCTAGAGTTTCCCTCCAGGAAGTGAGAGCTAGGCTCTGCTTCTCAGAACACCCTCAGGGCTGGACCAGGGCTGGGATCTACACATCAGGGGGTTTTGGGCTTGGAGCCATAGAAAGGAAGAAGCTTGAGCCTGTCTCCTTCCCACCCACCCTGTGGGCTCCCCTCTCAACCTCCATTACCTCCATTCCCCTTCTCCCCAGGGGTCTGACTTGCAATCTTATCCCAGGTCCCCCCAAATCATAGCATCGGTGGGCCCCTCCAGGACAGACATCCCCTTTCAGTCCCACTAGCGCGGAGGCACACCTATTTCTAGATGCACGTTGCACATACACTCTCGGACACTTTGCACCCTGGAGCTCGTGGGACATGCCATGCTCGCAGGAGTGGAGGCTCTCAGAACCAGGCCCACATCCATCCCAGCACAGGCAGCCAGCGGTCTCAGGCACGCCCACTCCTGGGCGTGGGGTTCCAGGCATCTGTCCTTGCTGGAGGGCAGGGAAAGCAGTGTGCACCAGGGGGAGGAGGAGGTCCTCCAGTGTGCTGTTTTCCTTACATGCTGCTTTGACTTGTTTGCAACTGGTTTCGCATAGTGGCCTCAGGAAATGAACTTTATCAAGGTGTTTCCAGGAGGGAGAACACCGGCATCCGTGGGGGTGGGGGATTCATATTTCCTTTGCATCCTCAGCTCTAGGCAGGCCAGGCCAGTGATCTAGTTTAACCGCCTGGCTGAGGCAGGGGCAGGGCTCTGGGCTCCTTGTCACACAACCTCAGGGGGCGCCAACCATACTCTAAACATCCCTCTGGCTAAGGAATGAGAGGCTCCTGCTGCAGGGAAGGAAGACAGGTACCCTATGGGTAAGCAGATGCTTCCTGCTCCAGCACGTCTTCCGCATTCGCAGTCCCCTAGGTGGAGGCCCCCCAGGCTTCGTGAATGGCGCCTTCCACATCTGTGCACTGCACAGTGCCTGCTCATCCACGTCCATTCAGCCTGAACTAAACTGTCCTCCACCTTCCCTGACCACACCCCCTCCCTACATCCAATACAGCAGCCTCCTACCTCTTCCCTCGTCCCCAGGCTAGACTCTGAACTCCAGCAGGAGAAAGAATGAATCATGTACAGGAAGCACTTTCTAACCCTAGAAGTGTTTCTCCCCCCTGGAGTACTGCTGCTGCGGCTTCTCTCCGGCCCTTATTTCAACCCCAAGGGCCTGAGGAGCAGCTTTCTGGTCTTTCACCACATATGTACACATCCCTGGCTGAGTGCCTGTCCCTGCCCCACCTGCCTGATGGAAGTCCTTGTCTTGCCCTCCCTGCCTCCCTTGGCTCCCCTTCCTGGAGCCCAGAGCTCACTGTAGAAAAATGAATTCTATGAAATGCTGTCTGTAGCCATGATGATCCCCAGGGCCCCCGAGGGAGACTGGCTGGATCAGAGTCACCACTAGGCAGTGGGAAGCAGTCCTGCCCTCCCCCAGCCCCTGGGCACGCTCCACCTCCTGCACTAGCCAAGCTCCTAACCCTTGTCCAAATTTGGCCTCCCTGCGGCACTCAGGCCTGCTCGCCCTCCTCCTGGCCAGCGCCAGGCTGGTGAATGATTACACAGAAGGCTGAGTCTGGGACACGCAGATGAAGACAAAACACCTTTCTGAAGACCGGCCTCACCAGCTGGCTTGAATCTGGCTTCCTGTACTCTAGGTGTCTGTCTCCCAAAGCTTCTTCTTTGGCTACATGACTGTAACACCCCGTGATGGCCCCTCACAGCCCCTCTGTGCAAACATAAATCCATTTCATGCTCACAGGAGCTCTATGAGGCCAGAGGACACGGATATTATTGCTTTTTACCCGTGTTCATTTGGCCCAGAGAAGTACAGGGGCTTGGCCAAGGTCACACGGTGGCCAAGGAGCACCCTGGCGTCTGCGCCCTTTGCTGTGCTCTGCATCCTTGGCTCATGAGTGAGGAGTGCTTTGGAATGCATACCATGCGCAGCCCACACCGGAGTGCCAGCACCGGGAGGCCCACGTGCTCTGGGTCCCCAACAAGGGACTGAGTCAAAGCAGGGGGAGCCCAGGGCTGAGGGGAGCGCAGTGTGAGACAGATGACAGCTGATTTTTAAAATATGTCTTCATCACGACTCGAGGGAGTGGACTTTCATTAAGCACCAGCAACATGCCATTTTCAGACACTGTGTCTTTAAAAGCCCACAACAATCCCCTGAAAGAGACACACATGCTTGTTATGTGCTGGATACTTCCGAATAGAGCTTTTTATTTTTTGTGGTACTGGGGATGGAACCCACAGGCATTCTACCTCTGAGCTACACCCTCAACCCTATTTTTTATTCTTTATTTTGAAACAGGGTCTCACTGAGTTGCAAAGGGCCTCACTAAGTAGCTGAGGCTGTCCTCAAACCATGATCCTCCTGTCTCAGCCTTCCAAATGCTGGGATTACAAGTGTGTGCACCACCACGTCCGGCTCTAAATAGAGCATTTAACATGAGTTACGTCACTGTCCAGTTATTGTATATATTCACATTAACCTTCTTGAATCCTCCTAGCAACTATATCTGGTGGCAACTGTTATCATCCCACTTTATTTTTTAATATTTATTTATTTATTTATTTATTTATTTATTTATTTATTTTTGTGGTACTGGGGGTGGAACCCAGAGGCTTTCTACCTCTGGTCTATACTCCCAGCCCTATTTTATGTTTTATTTTGAAACAGGGTCTAAGTTGCTGAGAGCCTCACTAAGTAGCTGAGGCTGGCTTCGAACCTGTGTGATCCTCCTGTCTCAGCTTCCCAAGCGCGGGGATTACAAGCGTGCGCCACCAAGCCCAGCAATTTATTTATTTATTTTTTGTGGTACTGGGGTTCCTGGAAACCCTTCTACCTCCGGGCTACACTCCCAGACCTACTACATATATATATATATATATATATATATATATATATATTTTTTTTTTTTTTTTTTTTTTTTAACTTGGAAACAGAGTCTCTTATGCCAGCACGGCTGGCTTCGAACCTGTGGGATCCTCCTGTCTCCGCCTCCCAAGTGCAGGGATTACAAGCGTGCGCCACCACGCCCTGGCTATCATCCCACTTTAGAGATAAGAAGACAGAGTCATCAAAAGGTCCAGTAAGGCGCCTGTGGCTCCCCACGGGGAAGCGGCCGAGCTGGGGTCCAAGACAAAGCACTGTGGCTGACTCCAAGAGGCCTCCCGTCTTTCATTGTATTCCTCTACCTGTTTCTGAGCCCAGGTTAAGAGGTGGAGGGCCAGGAGGTGAAGCGGTGTGGCTGAGACCGCGAAGGCTGGTCTCCACCGTGTGTGTTATCCTTCCTGCCACGCGCTCACCCAGGCACAGCACTCCTCAGCCCCTGCCGCTGTGGCCTTGAGGATGCTTTCTCCTCTTAGAGGGCCTCTGTGTCTTAGTGTACCAGTCAGACACCAGTTTGCCCCGCTGCTTCCCCCAGAGCCCACAGGCCTGCGGACAGCCTCTGGTGGGCATGGCAGGCTCTCTGGGGCCTCCTGGAGGTAGGCAGTGGGACTGCGGGCCTGGAGCTTAGGGTCCAGTAGGAAGTGAGAGTTGGGAGGAGGAGGCTCAAGATACACCATCACTTGACACCTTGGTCACCACCAAGGCATGAGGACAAGGACCAGAGACGGAAAGATGGTACCTGAGAGTCTCAGCTTTGGGCCCTGTCTGCTTGGGATCTTGAGCCTGGCGTTCCAGCTTGGTCACGTTCAAGCTGTGAGTCTTTGGCGGATCATTTAACCACTCTGTTCTCAGATTCCCCTGCAAAGTACTGATAATAATAGCACCTGCCAGATGAGAGGCCAGCCTCAGCAACTTAGCCAGGCCCTGTTTCAAAATAAAAAACAAAAAGGGTATAGCTCAGAAGTAGAATACCCCTGGGTTTAACCCCAGCACCAATAAATAAATAAATAAATAAAGTCATTGTCAACATGATTTACATTATGATGTGAGACTATAATGCACCAATATCAGCATAATAAAATAATAAATAAAAAAATAAAATAGCATCTGTTTTGGAAGGATGATTCTGAAATGTTACTCCAGATAAAGCACGTGTGTATGTGTGTATGTGTGTGTGTGTGTGTGTGTGTGTGTGTGTTACTGAGGATTGGACCCAGGGGCATCCAACCTCTGAGCTAGCCCTTTTTTATTTTTTATTTTGAATCAAGTTCTCCCTAAGTTGCTGAGGGCCTCACCTAGTTACTGAGGCTGGCCTTGAACCAGCAATCATCCTGTCTCAGCCTCCCAAGTACGGGGATTACAGACATGGGCCATCATGCCTGGCTCCACATAAAACACTTGCACTCAATGCATGTTAACTAAATTATTATATGTAATCATACATATTTTATAATGATCATCACAATTCTGCATGTATTGACCACAGTGCTGTGACATCATTGCATACATCCAAGAAGCCTTTCGAGATATCTTTTGCCTGGTCAGTCTATCATCAGCTCTGTTTGTCCACCAGGACCCTGACCCTGTGTCTTCTTTCAGCAGTCCCTCTGAGCCGAAGGCTTTGTCCACCTGCCTGGTGGCTGGTCATGGCCCTCACAATGGTGCCATGCCTTTCTCGGGACAAATACTCCTTTGATCACTTCTCCAAAGCCCATGGATCCTCGGTCCCTCTCAAGCCAAACTCACTGTCTCACTACCTGCACGCTCACCTCTTTCCACTGCTGTTCAGTGGCAGGAGATGCTGGCAGGGAGGGTGCTGACACCTAGCACACCCTGGTGCCCGTGCTGGAGGTGCCAGAGTTTTGTTTGATCTTCCCGACACAGCGTATAGTGAAGGGTCATTCTTTTTGCCTTCACAGAAGCCTAAACAGACCCCCAAATTTCCATCACATGCCTTGGATCACACTGCGAGGAAAAAGCGGCCTACACTGGAAGCCCCGGAGCACTTGTGCTGTGACCGGGTCTTCCCTGGCAGTCACATAATCAGGGCTGGGGCTGGAGTCTGAAATGCATGTGAGCTGGCGTGGTGGCACACACCTGTAATCCCAGTAGTTGGGAGGCTGGAACAGGAGGAGCACAGGTTCAAGACCAGCCTCTGCAACCACTGAGGCTCTCAATAGGTCTTGAATCAGCAAGACCCTCTTTCAAAACAAAAAATAAAAAGAACGGGAGGTAGGATGTTCCTGGGTTTAATCTCCAGCAACACACACACACACACACACACACACACACACACACACACACACACTGCGTGTGTATTTTACACTCTCAGTGGATACACAGGTATCTGTCAATCTCAACTGGTTGGATTGGGATATCTGTGGTACTGAGGTCCTTAAATGAATGTAAGGGGCGAGGGAAGAAGGATGTATTGGGCCAGCCGTACTTCTGGAAGACGTTGACATCAGTAAATATCAACATACGTAGACATCAGTCAATGTCCCCCGAAGGAATCCTATAAACTCACCTGCCCAACGTTCCTTCTAAGGCTAATGGCACTAAGCAGAAAGTTCAGGTTATTTTTCCTCAAGGACACCAAGTGTTTAGGCTTCAGGAGAAAGCAAAGTCCCCCACAACACTGGTAGGAAGTGGCCAGAGAGGATGAGCTGGACCAGCTCCAACCTTCCTCAATGGTCAGGGAGTCAGGGCCACAAATAGGTGACAGAGAGGAGAGGGTCACAACTCAGGTGCCTCTGGGAGCCTGGAAGGTGGGGGGATTGAGATTAGGCCAGAAGGGAAACAGAATATGCCTGTTGGATGGGTGTGAGCAAGTGTGCCCCCACCCATCCCCAACCACCTGTGGGCGGGTGCCAGACAATCAGGCAGAGATTTAGAAGTCCACTTGCTGGCTTCTTTAACTTTTCTTTTCTTTTCTTTTCTTTCTTTTCTTTTTTTTTTGGTGGTACTAGGAGGTGGAACCCAGGGGCTTTCTACCTCTGGGCTATACCCACCCCTATTTTATAATTTATTTGGAAACAGGGTCTCACTAAGTTGCTGAGAGCCTCACTAAGTAGCTGAGGCTGGCTTTGAACCTGCGCGATCCTCCTGTCTCAGCCTCCCAAGCTCAGGGATTACAAGCGTGCACCACCATGCCCGGCTTCTTTAACTTTTCAAAGAGAGCTGTCCATACATTGAGATTTGTAAGGAAAATCTCCTAACACTTAGAGCAGGATTTCATTTGAAAACATTGTATTGGTCCAAGACAACACACCTGTAGGCTGGTGTCCCTCGGGGCAGTGACAGTCTCTGATGCGCAGTGTTAGGTCCGTGTTCTCTCCTCTGGGCTTATCAGGCATCATGTAGCAGTGACTACAGCCAGGGTTAAAGCAGAGCCTTGATCTTCCCTCTTGTCTTGTCAGCCCGGAAACACTGCAGTAAACAGGGACTTGCTATAGAAACTCAGCTCCAAAACAGACCCATTCCTGCCAGGC
This sequence comes from Muscardinus avellanarius, assembly GCF_963383645.1. Taxonomy (NCBI): domain Eukaryota; kingdom Metazoa; phylum Chordata; class Mammalia; order Rodentia; family Gliridae; genus Muscardinus; species Muscardinus avellanarius. Next base: position 66,117,432 of record NC_137801.1, read on the forward strand.
TGTGGTCCTATGCCGGCTCTGTCAGTCAATTTCCAGTGCGGCTGGCACTGTCTGGGATGCTCACGCACTGCCCTTGCCTACTTTCTTAGCTGGGATGCAGACATGGCTGGTTTGTTGGTTTCTTTTGTTTTTTGGTACTGGGGATTGAACTCTAGGGCATTCCACTTCTGAGCTGCACCTCCAGCCTTTTTTTACTTTTTGCTTGAAAACAGTTTCACTAGGTTGCTGAGTCTCACTATCTTGCTGAGGCTATCCTTGAACCTGTGATCCTCCTGTCTCAGCCTCTCAAGTACTGGGATTACAGGTGTGTGCCACCATGCCCGGCTTCAAGCCTGGCTGTAATAAAGCACTAGCTAATGGCTGTATAAATGTGATAGTCTCCTTCACTCATTTAGTCATTGAGATACAGGCCTTTCTGGCTGGTTAGATTCTGACCTGACAGGACGCCCAGGATCCAAGATCATAGCCTTCTTGCTCTGCTACCCCAGGGGTCCCTTTGATGGGGTGGTCTGGGATGGCTCACCACCACCATTCATATTGCAGCCAGAAGGAAAAGGAGCTGGGGAGGGATTCCTTTTCTTTTCAGGACTCATCCAGGCAGTTGCATAGCACACATCTCTCCTGCTCATATCCCACGGGTCATTATTTGGTTTCATGGCCATATCTAGTTGAAAGAGAAGCTAGGAAATGTTCTATTTAGGTGGCCTTACACCTGGTAAAACACTGTAGAAAATGTCAATGGACAAGGGAAGAGCAGACAGGGCAGGGACAAGCTGAGGTCTCAGGCAGCTATCCCTTAGAGCACTGTTAGTAATACAAATCTCCTTGGGCTGGGTGTGGTGGCACACACTTGTAATCCCAGCATTTGGGAGGCTGAGACGGAGGATCGAGGATCGTGGTTCAAGGACAGCTTTAGCCACTTAGTAAGGGCCTTTGCAACTCAGTGAGACCCTGTTTCAAAATAAAGAATAAAAAATAAGGCTAGGGGTATAGCTCAGAGGTAGAATGCTCCTAGGTCCCATCCCCAGTACCACACACACATGCACAAAAAGTCCACTTGGGACTCCGGCTTGAGCTCTGCAAGATAATAGCTCTCTGCTGGGGAGAATTCCTGGGCAGTGGCCAGTGGACAGGTTGGGAAGTTGGAGGTTGGGATGGAAAGAGGCTCCCAGATGTGCCCAGGGCTCAGGTCACCAGCTGTTGCTTTGCTAGTTCACAGAAGAGGTGTGGAGCCCCTGTCCCCTGGACACCAGCCAAGGGTTTGTTGACATCTCTTGGTGTATTCCTCTAGAAATATTAGATATCCCTCTACAGATTTCCTCTGCGAGGATCATGGGTATAGGTGGGGTGGGGAACTTTCAGAAATCCATGCAGCAATTAAAATAAAAGATAATACCTAAAATTCCCTCTAGAGGGTGGTACTGTCCTCTGAGAAGCCCTGGCTCAGCCCAGTCTTAGTGTGGAGTCTGTTCCAGGAATCAAGTGTAATACTCACTACACCAACTCCAGGCCAGTCTTGAACTACACCCCGGCAATACCTGGACACTAAGCATTGGTCTCTGCCTCATTCACTGACTTCTGGGTCTAACTAGACTTTAAATAACTAATTACCCAAATAGGTGTTCTCTACAATTGTGATGAGTGCTAAGAAGGAAAAGCCCTGGTTCTTTGCCAGAGGGGCCCAGCCTAGACCAGGAGGGCAGGGGCTTCTTCCTGGGTGGGGGTAATATTTGAACTGAGGTCCCATGGATGGAAGAATGTGGCCTGTGAAGAGAGCGAGGAAGGCAGCTGCTGACAGAGGGGATGGCTGGCCCCAGAACTAGAAAGGGACTCCTCAGCCCACCCTAGAAACAGATTCCCTGGAGCTGGGGCTGGGGGGACAAGGGGCTGATTGGCCTTACCCCTGGATGGGGACACATAAAGCCCTAGGGTTTATGCCTAGTGCACAGGAGGCCTCAGAGAAGTGTTCGCTAGAGCGGCGAGCCTATCACGTTTGTTTTGAGAGTGCCTGGCTATAGTGTGGATAATGGACCTGATATTGCCGGGGTAACTGTGAGGTGGCCTGTCAGGGGCCAAAGAGGATTGGGGAGGCCTGCTGGGGTCATTAGGAGGCTGTGGGCACTGAGGTGGTCCACAGTCATGGGGTTCAGGAAGAGTGACTTAGGCTGCAAGTAACTGATATTTTTGGCTCTAATAGACTTAAATGATAAATTGCCTTAAAGTAATCAGCTTACTTACCTGGTGCATCAGAGGCAGGATGAGCTCTGGGTATAGACATGGTACAGGTCCACAGTGTCACCTTGGACCCAGGCAAGCTCCTTTTTTACTCTCCGGTGTGCTGTCCACAGAGTCTGTGACATCTTAGGCCTGGTTGGCAATTGTATTTACATGCTTGCTTCCTTACTTAAATGAAGCAGACCATTCACGGCCTATCCCTTCCGACGAACAATTTAGGATCATGTGTACCCAGGGCTAGACCAATATGGCAGGAGGTGGGTTCAGATAGAGCAGGATCTGCCTGGCCTGCAGCTGGGACCCTGAGCAGCCAGGTTCTGCTAGGAGGGAGGAAGGGGGCTGAATAAAGTTTCCACTACATCTTGAGGATAAGTGAGGGGTAGAGAAAGGAGGAGGAGAATGTGGTCCAACCAGCTAGAGAATGTTCTGGAGAGGGGACAGCTCCAGACTGTCCTTCTGGTCCCTCCCTCACCAAGTCTCATCAGGGGAATTGCTGGCTCCTTTATTGGCTGTTTGTTTGTTTTGTTTTGGTACTGGAGTTAAACCCAGGGGCATTCTACCTCCAAGCTACAGCCCCAGACCTTTTTATGTTCTGAAACAGGATCTCACTTGGTTGCTGAGAGTCTTATTAAGCTTCTAGGCTGGTCTCAAGCCTGCGATCCTCCTGTTTCAGCCTCCCAAGTACTGGGATCACAGGTGTGCAGCACCGCACCTGGCTTATTTTTTATTTTTGGAACAGGGTCTTGTAATTGCTGAGGGCCTTGCTAAATTGCTGAGGCTAGCCTGAAACCTGCGATCTTCCTGTCTCAGCCTCCCAAGTACTGGGATTTCAGGCATACATCCCCATACACTGTGGCTTTCTGCTTTTTGAGGGAACTTTCTGAGATGCTTTTAGATGTAGCTGTTGCCATCTTGTCTCTGTCCCCTGACAGTGAGTATCCTGAGGGCAGGGATGTGACTTATGGCCAGGAATGAGCATAGTCCAGCAAGTCAGATGTGGCTGGTGATGCATGTGGGATTCATTTATTCTCTCATTCAACCATTTAGAAATATTTATGGGGAACCTGCTTCATGCCAGGCATTGCTCCAGGTGCCAAGGACTCAGCAATGAGCAAGACAGACAAAAACATCCCTGAGCTCTTGGAGCAGATGTTCTACTGAAAAAGACAGAAATGGAATAAGACAATACACTGCCTAGGAATTTCTGCTAAAAAAAAAATCATCAAAGGGAAAAAGAAAGAAGAGGGTGAAGATTTTAACTGAATGGTGACAGCAGGTTGACTGAAAGGGAAAGGGGTGAGGATGATGGCCAGAGGGAGCAGCTAACAGACTCTGAGGACGCTGGCCGATAGGTCTGCGGGACAGCCAGGAGGCGAGGGTGTTGAGGATGGGCGGGTCCTGGGGAGAGAGGCAGGAGAGAAAGAGTGAGGCCCGGAGGGCTTCAGAGGCCAGTCACCCTTGGGTTTTATTCTGAGAGAGCCATCGAAGGTCTTTGAGTGAAGGTGGTGGGGGTACGGCCAGCGGCAGAAGATGCTTAGGGAACTTCCTGCAATGATGCAGATTAGCAGTGACAACGGCTTCAACCAGGGTCCTTAGGAGGAAGATGGAGAGAAGTGGTGAGATTTGGGGATTTGGGAGAATATATACACACACACACACATATATGAGTATGTATGTATATATGTATGTATGTATATGTATATATGTATATATGTGTATATGTATATATATGTATATATGTATATATGTATATATGTATATATGTATATATAATGTAATTTATTATATATAATATATAATAATGTAATTTATATATAATGTAATATATATAATGTAATTTTTTTCTGGTATTAGGGATGGAATCCAAAGGCTTTCTACCTCTGGTCTATACTCCAGACCTATTTTATATTTTATCTGGAAACAGGGTCTCACTAAGTTGCTGAGCGTCTCACTAAGTAGCCGAGGCTGGCTTCGAACCTGTGTGATCCTCCTGTCTCAGCCTCCCAAGTACTGGAATTGCAAGCATGCGCCACCACGCCTGGCATATATATATATATATGTATATATTTTAACTTTTTTGATGCTTCTCTTTTTTTCCTTTATTTTATTTTTGGATATATTTTGTCTTAAGCCCCATAGAATTTATGGTTTTGGTGGCATGATAGAGTTGAAAGCATGAGTAGGTGGTTTGGGAAAGATTAGAGGGGAAAGTAGAGACAGAAAGGATGGATTGGTCTTTCAAAGGGCATTGTAAAAAGAGAACCACGTGGCTGGGGGCATAGGTCAGTGGTAGAGTGCATTGAGGGAGGCCTGGGTTCAGTCCCCAGAGGGTGCGTGCACACGCACACACACACGCACACACACGTGCACACACCCACTCTCTAAAGCAATGACCAGTAGTTGAAGGGGACTTGGGGTCAAGAGGGCGTTTTATTAAGAGCAATAGCATAAGCTGGGTGTGGTGGCACATACCTGTAAACCCCGTACTTGGGAGGCTGAGACCGGAGGATTGCAAGTTTAGAGCCAGCCCCTGCAATTTAGCAAGGCCCTGTTTCAAAATACAGAATAAAAAGGGCTAGGGGTGCAGCTCAGTAGTAGAGGTCCCCTGGGTCCCACCCCCAATACAAAAAACAAACAACCAATAACATCATGTCTGTGGGTGGAATGATCCAATAGACAGAAAATTTGGTAATGCAGGGAGAAGGGCAGGATCGCCAGAACCTGGGGGGGGGGGGGGCTGTGTCCAAGAGTCCCAGGGGTCTGAGTTCATTCATAAGAATAGGAGAGAAAGGAATGGATTTGGGCACAGATGCTATGAAAGGGTTAGAAAGAACCTGGGAGCCTGAGAATGGTCTCCGCTCAGTAAATAGGAAGCAAATTGAGGATGGGGCTGGACAAGGGGGTGTTGTAGATTTGGGGAGAGAGGGAGAGAAGACAGACAGACAGGAGGCAGGTATAAAACAGCTGTCTAGGAGAGATGGAGCTGGTGAGAAGCTGGAGTTGGCGCTTGAGTGCCCGCAGCAGCGAGGGCCCACTTGAGCTGGGATCCTGACACCTGTCAAGGCAGCTGTGCTATTCTCCCAGCTACTTAGCGGCCGGGGTGGGGGTGCAGGTGTGGAGCGGGCAGAGTTGGATTCACCAGGGTTATGGCGTGTCCACGGGAAAATGCTGTATCCCTCAGAATAAGAGAGGGGAGGGGGCTGAGATTTTGTGCAGCAGGACGACGCTCGTTCCTGGTCCTGGCATGGAGGCTGAGTAAGGAGGCTGGTTACTGAGGACTTGGCGGCGGGGCAGGGACAGTGCCCTGCATGGTGCCAGGCGCTGGGGCGGAGCGACACAGAGGTGGGGCGCCAGGAGGCTGTGGTCACTAGGGGACCAAACACGAGAGTGTGCTCAGGACGGTCACCGTAAGCAACCTTCCCCCAGGGAGGGGTAGGGAGTAGAGGCTGCTGGGCAGCGGGAACTGCCCGGGGCAGAATGGGCAGCTGGCGGAGGCCGGGTTCCAGGGAATGCAGTATGATTTGAACACCCTTAGCCGGCCATGGGGAACACTCACAGGCATGCCCCTGGGGCCCAGAGTTGGCAGCACGTGGGAGTCGCCTGGGCGGCCAGCTGCAGGGGAGAGGACAGGTCTGGAGCGCGGGGACCCGGCGGGTGGGCAGGGCGAGCTGCGCCCAGGCGGAGGCTCCAGCCCGCTGCACCTCGCAGTCCAGCGCCCGGGGCCGCGCACTCCGCGCAGTCGAGCCCGCACCTGTGAGCCCCGGGCGGAGCGGGACCCGGGGAGGGGACCCCCGAGTGCGCGCCCCACGCCCCGCCGGCCCCGTCCCTCTCCGCCCACCGCGGCGGGGCGGGGCGGGTCTGGGCCGGGACCCAGGCGGAGGATCCGCCCAGCGGGTGTCCGGTGTCCTCCCGCGGCCTCCCTGCGGAGCCGGCCACTTCTCCGCCTAGGCGCAGCGCGGGGCAGTTCTTTGGGCGCGGCTGCCCTGCGGCGGATCGCTCACCCGGTGCGTGCCGGGGTCCACCGCGCTCCCGCTCCCGTCCTGCCCGAGCGCCCGGGGGCTGCCAGCCATGCTGTGCTGTCTGCTAGTGAGGGCCTGCAACCTCCCCGGCGTGAAGAAGGACCGGCGCAGCGACCCTGTGGCCAGCCTGACTTTCCGAGGTGAGAGCCCGTGGTTTGGGCGCCACCCGACTGCTCACTCTGCGGTCCCTGCTGCTTAGACGCTAACCCCAGTCCAAGCCACGGCTTCTCCCTCTGTCAGCCGGGTCAGGAGTCCCAACCAGGGATTGAGAAGGACTAAAGAATAGCCACAGGGTTTTGAATTACTGGAAAATCTAAAGTGTCATACTATGTCAGAGGTTATCATTTTTCGGAGATGATACCCAGCAGCAGGAAAGTCCAAGCTCCTACTGGCTGGTGGGCATAAGGAGAGACTGGACAATGGATGCAGAAGGTAGAGAGGGATGGGGGCTGCTTCCCTGGGCGCGCAGACAGCGTGCTTTGAATGCTGTGTATTTCATTCATTCATTTTCAATCATTCATTCATCAGGTGTCTTTACTGAATGCTGGCCATATGGAATCTGCCATGTCTTAACCAGGAAAAGAGGAACAGAATAGGGTGGATATGGCCTTGACCCAGAAAGTTTGAGGGTGTCTACTACATTTTCCCAAATTCAGGAAGCCAAGCCTCTCTCTATATGTGGGGCTTAGACTAGAGAGGGTCTCCTGGTTTGGGATGCCCAAATAATCACACCCTCCTCTCCTCTCCAGCCCCTACAGCCCCCACCCACTTCAGGCAGAGATTCCCACGGGAAAGGTGTCTCAGGAGGGGAAAGGGAAGAGGAAGGATCTGTCAAAATTGAGAGAAGGAACAATAGCTGTGAGTCAGGACCCCAGTTCTGCAGAGAAAGATAAATAAGGAGAGGAGAGAAGGTTTCCTCTTAGCCAGGAGCCATAATCTGTGGCTTCTTGGATTTGAAAAATACGCGCATGGCAAAAACAGTCAAATGCAGAGGGGGCAGTGGCAGGGTTTTTGGTGAGCTCTGACAGTAGTGGGAGCCCCAGGGGGCTCTTTAGTTCTGACCCAGGGTGCCCATCATATCCCAGAGCAAACCCCAAATAACAGTGGCGGATGAAAGACACAGCTTAGCAAAGTGACTTCCAGGTGTAGTTTTTATTCTTTGTGGCTGGGCGGTTTACATTTCTTCCTCTTTGGAAGTGCGGTTTGAAACGTCCTAGACAGTGTTGCCCCTTTCACTGATCGGTGAGTACTTTGGTGATCACTATGCCAGAGCAACTTCAAGGCAAAGTCCGTGGTTCTTTTGCAATGGATGTGGCGTAGGCCCTTGCTGTACGGAAACTGTGGGGCAGAGCTGAGGGTTCAGTGGGCAGAGCTGAGGGTTATTTAGCATATGTGAGGCCCTGGGTTCCGTCCCTAGCACACATGCTTACACACAGGCACTCAAGTGCATGTGAATGCACCTGTGTGCGCGCGTGTGTATGTATACACACACACACACACATATTGTGGCCCACCATTGTCAGAAAAAAGAAATTTCATAAAGACACTGAGCCCTGAGGCCACAGCTGCCTAGGACCCTCCGTCACTTGAAACACCTTTGGGTCGGTTCGTAGGTCTTTGCCTGGTTCTGCAGCATTTCTGGGATGGTAATGGATGGGCCTATCTACAGAAGGGAAACGGAAAGCCATGACAGTTACATGCTGTGTTCATGCCAGGCAACTACCAGCCCATGGAGTAGGCACTACCCTTGAGTCGGGCGGGTGGCCAAATCTATTGACGTTCCTTGTGGCTATTGTCCTGGCCCGGTTACCCCGAGCACTGTACCTGCTGTCCTATATTCACCACCCTGTACAAAGCCTTCCTATTCATTTGCTCCCTAGAAAGATGACTGTCATAGAATGGAACATCTCCAAGTGCCCAAAGTCTGCCTTACAAATCCCAGCTGCACTGAAACCTTCTTCCCAAAGGCACCCAGAATTCTCCCGCTGCCCTGGGTCTCCTCTCTGGATGCAACAGCTCCTGGTCAGGTCTGCTCACACCTCAGCCCAGCCAGCCTGTGCTGGGTACTGGGCTCCGCACTCCAGGCGCCAGGACTCCTTGAGAGCAGCCACCTGTCTTGTTCACTCATTGGCAGTTCCAGGGCTGAGCACAGGTGCCCGGTGCAGTGATTGTACCTTTTCTGGGCCAGCATCCAGCCTTCCTCCAGATGTGCCCGGGAGCCTGGCTCAGTCTGAGCATCACACTTGACTGTGCCTGGAAATCATCTGGAGGGCATATTTGAAAAACAGACTCCTGGGCCCCCACCCCTCAGGTTCTGCTCAGGTAGGGTGGAAAGGTGGCCTAAGAATCAGCATTTAATGAACGCCCAATGCAGGCCATCATGGAGCCACACCTTGAGAAGAGCTGATCAGAGATGCCATGACAGGTGAAACCGATGTGCTCCCCCCACAAGGACGTCAGCATGAAGTTTTGGGCTGAGAAGATGCTCGGGGAGGGAAGCCCTTAGAATCAGACCCAGAACTTACATAGCACCAGAGCTGGGTGCGCTCTATCCTGCTGCACACAATGGAGCTTTAAAAAGCATTGCCAGCTGCCTGCACCCTCCGCTCTGGAGCTAAATCCCTGCAGGTGGGGCCCTGGCATAGGTGTTTCTGGCAGATCTCTGAGTGTCTTGCATGCAGTCAGGGTGGATAAGCACTGTGCCCACAGCCCTCATGGCACAGAGGGGACAGTGGCCTGCTCGCAGAGAAGCCAGCCCATGCTGTGCGCTTTGTTCCAGCCCGTAGCTGGAATGTCTGGTCCGGCTGTCTGCACTTTCCTTGCAGTTGTTCCCTGGGCATTCCAACCTCAGATGTAATTTCAGGACCTGCCTCCCAAAATAGACTCTGAGCTCGGGGAGGATGGATGCTGAGGACAGGTTTTGGCTTCCCTACGGACCACAGGGCGGAGGCTGTTCATGAATACTGCCCATGCCTCTGGTATGTATTCATTAATTGATTTGTTAGCAAAAAGTGCCCTGAGCAGCTGGGCTGTGGTGGGCATTTCTGACTGATCATCTGAGCCAAAGAGCAGCTTCGTTTCCTATAGCATCTGATAATCGGTGCCTCTCTTTCCCCCTGACATTTTCTGTCCTGTGATGTGATTATTTATATCCGTTTCTTCATACCTTTAGTTCACTGAACAGATATTTACTGAGTACCTACTCTGTGCCTGGTGCTGTTCTAGGTACTGGAGATGTCTCCAAGGATGAAACTAAACCAGATCTGAAGCTCAGAACTTTTATTTCCTTGAAGGCCAGGTCTGCTGTGTGCCCCACTTGGTGAATCTCCACCCTGCTTCCCCAGCCCGGCCAGGGCCCGGGATTCCTTGCTCACCTTCCCTCTCCCTCCTCCCTCTTCCTGTCTCCTCTGTCTCTCCGGCCTCTCCTCCTCCTCCCTCCTCTTCCCTTGTTCTAGACCCCACTGTCCTCAGGGAGCACTCCTGCCTCACCAGGCAGGACAGGTGGGCTGTAGGTACACTGGCTCTCGGAACCTGGCTTTCAAAAAGCACATTGTTAGCAACTTAACACATTAAATATGGCTTTCTGCAGCCTCCGCTACTACTTAGTGAGGCCCTTTGCAACTCAGTGAGACCCTGTTGCAAAATAAGGAATAAAAAATAGGACTGAGGGTGTAGTTCAGAGGTAGAATGCCTCTGGGTTCAATCCGCAGTACTGCAAAAAACAAAAAATTAAAAAAAAAAAAAGAAAGGAAAATAGCTTTCTGAAGCTGGGCGTGGTGGCGCATGCTTGTAATCCCAACATTTGGGAGGCTGAGACCAGAGGAGGATCGCGGTTCATGGACAACCTCAGCTACTTAGTGAGGCCCTTTGCAACTCAGTGAGACCTGGTTTCAAAATAAAGAATAAAAGCCGGGCGTGGTAGCGCACGCTTGTATTGCCCGCGCTTGGGAGGCTGAGATGGGAGGATCACACAGTTTCGAAGCCAGCCTTAGCTACTTAGTGAGGCTCTCAGCAACATAGTGAGACCCTGTTTCCAAATAAAGTATAAAATAGGTCTGGGAGTATAGCCTGGAGGTAGAAAAGCCTCTAGGTTCCACCCCAGTACCACACACACACACACAAAATAATAAAAAAAAAATAGGGCTGGGGGTGTAGCTCAGAGGTAGAGTGCCTCTGGGTTCCATCCCCAGTACCTCAAAAACAAAACAAAACAAAAAAAACCCCACAAAACAAACAAACAAACTACAAAAAACCCCAAAAAACCCACAAAGAAAATAGCTTTGCATTTCTCCTTCCTTCCTTCCTTCCTTCCTTCCTTCCTTCCTTCCTTCCTTCCTTCTTTCCTTCCTTCTCCTCTCTTTCTCTCTCCTTCCTTCCCACCTTCCTTCCCTCCTTTTCTCTCTCTCTCTCTTTTCTTTCTTTCACAGTACTGGGGATTGAACTCAGGGGCATTCTACCTCTGAGCTACACCCTCACCCCTATTTTTTATTTTGAAACAGGGTCTCGATGTGTGTGGAGGCCTCATTCGGTAACTAAGCTGGCCACGAACGATTCTCCTTTCTCAGCCTTCCAAGTACTGGAGTTACAGGCATGCGCCACCATGCCTGGGCCTCTGTTTTCTTTTTATAAGCATAATATCTACTCACTGTAAGAAATTACAGAGTGTAAAAGCGCATGAGACAAAAGTAAAACATACCTAAGTCCCACCATTTGAAACTTATTAAATATTTGACATTTTCTCCAAGATCCTTTTTTTTCCTGGTGCCTTTATTTTTTAAATACTTTCAATGGTGCATTGTAGACTCATATTCTGATGTAGTTTGTAGTGATTGTGACATACATGCACATAGCACGTGGTGAGATTCCCCTCTTCCCCGCCCCCCTTTTTTTTGTACTGGGGATTGAATCCAGGGGCATTTTACCTCTGAGCTACACCCCCAGCCCTCTTTGGTTGTTTGGTTTGAAACAATATCTTGCTAAGTAGCTGAGTGTTTGAAACAATATCTTGCTAAGTTGCTGAGTATCTAAGTTGCTGAGGCTGGCCTCAAACTTGAGGTCCTCTTGTCCCAGACTCCCAAGGTCTAGGACTATGGTTGTATTCTGTCATGCTTGGCTCTAAAATCCTTATTATTATTATTATTATTATTATTATTATTATTATTAAATTTTTTTTGGTGGTACTAGGGATTGAACTCAGGCATTCTACCTCTGAGCTACACCATCAGACCCATTATTTATTCTTTTATTTGAAACAGGGTCTAAGTTGCAGAGGACCTCAGAAGTAGCTGAAGCTGGCCACAAACCTGTGAGCCTCCTGTCTCAGCCTCCCAAGTACTGAGATTGAAAGCATGTGCCACCACACCCAGCCAATATCCTTTTAATTTTATTTTATTGGTGCACTGTATTCATACATCATAGTGGGATACAAACTTTTGTAGACATACATGCACACATCGCCCAGTCAGCCCCCACCCGATCCCCACCCCATTCTCTCCCCATCCCTTCCTCCCATGCTTGGCTTAGTGGTTGACATCTAGTATTATAGCAATTTATCCAAAATTAAAAATGATAATCTCACATAACAGTTTCATTTGTCTGATACCAAGCTTTTGATGACTTAAAGATAACATTTCAATATTTCTTTTTGCTTTCTTTCTTACCAGAGAATATTTTTTTCTTTTTTTTAGGTGAAACTATCATATATTTATTTTTCAGAAAAAAATCTATCCTGATATGGAATATGGACTCTAGATACCCAGAACAATCTCGAAGCAAAAACAAAGCTAGAAGATGTATATTTTCTGATTTCAAACCATATAAAGCTACAATAATTGAAACAGTGTAGTACTGTTCTAAAGGCAGATATATAGACCATTGGAGTTAAATACAAGCCTAGAGCTAACTTCTTCCCTATATTGTCAAGTTATTTTTGACAAGGTTTCCACGAAGATTTGGTGGTGGAAATAATAATCTTTTAAATAAATATTGTTGAAAAATAATAATTACATGGAAAAGAATAAAATTGGACCCTTACCTAATCCCACATACAAGTATTAACTCAAACTAGATAAAAGACCTAAATATAAATCTTAAAACTATAAACTTTTAGGAGAAAATCTGGGTCATAAAACCTCACAACATTGAAATTGGCAGTGATTTCTTGGATATGATTTCAATGGCACAGGCAACAGAAGAATATACAAACTCCCTAAAAAATAAAAGAAAATATTGTATATCCAAAGACAATGTAAACAGAGTTAAAAGTTTCTAATAGAATTGGATAAAATATTTCCAAATGCTATATCTGAAGGTATATTAATATTCCAACTAGAAATCCTAAAAATTAACAACAATAAAGGCAAACAATACAATTTAGAAATAGGTAAAAGACTAACATAAATAATGAATCTCCACAGATAACCAATCTTAGTTGTCTGTTGGATGGAAACTCTTGTTTCTCTGGTTCTGGTGAGTGTTACCTATTTCTTCTTTGTAGTTAATCTCTTTGAGTATTTTCTCTAGCGCTGGTTTTGAAGACATAAATTCCTTCAGTTTCTGTTTGTCATGGAAGCTTCTTATTTCTCCATCTAATTTGATAGAAAGTTTTGCTGGATAGGAAATTTTTGGCTGGAAGTTGTTTTCTTTCAGAGTTTGGAATATGTTACTCCAAGCCCTTCTGGCTCTCATGACTTGGTTTGGGAAGTCTGGAGTGATTCTAATTGGTTTGCCTCTGAATGTCACTTGGCCCTTTGTTTTTGTTGCCTTTAAGATTCTCTGCTTGGCTTCCACATTGGTCATTTTGACAATTATATGGCGTGGGGATCCTCTTCTCCGATCCTGTCTAAAGGGAGTTCTATAAGTTTCCTGGATCTGTGTATCAACCTCTTGCTCTATATTTGGGAAATTTTCTGCTATTACTTCCTTGAAGAGATTGTTGATCCCTTTGGTATCACTTTCTTTTCCCTCCTCTATTCCAATTATTCTTAGGTTAGCTCTCTTAAGATGGGCCCATATTTCTTCAATGTCAGATTCCTGCTGTTGGATATCTTTTTCTAGATTAGAAACTATGCATTCATTTTTGGATTGCTCATCTTCTAAGAGCGAGATTCTGTTCTCCATGTGGTCTAATCGGTTGTTTGTGCTTTGAATTGAGGCCTTTACTTCATTAATTGCATCCTTTATCTCTTTTTGGCTCTCTCTGAGTTCTTTTCGAAGCACCTCTATTTATTATAATAACCTATTTATTATAATAACTATTTATTATAATAACCTCTACAGTTATTTTCCTGATTTGATCTTCTAGAAATCTCTGATTTTCTGTTTTATCAGGTTCTGATGTTGTGGGGTTGTGCACATTCATTACTTCAGTGTTATTCCTCTTTCCCATGATTTCGGAGGTTTGTGCCTTCTCTGGGTTCTTCCCTTGGGTCACTATGGCTTCACTTAAGGTGCTCTGGATCTCGAGTCTGTATTATCTCAGACCCTACTACTCCTTTACTGGGTTGTATCACAGAGTCTCCGACCCAAGGAGTCGATAGAGGCTGCTTTAAACTCTGGGGGGTGCCAGGTTGCACGCTCTCCTATGGTGTGATATCTCTGCCACCACCACTCCCTCACTGGGTCAAGTCCCAGGAGGCACAATACAGGGATTTCTCCTCTGTGGCCCGCAATTTGACTCACTGTTCTTGAGTACGTAGATGTAGCTGTACTGGACTCGGTGAATTCACTGCTGCTGCCGCCGCCGGTGGCAATATGGCGCCTCTGCCACGCCCTCGGCCATGAGGCTGGCGTATTTTTTCTTCTCTGGTTTTGATTTCCACTCTGAATCCCTGCAGCGTGTGCTGAGCTCAGCCACTGGGAGCTTTAAATGCTGTCTGCGCCGAAAGATCCCGCCTGGCTGTTCCGCATCGGCTCACCTCGGCTTGCTGTAGCCATCCGCTGAGTTCGCCGCTGCCGCCGGCAGTATGGCGCTGCTGCCGCGTCCTCGGGCGCGTGTGTCTCCTCTGTGGCCCTGAGCTCTGTTCTCAGTCCGCTTTCTCTCTGGAGCCTGGTGGTTTTTTTGTTTTTCTGGTGATGGTGTTTTCTGGCTATGAAAGGCGCTCTTTTTGTGGTAATGGAGATTGGTTGTTAGCGGGACTCTTAAGCCCCGCTTTTCTTGGTCGCCATCTTCCCGGAAGTCAGCCAATATCCTTTTTAAAGATAAACTTTGGCTAGTATGGTGATGCACACCTGTAATCCCAGCTCTGGGGAAGCTGAGACAGGAGAGTTGCAAGGTAGAGGCCAGCATGGGCAATTTAGCAAGACCTTGTCTTAAAATAAGAGAGGTGTAACCCAGTGGTAGAATGCCCCTGGGTTCAATTTCCAGTACAAGAAAAGAAGGGGGAGAAAATGGTACTGGGAATTGAACCCAGGGGCATTCTACCTCTGAGCTACACCTCCAGCCCTAGTTTTTTATTCTTCCTTTTGAAGCAGGGTCTCACTATGTTGCTCAGGGCCTCATAAGTAGCTGAGGCTGGCCACGAACCGTGATCCTCCTGTCTCAGCCTCCAAAGTACTGGGATTACAATCGTGTGCCACCATGCCTGGCTTGAAACTTTGTTTTAAAACATAAGTTTGATTGTGAACTTATTTATTTATTTAGTGATACTGGGGGGTGGAACCCAGGGGCTTTTCTACTTCCGGGCTATACTCCCAGACCTGTTTTATACTTTATTTGGAAACAGGGTCTCACTAAGTTGCTGAGAGCCTCACTAAGTAGCTGAGGCTGGCTTCGAACCTGTGCGATCCTCCTGTCTCAGTCTCCCAAGCACTGGTATTACAAATGTGCACCACCATGCCCGGCTTGGTTGTGAAATTTAACACACAAGTAAAGTACATAAAATATAAATGTATGATTTTTATTTTGTGTTACTAGGTATTAAACCCCGGGGCATTCTCTTCCTTAATTATGCCCTCAGCTTTATTTTATTCTTTATTTTGAAACATGATCTCAAGAAGTTGCTGAGAACCTTTCCAAATGCTGAGGCTGTCCTTGAATATGCAATCCTCTCATCTCAGCCTAAGTACTTGGGATCATAGGAATACACCAATAGGCCGGGCTATTTATTTTATTTTACTTTATTTTTTCGTGGTACTGGGGGTGGAACCCAGGGGCATTCTACCTTCAAGCTACATCCCCAGTGCTATTTTTTATTCTTTACTTTGAAACTGGGTCTCACTGAGTTGCAAAGGGCCTAAGTAGCTGAGGTTGACCTTGAACTGCAATCCTCCTGTCTCAGCCTCCCAAATGCTGGGATTATAAATGTGTGTCACCACACCCAGCAATTTTTTTTTTTAAAGAAGAATCTCCTTAGGTTTCTGAGAAACTCACTACATAACTGAAGTTGTCCTCCAGCCTGTGATCCTCCTGTTTCAACCTCCCAAATATTGGGATTAGAAGTTTGTGTCACTACACCTGGTTTAAATGCATGACTTAACATTTGATTCTCAGCTAGGGCTGAGTGTGATCCTTTGGGGACTGTTGTACTTTGCTTTTCCCTTGCTGTGACCAAAAATAGAGGCACATTTTGGAGGAGGATAGGATTATCTGGCTCACGGTTTTAGAGGTTCAGTCCATGGTTGGCTGGCTCCATGGCAGAAATTGTGGCAGCAGGGTTTATAGCAGAGTAAAACCAATCATCTCATGACAGCCAAGGCAGAGGGAGCAAGAGGAAGAAGAGGGACCCCCGGGGGACAAACAGCCCCTGGCCGCGCCTCCAGGAATCTACCTGCTGCATCCATGTCCCACCTCGGAACCTGGCTCCCTCCCTCCCTCCCTCCCTTTCCCTTCCTCCCTCCCTCCCCTTCCTTCCTTACTTGTGTTACTGAGTATTGAATCCAGGGCAGTCTTCCTCCAAGTTATCCCTAGCCCTTTTTATTTTTTGTTTTTGAAAACAGGGTCTGTTTTCTATTTTATTTGGAAACAGGTTCTCACTAAGTTGCTGAGAGCCTCACTCAGTAGCTAAGGCTGACTTCGAACCTGTGCGATCCTCCTGTCTCAGCCTCCCAAGCACGGGGATTACAAGCATGCGCCACCACACCCGGCTATTCTTTATTTTTGAAATAGGGGATTACAGGTGTGCGCCACCATGCCCGGCTTTCTTTTTATTTTAAAACAGAGTTTTGTTAAGTTACCACACATTGGCCTCAAAGCTGCAGTCCTCCTGTCTCAACCTCCCAAGCACTGGGAGTACAGGCTGGCTCCACTGCTCCTGGCTTATATCACATCTTCTTTATCCATACTTCTAGGCTGCATATCTTGGCTCTTATGAATAGTGCTGTAATAAACGTGGTGTGCAGGACAGGTGTGGTGACACATGCTTGTAATCTCAGTGCTTGGGAGGCTGAGACAGGAGGATCGCACAGGTCTGAAGCCAGCCTCAGCTACTGAGTGAGGCTCTCAGCAACTTAGTGAGACCCTGTTTCCAAATAAGAAATAAAATGGGCTGAAGGTATAGCTCAGAGAGAGAAGACTGAGCTCAGTTCCCAGTATCATCACCATCTCCTCCTCTTCTTCCTCTTCTTTTCCTTCTCCTCCTCCTCCTCCTCCTCCTCCTCCTCCTCCTCCTCCTCCTCCTCCTCCTCCTCCTCCTTCTTCTCTCTCTCTCTCTCTCTCTCTCTCTCTCTCTCTCTCTCTCTCTCTCACACACACACACACACACACACACACACACACATACAATCATGCAAATCTTTGGCAATTTCATAGTATTTTTTTTTTTTGAGGTACCGGGGATGGAACCCAGGGGCATTGTACTTCTGAGCGAAACCCCCAGCCCTATTTTAAAATCTTTTTTATTTTTGAAACAGGGTCTCACTGAGTTGTAAAGGGCCTTGCCAAGTAGCTGAGGCTGTCCGGGAACTGCAATCATCTGGTCTCCGCCTCCCAAATGCTGGGATTACAAGCTTACGCCACCACGCCCGGCCCTGAATTACTTTTTAATTTGCCCATTTTGAGTATCTGTCTTCCTAATTAGTAGAAAGTGTGCTTTACATAGTAAAAATAGTGACATTTTGTCATTGGTGTTTTCCATGTCTTCTTCAGTTAACTTTGTTTTAATTGATAAATAAATACTATAGGAATACCCTCCCCAGTTCTAATTAATTAGCCTTTTGAATTGTGTGTGTGTGTGTGTGTGTGTGTGTGTGTGTGTGTGTGTGTGTATGTGTATTACTGGGGATTGAACCCAGGGTTATTCTATCTCTGAGCTATACTTCCAGCCCTTTCTATTTTTAAATTTAAAACAGGTCTCCCTAAGTTGCTGAGACCATCCTCAAACCCTGCCATCTTCCTGTCTCAGCCTCCCAAGTGCTAGGATTACAGGTGTGGGCCACCGCACCTGGCTGGACGTTTGAGTTTGAAGACGGCCCCTCTCAGAGTACTGTTCGATCCTAGCCAACGTGTCCACCACCCTCTGCCTGTCCTCTGGATTTTGCAGTTCCAGCTGGGGTTTAGAAAGATCACAGTGAGAAGCCGAGATTAAGGGTGAGAAGAACAGTGCTCTTCTTAAGGGAGTGATGGCGGCCCAGGTCTTGGGTGCATGGGCTTGAGTCCACAGGTGTCGGCAGCCATCTATCCCTCTGTTAGGGGTGACTCGCCACACGGTACGGCAGAAGCTGGGCCCGTCCCTCCACTCTCCCTTGTTGCTACCCTCGGGTTGTCTGCTGGTACCTGGGTTTCTATTACCCTTACTTACGAGTATCCTAAAGGGGCGTCCAGAGAGTGTCCTGCACAGAGCAAGCCCTCACTGGATATTTGTGGGATGAGTGGGAGGCTGCCTGCAGGACCTAAAAGCCCTCTAACAACCTCTTTCTTCCTTTTGTGGTACTGGGTACTGAGCTACACCCTAGCTCTATTTTATTTTTTATTTGGAAACAGGATTTTGCTAAGTAGTTGAGGGCCTCACTAAGTTGCTCAAACCTGCAGTTCTCCTGTCTCAGCCTTCCAAAGACCGAGATTACAAGTGTGTGTTACCATGCTTGGCTCCTCCTATCACTTGACCCGGGCAAAAGCAGCCATGCTTTCTGTCTCTGGGGTTAGGAGACATCTTACCCCAAACATCTTCCCTTCCCTTCTCCTTGCCTCTTCTCTCCAGGTTGGAGACACCAGCAGCCCCTGTGTGCTCTCTCTCAGAGCCTCAAAATTGCCCTCTGCACCCCCTTCCCACTCCTCATGTTGATCCTGGCTAATAGGCCCTAGTACCACCTTCTTGTCCTCACTATCTCCCACCTAAACTTTAAAGAAAAGTGTGGGAAAACGTGTAAATTCACATCGAATTTACCACCGTAACCACTTTTAAGCATACAGTTAGTTCAGTGGTATTAAATACATTTGTAGGTCTGGGGCGTGTAGCTCGTGGAAGAGTGGGTGCTGAGCATGCATAAAGGATGCAAAACAAACGAAAATAAACTTCAAAACCAAAACCCAAAACCAAGACACACACACACACACACACACACACACACACACACCCCAAAACAAAACAGAAACCACATTCATATTGTTGGGTAGCCATCAGCACTGTCCATCTCCTTCCCCACTCACGAGACACTAGCTCCTGGGACCCCAGCCCTGGTGACCGCTGTCCTTTGTATGATTTTGATGACTCCAGGCCTCTCGTGGAAGTGGAATCAGGCAGTATTTGTCTTTTTGTGACTAGCTGAGCTATCCAATCTGGAGGAGCACCCCAAGGCTTCAGCACAATCTTCATGGTTGACTGCTGAGCCCCGGTTCTCAGAGCATTCTGGGGAGAGAGCGTGGTCCCCTCTATCCCCCTCGGCATGAACTGTGAGCTCTCCAGTCTGGTAGACACTGCACACATGAAGCCACATCTGCCAAGGTCAGAATTAGTTTTCAGGGAGAGGACAGGTATAACTCCATGATAAGGACAGAGATGTTTTCTTTTATTCTTTTCCTTTTTTTTTTTTTTTTTTTGCGGTACTGGGGATGGAACTCAGGGGCATTCTACCTCTGACTTACACCCTTAGCTCTATTTTTTACTCTTTATTTTGAAACAGGGTCTCACTGAGTTTGAAAGGGCCTCACTAAGTAGCTGAGGCTGTCTGTGAACGGCAATCCTCCCGTCTCAGCCTTCCAAGTACTGGAATTACAGGCATGTGCCACCACACCTGGCTTATTTTTTTCCTTTTTAAAAATGAGGATACTTTATATAAACAGTTTCGAAATATAAGCTGATTTTGTATCAAGATTCTTTGGAACTTCTCAAACTATGTGTAGTATAAGCTTATTCTTGCTATTGTATATTTAATTTTTCTCTTTGTAACCTAGAAAACATATTGCAAGTTAGATCTAACAAAAGCAAAATATCTATATTGCTTCATAGAAAAACATTAATGAACATAAAAATATCTGACTCAAACAAAACCCAAACAAATATAGATTCTGCAAAGTCTAATCCTCCAATTTAAAATAAATGATCTCAGAGTTAGGGAGAAATGGGTCATAGGAGGAACTCTTGAAAGAGGAAATCCTATAGAGGAGCAAACAAGACAACCTAAAGGAGGAGAAATGAGGGGGGAAGAGGAAAATCTCTAAAACACACAATGTACTTAAACATATCGAAGTCAACCACTAAGCCAAGCAAGGGAAGGAGGAACGGGGAGGGAATGGGGTGGGAATTGGATAGGGGTTAAATCAGCGATGAGTACATGTTTGTACACACAAGTTTTTTACCCCAATAAGTTGTATGAATATAATGCACCAATAAAGAAAAATAAAATAAAATAAAATAAATGATCTCCTAAGGAGAATAATTCCACTATCAAAGGAACTTGATGAATTAAAGCAGAGCCACTCTCCAAAAGGAAATTACATTACAGGTAAGGGAAATGTAAGAATACTTTTAGGAAGTGAGGAAAAGTAATGTCCATGTTGGAGGGCACACTAAATACTTCCTGCTCGCTTGGCCTCTGTTGGAAGTTAAGGTGTTCACGTAAGGAAAGCAAGATGAACAGGAACGTCGTAAAACCCAGCTGCTCAGCTGTGTTCTCCACTTAACCTCAGGAGAATCAACTGAAGAGCTTCAAAACCCAAGGACAGGCCGGACCCCCGAGTATTTCCTCCCGTCTTTTCTTTGCCTTCTTTCTTTTTCTACAATTACATTTCTCCTTTTTAGAGACTATCTCGACCATTTTTTTTTTTTTTTTTTTTACGGGTCTGGAGATGGAACCCAGGGACATTTGACCTCCGAGCTACACCCTCTGCCCTATTTTTTATTCTTTATTTTGAAACAGGGTCTCTCTAAGTTGTGGAGGCCTCAGTGAGTAGCTGAGGCTGTCCACGAACCGCGATCCTCCTGTCTCAGCCTCCCGAATGCTGGAATTACAAGCGTGCGCCACCACGCCCGGCGACCATTTTTTTCTAATACTAGGAATTGAAAGGCATTCTATCTCTGAGCTACACCCCAGCCCTCTCCTTTTTTTTTTTTTTTTTTTTTTTTTTTTTTTTTTTTTTTTAAAGGGTTTTGCTATGTTGCGGAGAGTCTTGCCGCATTGCTGAGGCTGGTCTTCAGCCTTTGATCCTCCTGTTTCAGCCTCCCAGGCACTGGGCTTGCAGGTGCGCACCACCACGCCCAGCTCCTTCTGAGTAAACCTTTCTGTTCTGACATGCACAGTTTCTGTTTTCACTCTTTGTGTGTGTCACAGGGGAGTGAGGGGGGGGGTTACTGAGGATTAAGCCCAGGGGCATTTTCCCTCTGAGATACACCCTCAGCTTTATTTTATTTTTATTTGGAAACAAGGCCTTGCTAAGTTGCTAAGAGCCCCGCTAAATGGCTGAGGCTGGCTTTGAACCTGCCATCGTCCCGTCTCAGCCAGTTCTGGGATCATAGGTGTGCGCCGCCACATTCGGCTTGGTCTTGCTCTCTGAATACTCTTGTGCTGGTCTAAGTCCATTTCCTCAGCACTTCCTTCCCTCTTCTCCGAGGGCCGCTCCTCCCCTGGTCTTCTTGCTGTCCTCTGGGCGCCTGCTCTTCTGCTGTGTCTATTTACAACTGGCTTGCTGGGCACTGGAGCCGCCTCTTGAGGGCTTGTTCATGGGTGCTCGGGAACTCCAGAATCGACACCGTGTGAGCCGCAATTATATTTTTGCTCACTAGGGCTCGGGGCCCTGATTTCTCTGAGAAACAGTCCCTGGTAAACTAACCGTAGCCTGGAGCATCCAGTCTCAGCCCGCGTCTAGTCTCATGAGCTGGTAACCGGAGAAGCAACTGTGCTCCCACTGTTAGTAAAATAGCGCACGATCTTGGGTCAGCCCGGATTGTTCTAGCTGGAAGTCTGTGATGAAGCCCTTGTTATCTGGCTTTGGAATCAACCTCTTCTCTGTACATACAGATTTCCAAATAGTCCTCTCTCATTTTTCTGTAAGCTTCTGGCTTTCTGTGCTCTAATCCTCAAGTCCATCTCGGAGAGTCATATGACTTTTTCAATACTTCATTGGGTTGACCAGAAGGAGTTGTCCTTATCAGAGATCTTGGTGGGTAAATCTGATCATATTCATATTTTTTTTTCAGTTTTTCAGCTTGAACTTTACCCAAATAGACCGTACAACAAGCAGGTAGTTAAAAACCTTGATGTAAACTGGGCGAGGTGGTGGATGCCTGTAATTCCAGTACTTGGGAAGCTGAGACAGGAGGATTGCAAATTTGAGGCCAGCCTCAGCAACTTAGCTAGGCCCTAGGCAACTTAGTGAGACCCTGTTTCAAAAAAAGAATGGAGCCGGGCGTGGTGGCGCACGCTTGTAATCCCCGCGCTTGGGAGGCGGAGACAGAGGATCACGCAGGTTCGAAACCAGCCGCGTGCGCTGGCTTAGGAGACTCTGTTTCCAAATAAAAATATAAAATAGGTCTGGGAGTGTAGCCCGGAGGTAGAAGGGCTTCCAGGAACCCCAGTACCACCACCACCAAAAAAAAAGAATGGGTCTGGGGGTGTAGCTCTCAGAGTTAGAACACCCTTGGGTTCAGTTCCTAGTACTAGAAAACAAAACAAAACCCCAAACATTCCATCCCCCCAAAAAACCATGATAAAGAGATAATAAAATCTCTGTCCAACACTTCTCTCCCATTCACCTCATACGGTGGAATCTTATTCAAACTGTGGTATTAACTCCACAGATATCTATTATAAAAAGTATCTGTAAAAAGCTGTCTTTGAGCCAGGCATGGTGGCGCACGCTTGTAATCCCAGCATTTGGGAGGCTGAGATGGGAGGATCGCGGTTCGTGGACAGCCTCAGCTACTCAGTGAAGCCCTTTGCAACTCAGTGAGACTCTGTTTCAAAATAAAGAATAGAAAAAATAGGGCTGGGGACGTAGCTGGGAGATAGAATACCCCTGAGTTCAATCCTCAGACCCCCCACCCCACAAAATAGGGCTGCGGGTGTCGCTCAGAGGTAGGATGCCCATGAGTTCCATCCCCAGTACAAAAAAAAAAAAAAAAAAAAAGCTGCCTTTGTCCATTGAATGGGGCGTCATCTCGGAGGCAGGGGGGACAGGGGACGTTGTCCACACCACTGTCTCCTTCCTGTCAGTGCTGCCGGCTCGGGGTGGGTCAGGAGCCCAGAGGCATCCGGGACGGAACTATTTTCTTAACTGTTTCCTGATGAGCAGCGTGCCTTCCCTTCCCTTGGTGTCTGCGAGTCTTGTAAGGCCAGGTCAATGCTTCCTTTTCTTCTCCCTCCTCCTCCCGGCCCCGCCGCCCCTCGGCGACCCCTCCTGAGTGTCCTCTGGAAGGTCCGGGCTGGCTCTTCTAAGCAGGACTTGCTGAAATCTCATTGCAGGCCTCTGCTTTCCTCATCTTCAGGAAAGGCAGGAAGCAGGAAGTGGTTAAAAGTCTCAGTCCGGGTCTTGACAGTATACTGCTCAATTATGGCAGCTGGGAGCACCAGGGAAGGGGTCTCCTAGCGGACAAGTCTCAATAGGCTGCAGATGGAATTTTCCATGCTGCTCCATGGGCTGCCGGGAGCTGCTGCGTGGTGGGCAGGGGAAGTGGACACTCAGCTTGCATCTCCTGTCTCTCTCAAATCCTGTGTAGTGAGCTGGGCACGGTGGTGCATGCCCGTAATCCTGTTTCAAAATAAAAAATAAAGCAGGCCTAAGGATGTAGGCCAGATATAGAAAGCCTCTGGGTTTAATCCCCAGTACAAAAACAAAGCAAAACAACCCCAAACCTCCCAAAACAGTAAAACAAAATACAGTACAACATAACAACAAAAAATAAACCTCTATATAATAGACTCTCACTATCAGTCTACTGCCAGGGTAGCCAAGGTCTCGAAAGGTACCGAGTCTACCTAAGGGCACAGGGTGGCCATTATTGCATGACTCCAGCTTCGGCTGGGGCAGCAGCCACATGACCACAGAGGATTTCGCGTGGTCCAGCCAGCACTGAGAAGCTAACTGGGTCCCTTCCAGGACTCCTTCCCCGGCCCCACTGGGCCTCCTTCCATCCCTCCGTCCTCTGGTGGGGATGTGAACTTCCTGAAGTTGGAAGAAAAGGAGCTGAGTGCCATCATGCAGCACCCGATCGCTGGGCACCTTGCTCGGCCCTGGGTGACTAACAAACACCAGGTGTGGTGTCTGTTCCCCGAAACTCGCAGCCTGCTTGTTTCGGAGAGCACTGTTAGCCCGCTGTCCCTGCACATGGTTCTGGCTGGCTTGGGGAGTGCTAGAGAGAACAGCTGTCTGTCTGGGGAGGCTGGGGAGGCTTTTCAGAGGACACAAAACTGATCTGGACATTGAAGAGTCAGCAGGAGTTCAGGGTGATGCCCAGAGGGGAGGGCAGGAGAAGTGAGCTCACGTTTGATGAGCCTGCTGGGTGCCGGGCACTGTGCACATCCTGTCTTGTATAATATTCACAACACCCGGGCTTGGAGGCGCACGCTTGTAATCCCAGTATTTGGGAGGCTGAGACAAGAGGATCGTGGTTCGCGGACAGCCTCAGCTGCTACTTAGTAAGGCCCTCTGCAACTCAGTGGGACCCTGTTTCGAAATAAAGAATAAAAAATAGGGCTGGGGGTGTAGCTTGAAGGTAGACTGCCCCTGGGTTCCACCCCTCGTATTGCAAAAACAAACAAAATATTCACAACAGCCCCTGTGGAGGTATCACTAGGGCCTTACAAATGGAAGGAGGAAACTGAGGCTGAAATGCTAAATGCTTCCCAGGGCTCTATGAGCAGGGTCAGAAAGGTCGAGGCTCTCTCTCTTCGCCATCACACGAGGAGCTGTGGATGTTGGCGCCCAGGGTCACGCAGCATTGCAAAGTAAAACAGCCGTCACCTAGGCAATCACCCAGGCCCTGCCTGCAAATTGGAATGCTTATTCTTTACACCCCATGCACTTAGTCTTTAAAAAGCGCTGGTTTCATTGAAGGAAGTCCTTGAGGAAGCAGAGGAATTATTAACCCTCGAGAGCACATGTTTATATTTTGTGAGATCACATGGGAAATATGCTCAGAGCACTTCTGCAAACCAGTCGGTGATTGTTGAAGGAACCTGTGCGATTGCTTGAGTGACAGGCTGAACTAGACACTGTTGATTGGTGGGTGGGTGGGCAGGGCTTTTCATGGAAGATGATTTTTTTTTTTTCTTTTGCATGTTTGGGGATGGAACCCAGGGACATTTGACCTCTGAGTCACACCCTCTGCCCTATTTTTTATTCTTTATTTTGAAACAGGGTCTCACTGAGTTGCAGAGGGCCTCACTAAGTAGCTAAGGCTGTCTGGGAACCGTGATCCTCCTGTCTCAGCCTCCCCAATGCTGGGATTACAAACATGCACGACCATGCCCGGCTAATGGAAGACTATTTTTACTGGAAAGAATGACTGACAAGCTATGGTACTGGGACTCAGACACTTGGCCAATATTTTTTTGAAAATGAAAGAGAGCTTACTACTTCAAGGAGAATGACTGACATGTATCATTTGCTGCCAATCATAAAGTTTGAGCTTTCAAGCAAAAATTAGAATTTAGAAAAGCTGGATTTTCCAGCTTCCTGGTATACAGGCCTTTTTTTTTTTTTTTTTTTTTTTGGTACTGGGGATGGAGCCTAGGAGCATTCTACCTCTGAGCTATACCCCCAGCCCCCTTTCTTTCTTTCTTTCTTTCTTTCTTTCTTTCTTTCTTTCTTTCTTTCTTTCTCTCTTTCTTTCTCTCTTTCTTTCTTTCTTTCTTTCTCCCTCCCTCTCTTTCTTTCTTTCTCTCTTTCTCTTCTTCTCCTTCTTCTTCTTCTTCTTCTTCTTCTTCTTCTTCTTCTTCTTCTTCCTTTTTTTTTTTTTTTTTGGTGGTACAGGGTTCCTGGAAGCCCTTCTACCTCTGGGCTACACTCCCAGACTATTTTATACTTTTTATTTGGAAACAGTGTCTCTTAAGCCAGCGCGGCTGGCTTCGAACCTACGCAATCCTCCTGTCTCCGCCTCCCAAATGCAGGGATTACAAGCGTGTGCCACCACGCCCAGCTTATTTTTTCTTTTTGAAATAGGATTTTCCTAAGTTGTTGAAGGTCTTGCTGTGTTGCTGAGACTGGCCTGGGACCTGTGATCCTCCTGCCTCAGTTTCGCAAGTACTGGGATGTGTGTACCACCATGGGCAGCTCCTGGTGTGCAGACTTTCCTGTTGAGATTGCAGGTGATATAATGAATGGTTTTTGTTACTGTGTAATGAAATGTGTCTACATTTAGAAGATCTGCATAACTCATTGAATAAAAGTTTTTCAAATGACCAAAACTGATGTTATAGAATCATGAATGAATTAAAGGCCCATCCAAAGTGCAAGATAGAATAATTAATTTTAATGTAACAAAGCACGAAATGTTCATTAATAAGAGTTCAGATATCATATTGCCACTTACCTTTAAGATGTTTAAGAAATACTACTTGTTGAATTTATATGTGGTTTCAAAGGATATTCACAATTACCTAAAAGTTTTCTAAAATATGCCCCCCCTTTCAACTACATATCCTGTTGTATATCTTCAGAGATATCGACCAAAACAAGACAACAAACTATACAGAGAAGATATGATCATCTCGGCAAGACATTAAAAAGACTTGCAAAAGAGTGTCACTGTTTTTTACTTTGTTTTGGAAGTTACAGTTATTTTTCATAGAGATATGTCACTAATGTTAACATGCATTGGGCCTCTTTTTAAATTAATTACTAAGTAAATATTTTATTTATTTATTTATTTTTTATTTTTTTATTTTTATTTTTTATTGGTGCACTGTATTCATACATCATAGTAGGATACATACTTTTGTAGACATACATGCACACTTTTCCCAGTCAGCCCCCACCCAATCCCCACCCCATTCTCTCCCTATCCCTCCCTCCCATGCTTGGCTTAGTAGTTGACATCTAGTATTATGGCAATTTATCTAAAATTAAAAATGATAATCTCACATAACAGTTTCATTTGTCTGATACCAAGCTTTTGATGACTTAAAGATAACATTTCAATATTTCTTTTTGCTTTCTTTCTTACCAGAGAATATTTTTTTCTTTTTTTTAGGTGAAACTATCATATATTTATTTTTCAGAAAAAAATCTATCCTGATATGGAATATGGACTCTAGATACCCAGAACAATCTCGAAGCAAAAACAAAGCTAGAAGATGTATATTTTCTGATTTCAAACCATATAAAGCTACAATAATTGAAACAGTGTAGTACTATTCTAAAGGCAGATATATAAACCATTGGAGTTAAATAAAAGCCTAGAGCTAAATTCTTCCCTATATTGTCAAGTTATTTTTGACAAGGTTTCCACGAACATTTGGTGGTAGAAATGATAATCTTTTAACTAAATATTGTTAAAAAATAATAATTACATGGAAAAGAATAAAATTGGACCCTTACCTAATCCCATATACAAATATTAACTCAAAATAGGTAATAGACCTAAATATATATCTTAAGACTATAAACTTTTAGGGGAAAATCTGGGTCATAAAACCTCACAACATTGAAATTGGCAGTGATTTCTTGGTTATGATTTCAATGGCACAGGCAACAGAGGAGTATACAGACTCCCTAAAAAATTAAAAAAAAATTGTATATCCAAAGACAATGTAAACAGAGTTAACAGTTACTAATAGAATGGGATAAAATATTTCCAATTGCTATATCTGAAGGTATATTAATATTCCAACTAGAAATCCTAAAAATTAACAACAATAAAGGCAAACAATACCATTTAGAGATAGGTAAAAGACTAACATAAATAATGAATCTCCACAGATAACCAATCTTAATTGTCTGTTGGATGGAAACTCTTGTTTCTCTGGTTCTGGTTTGTGTTACCTATTTCTTCTTTGTAGTTAATCTCTTTGAGTATTTTCTCTAGTGCTGGTTTTGAAGACATAAATTCCTTCAGTTTCTGTTTGTCATGGAAGCTTCTTATTTTTCCATCTAATTTGATAGAAAGTTTTGCTGGGTAGGAAATTTTTGGCTGGAAGTTGTTTTCTTTCAGAGTTTGGAATATGTTACTCCAAGCCCTTCTGGCTCTCATGACTTGGTTTGGGAAGTCTGGAGTGATTCTAATTGGTTTGCCTCTGAATGTCACTTGGCCCTTTGTTTTTGTTGCCTTTAAGATTCTCTGCTTG
The DNA here is from genome assembly GCF_963383645.1 of Muscardinus avellanarius. Lineage (NCBI taxonomy): Eukaryota > Metazoa > Chordata > Mammalia > Rodentia > Gliridae > Muscardinus > Muscardinus avellanarius. The sequence continues at coordinate 66,145,340 of NC_137801.1, forward strand.
GCTTCCACATTGGTCATTTCAACAATTATGTGGCGTGGGGATCCTCTTCTCCGATCCTGTCTAAAGGGAGTTCTATAAGTTTCCTGGACCTTTGTATCGACCTCTTGCTCTATGTTTGGAAAATTTTCTGCTATTACTTCTTTGAAGAGATTGTTGATCCCTTTGGTTTCACTTTCTTTTCCCTCCTCTATTCCAATTATTCTTAGGTTAGCTCTCTTAAAATGGGCCCATATTTCTTCAATATCAGATTCCTGCTGTCGGATATTTTTTTCTAGATTAGAAACTATGAGTTCATTTTTGGATTGCTCATCTTCTAAGAGCGAGATTCTGTTCTCCATGTGGTCTAATCGGTTGTTTGTGCTTTGAATTGAGGCCTTTACTTCATTAATTGCATCCTTTATCTCTTTTTGGCTCTCTCTGAGTTCTTTTTGAAGCACCTCTATTATTTCTACAGTTATTTTCCTGATTTGATCTTCTAGAAATCTCTGATTTTCTGTTTTATCGGGTTCTGGTGTTGTGGGGTTGTGGGCATTAATTGCTCCAGTATTATTTCTCTTTCCCATGATTTCTGATGTTTGTGCCTTCTCTGGGTTCTTCCCTTGGGTCACTATGACTTCCCTTAAGGTGTTCTGGATCTCGAGTCAGTAGTATCTCGGACCCCACTACTCCTTTACTGGGTTTTATCACAGAGTCTCCGACCCAGAGAGTCGATAGAGGCTGCTTTAGACTGTGGGGGGTGCCAGGTTGCACGTTCTCCTATGTTGTGATATCTCTGCCACCGCCCCTCCCCCACTGGGTCAAGTCCCAGGGAGTACAGTACTGGGATTTCTCCTCTGTGGCCCGCAATTTGACTCACTGTTCTTGAGTACGCAGATGTAGCTGTACTGGCCTCGCTGAATTCGCTGCTGCTACCGCCGGTGGCAATATGGCGCCGCTGCTACGCCCTCGGCTATGGGGCTGGCGTTTTTCTTCTTGATTTTGATTTCTACTCTGAATCCCTGCAGCGTGTGCTGAGCTCGGCCACTGGGAGCTTAAGATGCTCTCTGCGCGGAGAAATCCCGCCTAGCTGTTCCGCAGTGGCTCACCTCGGCTTGCTGTAGCCGTCCCGTGAATTCGCCGGTGCCTCCGGCAGTATGGCGCTGCTGCCGCGTCTGCCGGGCGCGAGGCCGGTGTATCTCCTCTGTGGCTCTGTTCTCAGTCCGCTTTCTCTCTGGAGCCTGGTGATCTTTTGTTTCACTGGTGATGGTGTTTTCTGGCTATTAAAGGTGCTGATTTTGTGGTAATTGAGATTTGTTGTTAGCGGGGCTCTTAAGCCCCGCTTTTCTCGGTTGCCATCTTCCCGTCTAAGTAAATATTTTAAATGCCCCAGTTAATTTCTTTTGTTGTAAAATTAAATAGACACAGGTTGCCTAAATAAAAGCTCTTTGGGAGCCAGGCAGGTTGGTACACGCCTGTATTTCCAGTACTTGTGAGGCTGAGACAGGAGGATCACAGGTTTGAGCTAACCTCAGCAACTTAGTGAGGATCTCAGAAACTTAGATCCTGTTTCAAAATAAATAAATAAAGAAACAAATAAAATAGGGCTGGGGTTTTGTTCAGAGGTAGAATATTTTTTGGGTTCAGTTCCACATGCTACAAAATAAATAAAATCAAGCCAGACATGGCGACACACGCCTCTAACCCCAGCATTTGGGAGGCTGAGACAGGAGGATCCTGGTTCATGGACAGTCTCAGCTACTTAGTGAGGAGGCCCTTTGCAACTCAGTGAGACCCTGTTTCAAAATAAAGAATAAAATAATTAGGGGTGGGGGTGTAGCTCGGAGGTAGAATGCTCCTGAGTTCCATTCCCAGTATTGAAAACAAGCAAACAAACAAAAACAAAATAAATAAAATAACAAAAAGTGTTTTTTGTTAAAACACATCATTTTGGAGAGTGACATTCAGAAACCAAAAAGTTTGAGAACTGCTGCCCTGAAAAATCACACAAAAGAAGCCTTCTGAGGTGGTGGGTGTCACTCCAAAGCCCCTTTTCCTACATGAGTGATTTGCAGCCAGGAGGAGAGGGGGTGGGGCTCCCCTGAATCTCTAGAGGGACAAGCGGTGAGCAGGTGAGCTGGGGCTCTTGCAAGTGAGGGGCAACTGTTTCCAAGATGATTGCCTTAGAATCCCTGGAGTCCCTCTCTGCCTCCATCCAATCCCTCCCCGCTCCTTGCCCACATCCTTGACCCCTCTCGACCTCCCTCCTCCTCCTCTCTTTTTGGAACCTGGTGGGGTGGGGCTGACGCTGCAGGAGGCTGCACCTCTCTGGCTGGCTAAGCACTAACCGTGCTCAGCATCCTTATCCTGGAGGATGTTTCTGGAGCTGTAAGGGCCTTTCATGATCCAGGCAGTTCAGGTGGAGATCAGATACTTCTCACTGGAGAGCCCTGCACAGACACGGTTGTAAGGAAAGGCCTTTAAGGTTCAGCTCAAATAAAAGTTCTGTGTCTGGCAGGACACGTTCCATGGTCTGCTGAGTGCCTAGTCATTTCTGTTCTAGTGAGACCCTGTTTCAAAATAAAGAATAAACGCCGGGCGTGGTGGTGCACGCTTGTAATCCCTGTGCTTGGGAGGCAGAGATGGGAGGATTGCGCAGGTTCGAAGCCAGCCACGCTGGCTTAAGAGACCCTGTTTCCAAATAAAAAAAAAAAAATATATATATATATAAATAGGTCTGGGAGTGTAGCCCGAAAGTAGAAGGGTTTCCAGGAACCCCAGTACCACCACCAAAAAAAAAAAAAAAAAAAAGAATAAAAGATAGGGGGTGTAGCTCAGAGGTAGAATACCCCTGGGTTCCATCCCCAAACCACCCCCCCCAAAAAAAAAAAAAAGAAAGAAAATGCCCAGGCTGTCTTCTTAATGAGCTTGTTATTGTTACTTCAGACTTTTCTTTCTTTTCTTTTCTTTTTTTTGGCACTGGGGGTGGAACCCAGGGGCTTTTCTATCTCCGGGCTATACTCCCAGTTGTATTTTATACTTTATTTGGAAACAGGGTCTCACTAAGTTGCTGAGAGCCTCACTAAGTAGCTGAAGCTGACTTCCAACTTGTGCGATCCTCCTGTCTCAGCCTCCCAAGCGCAGGGATTACAAGTGTGCGCTACCACGCCCGGCTACTTCTGACTTTTCAAATAAAGTTTTAAAATCACAACTTTTGTGATTCTGATAAACAACAATCTCCCTAGAAAGTATTCTATTTCTTTCTCTCTCTCTCTCCCCTCCCCCGCCTCTGTGTTTATTGGGGATAGAACCCAGGAGCATTCTCTCTCTTAGCTATACCTCCAGCCCTACTTTATTTTTTATTTATTTATTTATTTATTTATTTATTTATTTATTTTATGGTACTGGGGTTCCTGGAAGCCCTTCTACCTCTGGGCTACACTCCCAGACCTATTTTATACTTGTTTTATATTTGGAAACAAGGTCTCTTAAGCCAGTGCGGCTGGCTTCGAACCTTCCCAATCCTCCTACCTCCGCCTCCCAAGCACGGTGATTACAAGCGTGCGCCACCACACCTGGCTATTTTTTATTCTGAATTGGGGTCTCACTAAATTGCAGAAGGCCTTGCTAAATTGCAGAGGCTGGCCTCAAGCCTATGATCTTCCTATCTCAGCCTCCCAAGTACTGGGATTACAGATGTGTGCCACCACACCCAGTTCCATCTCTCTTTTTAAAAACAGCCACTTCAGCTGTGGTGGCACATGCTTGTAATCCCGGAGGATCACAGTGCGCTGACAGCCTCAGCTACTTAGCGAGGCCCTTTGCAACTTAGTGAGACCCTGTTTCAAGAAAATAAAAATACTAAAAATATAGGGTTAGGGGTGTGGCTCAGTGGTAGAATGCCCCTAGCTTCAATCCCTAGTATCACAAACAAACAAACTAACAAAAAAACCTCTAAAAGACAACAACAACAACAACAAAAAACCTCCACACGGTGTGTGGTGGCACAAGCCTGTAATCCCAGTACTTGGAAGCTGAGACAGGAGGATCACAGGTTCGAGGCCAGCCCTAACACTTTCTGAGACCCTGTTTAAAAAAAAATTGTGCTGGGGGTATAGCTCGGAGGTAGAATGCCCCTGGGCTCAATCCTCAGTACCACCACCACCACCACCACCATCATCATCATCATCATCATCATCATCATCATCATCATGATAATAATAAAAGAGAAATGAAATATTTTCTGGGAAGATTGTTCATTTTTAGAACCAGCAAATTTACAATTGAACCAAGTTTATTTAAAAAGTCAGGAGTAACAATGCCACGCTAAGATGCAGCCTGCACATTTTCTTTGAAAAGTTCTCTTCTGATCGGACTGATGTTTGATCCCAGAGCTGAGACAAGAGCTGTGGGATCCTCGGGGCATCTGTTACTTTCTAAGATTTCCTTTGGCAGCTGAGCCGAAGCTTGGCTCCAGCAGCTGAGCCTGGGGGTGGAGGGCGCAGGTAGGACGCGTGTCTTCATTTTTCCCTTTTGTGTCTCCACAGGGGTAAAGAAGAGAACCAAAGTCATCAAGAACAGCGTGAACCCCGTGTGGAATGAGGTAAGGCGCGTTCTCACTGCCCTCTGCTGTCTGTCTCTGCAGCGACTCCTAGAGGGGTGATTGTTCCTTGGCGTCCTCCAGCAGGAGGGGCTGGTGGCTTCAGCATCCTGGCCCTAGGAAGGGTTAGTAGCCTAGACCTCGGTCCGTGAGTGGGCGTGGCATGGAGGACAGTCTCTGTCCCCCCATGGTGGCCAGCCAGGCAGAGGGTGCTCAGGGGTGCTCCTCCCTGTCTCCTCTCCCTCACACAGGCCGATGTCCCTGCCCAAAGCCGCCTTCTCCCAACGGCCCTCCCTGGTTAACCAAGACTCCCCATGGCCCCCAGTCACCTCTGTCGCCTCATCCAGCGCCCATGTGGTCTTTTGGAAGCCCTGGCTGCCTTGTGGGGGTGGGGGCGGGGTGCACAGGGGGCCTGTGCTCTGAGCAGGGACTGACCTGACAGGGCACGACTTGGCTGCCCACCCGAGCATGGCTTCTGGACCAGCGGTCTTGGTCTCTGAGCAGCCGACAGGCCCCCCTGGCATCTTTCCACCTTTGCTTTTGACCTGGCTTCCTGGGATGAGTAGGGAAAAGGGCCATGAGCGTACGGCCTCCTTTTCTTTCTGTTGCCTTCAGCTCTGTCTCTTTGGAAGCTCCGGAACTCTGGTATTCATCCATCCATTGAGGCACGCAGCCCTCCATCCCTGCAGCCATTCATCCGTCCACCCTCTCACCCATTCGAACCGTCATGGCTGCCTGCCCAGTGCCCAGGGGGCGGGATGAGGGTAAACCAGTGTCTTTTCTGGGACCACAGGTTAAGATGCATCCTTTGCTTTTCCTTCCAGGGCTTTGAGTGGGACCTCAAGGGCATCCCCCTGGACCAGGGCTCCGAGCTTCACGTGGTGGTTAAAGACCATGAGACGATGGGGAGGAACAGGTGAGGCGGGTGAGCGGGCCTCCATGGCGTGAAGGCGCAGGGAGGTTGTGGACGTAGATGCCAGAATGTGGGCTGCAGAGAGCTGGTGTCTTAATTCACTGAGGCCCACCTCACCTGCGCCAAGAGGGGCACGTTCCTCGGTGCTGCTGGGGAGAACCTGACCCTGGATTCAGCTGAGAGCTGCCCAGGCTGCAGGGGAGGGAGACGGGCTGGAATCAGGTGTCCACAAATTCGCACAGACACCGCGTGCCCGGGTAGCAGGCAGGAGAGGCTCCAGGGTGGGTCCTCCCTCCTCCCTCCCTCTCTCCCTGCCCAGCCCTGGCTGGCAGGGGCAGAGCTTGACACACTCCTGGAGGCAGACAGGCAAAGTGCAGCTGCTCCTAGCAGAGAGCAATGGAAGAGGGCTTCCTGGAGGAAGCAGAACTTAAGGTGAGGCTTGAGATTTAGAAGTGATAACGGGTGACACCGACTAGCCTCTCTCGGTGGTGGGGTTTCTGTTGAGTTTTTTCACATACAAAATGGGGAGAGTCTTAAGTGGAGGACTGACGGGAGCAAGGTCACGGTGGCGAAAGCAGCTCCCTGTAGGCGGGGGATGGGTGGCTTCTCTGCCGCTGAGCTCCGGGCCTCGTATTGACTGATGGGCCTGTTGATTGCGGTTATGGATGTGCGTGGACTGGGAGATGCATCCTGTCACAGCAATGATTATCAAGTGACAAGCCCTGTTCGTCAGAGCGGAAGGCCCAGGGGTCCCTGATAGGCACCACAGGGTGCAGCCACGATAGGTGCCAGCATGGCGCCTGGTACTGTTTGCTGACATCCAGGCCCAAGGACCAGGCACAGGCTTGCTGTTTTGTGACCCTCTCACAGGGGAGCCTTTGTTTGAGAACTGGGTCAGCCGGATCTGAGGCCTGGCTGCCTGGCTATGCTACCCTGGGAGGGGGAAGAAGAGGGGTAAGGAGCCTAGGGACCATCTCAGGTGGCAAAACACCTGGGAAGCTTGAAATCTTAAAAGCTTGGAAGAAAAACACAAATGCCACCACCTCTTCGTGGCTCTGCTGGCCGCGGGTGCAGGCTGTGGGAATGAGTTCCATCTGAGCCGCCTTCCCACATGGATGCTTCATGGGAGACAAGGTAGTCTCTAATGAGCCTGAACGGTGGGCACCTCTCTGCAGGTCAGGGAGGGAGCAGCTCTGGACACGGGGTATCCTGGAAGGCTTCTTGGAGAAGGGCCACACTCAATGACCCGGCCTGGGCAGGGAGAGGTTTGTGGGAGGGGAGGGGGGGAGGGTAGTGCAGCGTGGGGGTGTGGAGGCCAGCGGCGCTCAGCCTTATAGGTGGGCTCAGTCTCATGACGAGTGCGGCCCCCAGAGAAGGGGGTGGTGAGGTCAGATTTGTAAGGGGCTCCCAGTACCAGGCTGAAGACGGCCATGGTGAAACCACACCGCCGATGTCTACAAAACTTGAGCCCTGTGCCGAGCCTTAGATACAAGATCTTTTCCTCTCAGTCAGGCACTACTATTAGATTTGTCATCATTACAGAGGGTGCTGGGTGCTGGGTGCATGGAGCCTTGGTCCCCTGAGGCTCTAAGAGATTGGACAGTTTTCTCGGAGGCTGGTGATGGAGCTGGGACTGGAGGGCGGGTCTTTTAGCATTTTCATAATCCCTGAGCCCTGTGCCTCCGAGAGGCCTCTGGAAGCCCCAGGTGGTTGCTGGGCCCTTCTGGAATGTTTCTCTGATGCTGCTGGAGTGGAGAGTTTAGTGAGGGAAAGGTGGAAAGCCTGGTCACTGCAGGGCGTGCGGAGGAAACCCGTGTTTCGTTTTCAATATCATAGTCAGCATCGTTACAGGTCCTGGGGGTGGGGTGGGGACTGAGGGCATATTTTTAATCAGTTCAAGGGCCAGGCTAGACCTTAGGGTGTCAGGAGGCCAGGGCACCCACAGGCTGACCTGTGGGCCACGGGACACACAGAGGGTGCTGGGTGCTGGGTGCATGGAGCCTTGCGGCTCTTCTGCTGGCTCCTGTGGGTGCCCTCCAGCTCCCGGGGCAGCCGACTCCCTGGGAACCAGTTCCCCACATGACCAGTTAGTTCACTGTAGGCCATTTGTTGGAAATCAGTTCCTCAAACATTAATTGCAAAATAGCTAATTAGCTAACAATGTACCGCAAACTTCTTTCTTACATCTCCTTGGATATGATTTTTGTCTTTTTTCCCCCCCAAGCACTTTTCTCAGTTTTGCACTTCCAGCAGTTAAAAATTAAATTGTAATTAGACTAAATTGAAATGTAAACTTGCATGCATAAATCTCTGAAGAATATCAGAGGCTGTCAGAGCAACACTGTCCTGTGAGGAAACGATAGGAGCAGACAGGGTTGTGGAGCCCGGACAGCAGTTTGCCGCCCTGTCTGGAGTCAAGGGTGGGGGCAGGGCTCCTACAAGATGGTCCTGTGACGCTGCCAAGTACTTTCGCCATACTTAAGAAAAGTGAAAAAGAATCAGAGCCTAGAAGTATTAAAAAATTCTAAGACTGGCTGAGCGTGGTGGCGCACGCTTGAAATCCCAGCATTTGGGAGGCTGAGACGGGAGGATCATGATTCGCAGACAGCCTCAGCTACTTAGTGAGGCAGTCCCTTTGCAACTCAGTGAGACCCTGTTTCAAAATAAAGAATAAAATAAATAGGGCTGGGGGTATAGCTCAGAGGTAGAATGCCCCTACGTTCCATCCCCAGTACTGCAAAAACAAAAACAAAAACAAAGAAAAGTTTTAAGACTGTAAAACTAAGGACAGTGTAAATTTTGAAAGAAAACGGAGAAAGGTCAGTGAATTAGGCTCAGTGAACCTTTTCCATCCAAAGCCCACCTGACGCCCTCAGGTCAACTCTCCTGGTGGGGAGGTGAGGGTGGCTTGTCCTGTAGCTGTCCTCAGGCCCCTGCCTCGATCCAGCTAGCCTTCATTTCTGGGATTCCTGGGCTCCTCTGGAGCCAGTGGCTCATGGCCCAGGGCAGTCCTTACCTGCCTGTCTCCTCTCACCTCTGCTCTGCTTGCAAACCACCGTCCTCTGCTTCCTCCTGCCTGCCTCTAGTGCCCTCCACAGCTCTCGGCACCTCTCTCCACTCTTGCTTTGCACTTTTCTTTCTTTCCCCATTTGCTCTCTCTCTCTCTCTCTCTCTCTCTCTCTCTCTCTCTCTCTCTCTGTGTGTGTGTGTGTGTGTGTGTGTGTGTGTGTAACTAGGGATTGGACCCAGAGGCATCCTACCTCCCAGCCCTATTTTATTTATGTTTTTGAAACAAGGTCTTGCTACGTTGCTGAGACTGGCCGTGAGCCTGCACTCTTCCTATTTCAGCCTCTCAAAAGTACTGGGATCACAGGCTTGTGCCCCCACACCCGGCTAGCCCTTCTCCTCCTCTGATTTCCTCTCCTTCTCTCTTCCCCATCCTCCAGCCCCACCACTCTTCTCTTTCCCTTTGGCTCCTGAGGCAATGGCTGCGTCTGTCCTTTCCTCAGTGACCACCGGCAGTTTTCCTTGCTAGACCAGACTGGTCTGCCGGCCCGGAGTGGCATCTCTGGAAGCCCTCTGTCCATTCTTGCCTCAGGAAAGGGACTTCAGTCTGGGGACCATGTCGAGACTGCTCTGAACCCCCACTACCCGTGAGCAGGCAGTCCTAAGGCTGAGGGACCCTGAGCCAGCTTCATGGGTGGATAAACTTTGTGGGTTTCAAATGCCCACAAAGGAAATCTACTCGTACGGTGGAAGAGACTCCGGCAAACCCAGCTGGGCAGTCTAGATCCCTGTCCTAGGCTGCACTGGACAACTTCCTATTTACTCTGGGCTTCCCAGAGAGAAACTGGAGGGGAGATGACCCTGGTCCCAGTGGGGTGTTTTGGCCCCTGAGATGTCCAGCTCAGGGCTGCTGGCTTTACTATTTTGGGGCCAGGTTGCACAGTTCCCCCGGGTTGGTTATTTCCACTGTGCAGTTCAGCTGAGAGCTACCATTCCAGAGTCCAGATCAGCAGAGCCCATAACACTTTCTGAGAAGATGGAAATGTGTCTGAGTGGGCTAGGGTGACCGAGGCATTACATTTTCAATTCTATTTTCTCTTAGTGACATCAGTGCAAATAACTCCACGTGGTTAGTGGCTCCTGTGTTAGACAGGGCCGCTCTAGAGTTTTAGAACAGTGTTCTAACACTGGTTGCCTCTTAAAATGATGTGGGGGTTTAAAAAAATACCAGCGTCAGAGCCCCACACTAAATGGATCAAGCAAGAAACTTCTGTGGGCTTCAGGTGTCAGCACTTCTAGAAACTACTCAGAGAAGGTCGGGGCACCAGGTGGGGAAGCCACAGCCTCAGAGAAACTTCTGGGAAAGGAATGCTCTCCATATTTTTCAGTACTGGGGATTGAACACAGGGGTGTTCTACCTCTGAGCTTCACCCCCAGCCTTTTTATTTTTTATTTCAAAACAGGACCTTGCGAAGTTACTGAGGGGCTTGCTACATTGCTGAGGCTGGCCTTGAACATGTGATCTTCTTGTCTCAGCCTCCCAAGTATTGGGATTACAGCTGTGGCAGCAGGCCTGGCTGTTCTCAATTTTTGTGTGTGTGGGTGGATTAGCTAAGGAATAAATATAAATAGTCACTCTTGTAATTGTTTCAATAGGTAATTACTAGGGAAATAGCAGAAAATGATGAAAATAAATAACATAAACGTACTAAGTAAAACAAACTAAAAATAAATAATACATGATTGTTTACTTAATAAAATGATCAAAATAATACAAATGGCTGAGACTGCACATGGTTAGATTGTGAAAGAAATGAAAAGTAGATTCAAGAATCGTTCTAGTAACTATAACCACTGACTTAGGAAAATTTGGTTAATAAAAACCATGAAAATGCCAAGGAGTGATAAAACTTGATGTAGAGAAAAAAAATCTAAGAGCTAAATATGTGTTGGGAAATTTAGACAGAAAATAATTGTCCCAAATGAAAATAATTTTTGTCAAGTGAAAAAAGATGTTAAAAAAGAAAAAAGAGCCGGGCGTGGTGGCGCACGCTTGTAATCCCTGTGCTTGGGAGGTTGAGACAGGAGGATCGCACAGGTTCTAAGCCAGCCTCAGCTACTTAGTGAAGCTCTCAGTAACTTAGTGAGACCCTGTTTCCAAATAAAATATAAAATAGGTCTGGGAGTATAGCCTGGAGGAAGAAAGCCTCTGCGTTTCACCCTCAGTACCACCAAACCAAACCAAACCAAACCAAACAAAACAAAAAAAGTTTAATTGCAATGCATAGAAAACTGTAACAACATATGAAACTAGCTTAATTTAATTTGTTCTGAAAAATGCCTTTCCAGTGAAAATTAATTAATATAGGTGCATTTTTTTTCAGTATTGGGACTGAACTTGGAACCATATGCTAGACAAGTTCTCTTTCAACTGAGTTACATGCCCAACACTTGTTATTTTATTTATTTATTTATTTACTTAATTTGCAGTACTGGGGATGGAACCTAGTGGCATTCTACCTCTGAGCTATATCCCCAGCCCTATTTTTTTTTTTTTAGGAAATTGGAAATCTTTATTTATTTATTTATTTATTGGTGCATTATATTCATATATCATATTGGGGTAAACACTTGTGTGTACATACATGTACACATCACTGATTTAACTCCTACCCAATTCCCACCCCATTCCCTCCCCATCACTCCTTCCCTTGCTTGGCTTAGTGGTTGACTTCAATATGTTTAAGTACATTGTGTGTTTTAGAGATTTTCCTCTTCCCCCCTCCTTTCTCCTCCTTTAGGTTGCCTTGTTTGCTCCTCTATAGGATTTCCTTTTTCATCTAGAGTTCCTCCTATGACCCAGTTCTCCCTAACTCTCACATATTAGGGAAAGCATCTGATTTCTTATTTTTTGTGACTGACTAATCTCACTTAGCATAATGTCCTCCAGTTCCATCCATTTCCCTGAAAATGATGTAATTGAACTTTTTAAATGGCTGAGTAAAATTCCCTTGTGTACATATCCCACAGTTTTGTAATCCATTCATCTGTTGATGTACATCTTGGCTGGTTCCATAGTTTGGCTATGTACATATCACACCTATTTTTTTATTTTTTATTTTGAAACAGGGTCTCACTGAGTTGCAAAGGGCCTCACTAAGTAGTAGTACCTGAGGCTGTCCTCCAACCGCGATCCTCCTGTCTCAGCCTCCCAAATGCTGGGATTACAAGTGTGAGCCACCATGCTGGGCTCTTTTTATTTTATTTTGAGACAGGGTTTACTAAGTTGCTGAGGCTGGCTTCAAACTTGCAGTCTTTCTGCCTCAACTTCTGGATTAGTTGGGACTACAGGTATGTAACACCATGCCTGGAAATATCGGGTTTATTTTGTGTTTGTTTGTTTTGTTTTTTGGTACTGAGGATTAAAACCAGGGGCGTTCTACCTCTGAATTTATTTTTATTTTTATTTTTAAACTCTGTCTTGCTGAGTTGCTGAGACTGATCTCTTATCTGCAATCTTCCTGTCTCATCCTCACAAGTACTGGAATACAGGTGTGTACCACCATGCCCAGTATATTTAATATACTTATTTAAAATAAGTATATTTTAAATGTAAATGTTTGGTAAATAGAAACATGAAAAAAAAAATCCCTCCACGTAGTTAAAACATCCTCCTGGGAAAACACCATGGGCAATATGATGATGCTCTCCTTGACCTTAATAATTTCACTAGCCAGCCCCAAGCCTCATCAAAACAGGAGGACCAGATTTAAAAAAAGATACATATAGGACACCCCATTAAGTGAGAAAGATACATACAGGACACCCCATTAATGTGAGAATGAAATATTGCATAGGACATGCTTTATATTAAAAACAGCATTATTTTTTATCTAAATAGAAATCTAACTGGGTACCCCATATTTTATCTGGTAACTCTACCCTGCAAGGTGACTTTACTGCCCCGTGCCTCTGGCTTGAGTCAAGCAACAGAGGAGACCTAGACTTACACCAAGAATCAGGAGACAGGTGATCACCTTTAAAGATGCTTTTCTGAGCTGGGCGTGGTGGCGCATGTTTATAATCCCAGCATTTGGGAGGCTGAGACAGGAGGATTGTGGTTCAAGGACAGTCTCATCTACTACTTAGTGAGGCCCTTTGCAACTCAGTGAGATCCTGTTTCACATGTGTGTCACCATGTCCAGCTCAGCCTCTCGTTTTATGATTTATTTATTTACTTATTTATTTATTTATTTATTTATTGCAATACTGGGAATTGAACCCAGGAACATTCTACCTCCAAGCTATACTCCCTGTCCTATTTTTTATTCTTTATTTTTATTTATTCTTTCTTTCTTTTTTTTTTTTGTGGTACTGAGGGTGGAACCCAAGGGCTTTCTACCTCCGGGCTATACTCCCAGACCTATTTTCTATTTTATTTGGAAACAGGGTCTCACTAAGTTGCTGAGAGCCTCACTAAGTAGCTGAGGCTGGCTTCGAACCCGTGCGATCCTCCTGTCTCAGCCTCCCAAGCGCGGGGATTACAAGCGTGCGCCACCATGGCCAGCTTTTATTCTTTATTTTGAAACAGGGTCTTACTGAGTTGCAGAGGGCCTCTCTAAGTAGCAGGGGCTGTCCGCGAACTGCCATCCTCCAGTCTCAGTCTCCCGAATGCTGGGATTACAAGCGTGTGCCACCATGCCCGGCTGTGAAGGGAATCTTGACAGGTTACTGCCCATTGCTCTCATCAGGCTTGAAAGCGTGGGCTGCATCCTTATTGTCAAGGATTTTTGATAACTATATTTTGTCCTGGATTCCGTCCAGCACATCCCTGGGTTTCAGGATAATTTTTCTTTTGTCTTTCTCTGGACCGAAGTGGAAAACTATTTAGAGTTACCCTTGGGGAGCCCCTGGAGAGTCAGATACTGGAAGGAAGGCTGCCAGAGGCCAGGCCGACTCAGGGGCTGCGGAATGTCCTGCTGTCTCTTGCTTCCTGCCACGAGGCACGCATGGTGGAGGGGCTGAGCTCTCAGGCATTTCCTCCCGGGTGTGCCCAGGTCTCACTGGAGTGTGTGTGCTCTCAGGACAGGGCTGTCTGACTCTCCTGTCTGCCTAATTAATGGGGGGAGAGGCTGCAGTCAGTGGGGAGTTGCAATACAGGCACTTTCAATTGGTAGGCCCTTTTCCTAGTTTGAAAGATGCAGAATGAGAAACAGTGATCCTTCTGGAGCATTAAAACAATTATTTCAAACTTACAGAAAAGTTGCAAAAGTTTTTACTGAGAATATCCTTACGTCCTTTGGTCAGATACACTTGTTGCTAACATTTTACTCCATTTGTCTGATTAAAGTTTCTCTTTCCATTTGTCTTCTCCCTCTCCTCTTTCAGAGTAAGTTATATTCATCAAAACCTTTTATACCTAGCCAGACGTGGTTGCACTCGTTTGTAATCCTAGTTCTTGGGAGGATCGTGGGTTCACGGCCAGCCTCAGCTACTTAGTCAGGTCCTCTGCAACTTAGTGAGGTCCTTTGCAACTCAGGGAGACCCTGTTTCAAAATAAAGAATAAAGCCGGGCGTGGTGGCGCACACTTGTAATCCTCGCGCTTGGGAGGCGGAGACAGGAGGATCGCACAGGTTCGAAGCCAGCCACGCTGGCGTAAGAGACCCTGTTTCAAAAATATAAAATAGGTCTGGGAGTGTAGCCCAGAGGTAGAAGGGCTTCCAGGAACCCCAGTACCACCAAAAAAAAAAAAAAAAAAAAAAAAAAACCCAAAACAAAATAAAGAATAAAAAAAACAGAGCTAGGGGGTGTAGCTCAGAGGTAGAATGCTCCTGGGTTCCATCACTAGTACCACAAAACAAAACAAAACAAAAACCCCTTTTATACCTAAATACTTTAATGTACATTTCTTTAGATGATGATGATGATGATGATGATGATTATTATTATTATTATTAATTTTGGTGGTACTGGGGTTCCTGGAAGCCCTTCTACTTCTGGGATACACTCCCAGACCTATTTTATATATTTTTTTATTTGGAAACAAGGTCTCTTAAGCCAGCACGGCTGGCTTTGAACCTGCGCAGTCCTCCTGTCTCTGCCTCCGAAGCACGGGGATTACAAGTGTGCGCCACCAAGCCCGGAGAGTATTATTTTTTTTTACATAACCATAGTATGGTTGTCAACTTCAGTAGATTAACATGGTTAAAGCTGATTTATTTATTTATATTTATTTATTATTTACTTTCTTTTTTTTTTGTACTGAGAATGGAACCCAGGGGCAGTCTACTCCAAGTTACACCCCCAGCCTTTTTTATTATTTGTTTTGAAATAGGGTCTTGTTTCTTGAACCTGTGATCCTCCTATCTCAGCTTCCCAGTACTGGGGTTACAGGCGTGTGCCACCATTACCAACTGAAAAACCTGATTTATAATCAGCTGTTTGTATTCCAGTCCTGTCAACTGACCAAATAACTAAACAGGGTCTTGCTAAGTTGTTGAGGGTCTCCTGAAGTTGCTGAAACTAGCCTTAAACCTGCGATCCTACTTTCTTAGCTTCCCAAGTACTGGGATTATAGGCGTTTGTCACTGAGCCCAGCTCAAGTAACTTTTTAAAAAAGAATTCTCCCCTCCTCCTTTTTTATCATTATTATTTTGTGGTACTGGCAGTTGAACCCAGGGGCATTCTACCTCTGAGCTATATCCTTTAGTCCTATTTTATTATTTATTTTGAAACAGGCCCTCACTAAGTTGCAAAGGGCCTCATTAAGTTGCTGTTGTCTGTGAACTTGTGATCCTCCTGTCACAGCCTCCCAAGTACTGGAGTTAGAGGCATGCATTGTATATTATTATCTCTTTTATAGCAGTTATTATCTTTTCTTTGCAGTACTGGGAATGGAACCCAGGGACATTCTACCTCTGAACTATATCCCCAGCCCTATTTTTTTATTCCTTATTTTGAAATAGAGTCCCACTAAATTGTGGAGGGCCTCACTAAGTAGCTGAGGCTATTTGCGAACCATGATCCTCCTGTCTCAGCCTCCCAAGTACTGGAATTATAAGCATGCACCACCATGCCTGACTAATTATTATCTCTTAATAATTGCTATTATTATCTGTTCGAGCAGTCCTCTTCTGTCTCTCCTTCCAGAACTAGTCTAGGGCCCAATATTGAAGGCCAGTAGGATTTCCATAGTTTCTTTAATCTGGAACATTTCCACCCTTTTTTTTTTATGACAACGTATATTTTTGAATACTACAGTACTCTTACTCTTTTTATTTTTGGTGGCACTAGGGATGGAACCCAGGGACCTTCTACCTCCGGGCTACACTCCCAGACCTATTTTATATTTTTTATTTGGAAACAGGGTCTCTTAAGCCAGTGGAGGCTGGCTTCGAACCTGCACGATCCTTCTGTCTCAGCCTCCCAAGCGCGGGGATTACAAGCGTTTTCCACCATCCCCGGCTCAATACTCCTACTTAAAAAACAAAAAACAAACAAACAAACAACAAAAACAAAAAATTCCTCCTCTGGGGTCTGTCTGCTGCTTCTTCATGATTAGGTTAGGTCCCTACTTCCTGGCCAGAATTTGCCCATTGCGACGGGTCCAGGCCAGGATCCAGAGGCAGCTGATGCTCCCCATTGGGGATGTAAGTTCAATCACCGGGTTGGCGTGTTTTCTGATCTTTCCCCATTATACCCTTGCTCTTCTTTCTTCCCCTTGAAGACTGAGGGGTGTTTTAAGACGGTGCAGTGTTCTGCTCCTCCTCAACTTGTGTATCTGTGTCCAGTCACACAGCTGTCCAGCCACACAGCTGTCGAGTGAGCAGCCGAGCAGGGTCTCCAGCCAGGCAGGAGGACTTGAGCACCCTTCCCAGCCGTGAGTCACAAGTGCTGTGTTCGCCGCTGGAAGGTGGCTGAGGAAGAGCGTTTTCTGGGGTGTTGCTGTAGGTTGAAAGGCACAGTTTGCAAAAATGGGGGTTTGTGTGTGGCACCTGGCGTGGGCCGCCTGGAGTGTCCCTGGAGCCCTGTGTCCTGCAGCCTCCCTGGTCAGCTGGCTGTGAAGCGTGGGGGGAGGGGCTTGCTCTGGTCTACTTCTGCTTCCACTTTCCCTGCCTTCCTGCTCTAAAACAGATCTTGGCTGCTGTCCTCCTGATGGCCCCAGCCTGGCGGCCAACCCTGTTATTCTTTAGTTCACAGAACCAGGCATGGAGAAGGCCCCAGGGAGCTGAGGGGTGCCATGAGCACTCAGGGGTCCTCCGCCATGAGCCCCATGGTCGCCTCTCTGACCCTCTGGCTTCTGCTAGGGCTTCAGCCAGCTCTGCACCCCACATGGACCCTCTCCTCCCTGTGTTATCCTCTCTTAGAGCCCAGGCTTCAAGGCTACCCCTGAACCTTCCAAGTGCTAATCTTGCATAGCATAGACTAGTAGACCTCCCAACCTCCTATCCGTGGGAGAGGTTAATCCATCTAAAAAGCACAGGTGATGAGCGTTTTAAAAGTCTGAAAAACTACTCACTCCTGATCTCCCCAACAAAGAATTAGCATTTTTTTTTTCTGTACTAGAGATAGAACCCAAGGGCTGCCTTCTCTTTCTCCTCCTTCTCCTCTTTTCCTCTTTCTCTCCCTCCCTCCTTCCTCGTCTCCTCCTCCTTCTCCTCTTATTCCTCCTCCTTTTCTCCTCTTCTTCTTCTCTCCTCTCCCACATACTTGAAATTGACCCAGGGGAATTCTACCTCTGAGTTACACCCCCCAGCCCTTTATAGTTTTTTTTTTTTTTTTTTTTAAATTTTGAAACAGGATTTCACTAAGTTGCTGAGGGCCTTGCTAAGCTATTGAGGCTGTCCCTGATCATCCTGTCTCAGTTTCCCAAGTACTGGGGTTCCAGGTGCTGGGCACCATGCCCTGCAGGCTTGCATTTTAAATGCACATGCGTAGCCACAGACATGGGTATAGTGTGTCTCCTTGATATGCTGACATTGTTTCCTTTGGTAGTATACTTAGAAGGCGATAGCTGGATAATATGGTAGACCTATTTTTAGTTTTTTGAAGAAAGTCCATACTATTCTCCAGAGTGGCTGTACTGATTTATATCCCCACTGGTTTTCATTTCTTTTTTTTATATAAATTTTTTGTGGTGCTGGGGGTTGGAACCCAGGGGCCTTCTACCTCCGGGCTACACCCCCAGCCCTATTTTATAATTTATTAGGAAATGGGTCTCAGTAATTTGCTGAGAGCCTCACTAAATAGCTGAGGCTGGCTTCGAACCTGTGCGATCCTGTCTCAGCCTCCCAAGTGCGGGGATTACAGGCATCTGCTACGACGCCCAGCTTGGTGTTCATTTCTTATGTAACATCCCAGAGTTCTTATTGCTTAATCACCAATATAGGTTCTGATTTTTCTCTTTTTATGCAATAGCTAACATATTACCCGCATACTCTTTTGCGCCTTTTTTTCTTTTCTTTTTCTTTATTTCATCCCCCCCCCCTCCGTGGTACTGGAAGTGGAACCCAAGGGCATTCTACCTCTGAGCTACACCCCAGCCCTATTTTTTAGTCTTTATATATTTTGAAACAGGGTCTCACTGAATTGCGAAGGGCCTCACTAAGTAGCTGAGGCTGCTTTTTTTCTTTTAACTTAACAGCATGTCTTGTTGATTTCATATAAAAGTGCCTGGTGAACATCGTTTTCAGAGGTGCATAGCATTCCATTGTATGGGTGTAGAGTACTTTACCTGTTCTGCATGACAGACATTTGGGTTGCCCTTCTGTTTGTTCTTATAAACAATAATGTAATAAGACTATGTTTTAAGTCAAATTGTTTCAATTTTTTCATGCTTATTAAACAAGCTTGCTTGACTTAATCCCCCGCCCTCCCACATACTGCTCAAGGCTGCTCCCATCGGGTAGCAGGACTCTTACTCTTAGATGGTGAACTGGAGAACTAAGTTCTTTTTCTCATGGGAGAAAAATGTGCGCTCTGTCCATACTAAACTGCTTCCCTCTTCGGTGCTAACTTGGGAAGGCAGTGGCTTTCTGCCTCCACACTTTTCCTGCCCCTCCCCACTCCAGTGGCTGCAAAACGCAGCAGAGTCAACATAGATAGCCTGGTCCAGGCATTTGTACTGGTAGGCTGCAGGGGCAGGGGTGGGGATGGGGGCAGGCCTGTGGGGTTTCCTTTCCACCTGCTGGAGCTGGCTCTTGCAGCCAGAGCCCTGTGCAGGGCCTGGGCCTCTCTTTGCCTCATCTGACTTCTACTGAATACTCGTTGGCACCTGCCAGGCCCCTGGCTGGTGTCCTCGAAGCCTGTGGCATCCCTGGTGTGCAGAAGGCACCTGGCCCCAGAGTCTTCACTGCCATCTTCATCTTCAGATGGAGCAGGTTGTACTGGTATTGGGAAGAGGGTTTGAAATGTATTAAGGTATAAGTATTGGGAAAAGAGTTCCAATTTTAAAAATATATCCTTTATACTAAGAAGGCCAGGGCTAGCAGAAAGGAGGGACTTGTAATTTACATTTCTAAAGGGAAGGAAAGGAAGCCTGAGAGGCTTCTTTACATTTCTGAAAGAGAAACAAATGGCCTAAGGGAAATCTGAAGAAATCCCAGATGCCGGAGAAACAATTTCACACATCTCGGGGGATGGAACAAGAGGTGCAGAGGGCTGTGTTTGGAGGCAGGACAGCCACCCCCCTTCCAGGGCAAATCCTCCTGGAAACGGCAGAGACTGGGCTAGAGATAGGGCTAGCATATCTACAGATCAAAGGACCTTCCTCGGACTTAGACAGGATAAAAACTCAGTAAACTGGAGTTCTTTGGCATTTTCGTTCGAATTGCCCCCCTGTGTCTGCTCCAGCACAGGGCTTTAACTATCTCTATATTTCTATCTTTTTAATAAACTTCTTTAAATCTGCAGCAGCTGTCCAAGCGATGAATACCTATTCTTAGCTTAGGACAAGAATCCACGGTTTTTCTGTTTGTCTCTGTGTGTTTGGTGGTGGGGGGGGATTATTTCACCTCACACACCTCCCCCCCCCAACCTATCCCCCTGCAACATATTTGGCGCCCAACGTGGGGCTATCTACAGCTGCAGGTGACTCCAGCCGACGGTGGTTCTAAAGCCACTGCATCTTGAAGGTCAGTAACCTTCCCTAAAATGGGACCAGATCTCAGAGGATGACTGGATTGCCGGCGCCAATGAGCTCTCTGGAACCATGGAGACCCCCCTGCCACGGCCTAGCTACGGCAGAATCTCCAGGGGAAGGGAAAATTTCCCATTAAATAGTGTAGGGGACGATAGAGGACTGAGAACCTCCTCCCGGCCTACTACAAGGCTTAGTGGCGGCCAGTACGCGATCTGAGATCCGCACTCTACGGGGGTAAGATCTTTGCTGCCTATGCCTACGTAGGGGGTGCAGGGCCAGTGCTTGGTCCTTATTGAGGCTTCTCGGAAACCGCTATTGTCTTGTCAGGCCCAATGAGTGCCCATCTATTAGGCCCACATCACGGATGGGACACTGTTAAAATCCCTATACAAAGTTAAATCTAAAAATGCCCATGGCCCACCTTGAGGAAGCTCTCCAAACAGGAGACCCAAGCTAGGGGATGGTAGTTTTTTTTTTGTAATTTGAAACAGATTCTAGGAAGATAAGCTAGCACGTTTGTTTTTAAAGACGGCATCTAGGTAGCGTTGCCATTGGCAACTGGAGCCACGTGTAATAGTCCTAAATTTCAGAGCATGAAGGGTTAAGTTTTTTCAAGAGGTCAAAAAGAAAAGTTTCAGTCAGGCAAGTCTGCGAGGTGACTGCAGCACTCAGCAGGAATTGTTTGACATTCAACAGGCAGGAAAAGCTCAATTTACATGGAAAAGCCCTCCGAGGAGGCGCCTCAAAGAAAGGCAACGCCCAGCCGCTGGCCGGCGTGGGGATTTTAGGCCTTGAATGAGTGAAGTGAATACAGGAAAACACAGTAGGAAGACCATTTTTTTGGTGAAAAATGGCAGTAGACACCCCATCGGGAAAAGGGGGGCACTGTGAAAGTGCGGGAAATGGAACAGGAGTAAGGGGGCTAAATCTCCATATCCATTTCGGTTGGTGGAAAGTACTGCCCCGTGCTTCTCCACGGACGGGACAGCTGGACGTCCACAGCTGTACCCATGGCTTTAGGATAGGAAGTCTCATCGGACAGAGAGCGGGCCAAGCAGCTCGATCGGACAGGGTAATATGGGCAAGGGGAAAGGGTGGCAAAGCCTCTTCCCATTTAAGACCCTCCCGGTGGGCAGCAAAGCGTGGGAAATGAGGCCACCCTCTAGGCCCCCACTTTCACACGGTGCAGGGTCAGAAGGACAACCTTCTGCGCACCATATGCTTTTCTGTCGTAAAATGAGATTCCAGGCATGTCCTAAACGCCGGGATTTTCGGTTTGAGTGCACAGCTCTGGGGGAGGAGGGGACGACCTCCGCTCAGACAGGACACTAAACCATACCCTTTTCCCTCTCAGATGGGTCCAGCACTCCAAGGTGGAATCTGGATCTCCACTCGCATGTGTTCTCCAAAATTGGGAGAAGTGTGACCCTAAGATGCTAAAGAAAAAAGTTCTCATATTTTTTTGCACCCAAGTATGGCCGCAGTACGCGCTAGGGGACGAAGACACGTGGCTCCCACAGGGAAGTCTCAATTACAAGATTTTAAGGCAATTGGACCTATTTTGTAGAAAGGAGGGTAAATGGACAGAGATAGCTTATCTTCAATTGTTTTTCTACTTACGGGAACACCCAAAGTTACTTAAAAGGTGCAAGGTTGAGGCTATTGTGGCAGCTTTGGCTAAAACAGAATCTAAAGCACAAATGGGACAGAACAATCAGGAAGAGGGCCTTATAGGAGCCACAGGACCCCCTCTCATGCCCAAGGGATCAAACCAGACTAAGGCCCCTCCACCCCCAGGATAGCAACTCTGATATGCGGGAGACCCAGGGGGTGCCCGAGGCTCAGGGGCAAGGAGGAATGTTTCCTCTTGTGATGGTAGGAGGGGGGAGAAACGGGTCGAAGCAAGTCCATCAGCCTTTCTCGCTAGCAGAATTGAAAGAAATTAAAAAGGACTTGGGAAATTATACTACTGACCCTGACCAGTACATAAAGGCATTCAAATTACTCAGTTCGTTGTATGATCTTACTTGGAGAAATGTTAAATTACTTCTTGAACAAACTCTGACATCTATAGAAAGGGATAGGGTGTATAAAGAGGCTAAAGCAGTAGAGGATAATTATTTTGCGGCCTCCACGAATGGGGAATCATAAAATAGACAAAATATGCCCACAGGAGAACTGGCATTGCCACTCATAGACCCCAGCCCCTTGCTAGAAAGAAACAACTCGCAAAAGGCAGAAGTTTTTGAGCCTAACCACGATAAAGCCAGTGCATTGCAGGTGCAGCTTTAGCAGCCTGGGATCCGCAGGGTCCTTAGTGCTGCCAGATTAGTTTCCAATTGGTTTTGCCTGTGGGCCGCAGACCACCTGGAGAGGAAAGTTCACGGTTTGATCTGTCCACATGCAATTCTTTCATGAGGATTAAATATAAGGCTATAACACCTACTCAAAAGAATAGATGCTAACATTATTAATTAATTCTTTACCCAGTAGAAGGGAAGGCCATCCTCAGACAGACTAATACTTCAGGCTGTCAATTTGGTTTGACAGAGACTTGAAAAGGGAAAGATAGATGGACAAAAGCCATTTAAGGATTCTGGCTGCTCGCAAAAGCCTAGGCTCAAGTCTGTTTAAGGTAGAAAAGCAAGAGCAACTCTGGAGAAAATGCTCTCAACCAGGAGGCCATAAAGGTCCTCTGAGGCCTGGCTCACAATGCAAAGGGGGACCATTAAACGGCTGAGCGCCCCCAGTTCCGGAGGGAATTGGGGTCCTCAGACCTACGTTCCCAGTGAGTCCTCCCACTTACCACCACCTGAGTTAACTAAAAGAGCCCTAGGCAATCACGCAGTGAAATCCCGGAGGCCAGATCTGAGGCAGTGTCCTTCTTTCCCGGCCCAAGGACCAAAAGCTTAGCCAGGGTGCGGAGTCTTTACAGACCAGCTCTGAGCCATCTGTTTACTCAGCCTGCAGAGGTGTTTAAAATGACCTTCCATTCTACGTTCTTAGCCACACCAGAAAATTCAGCTCCTCTGATAACAAAGTTTTTTTTTTTTTCTTTTGCTGGTTGCACTAAAGTTATTACTCAAAGATATTTTTATCTCAATCATTCTTAGCTAAAATGGTTACTTCAAAAAGTTGTCCAATTAGACTCTTGTGAGAGGTGATTAAATAAAGTTATTTTCTTTGACAAAATCAATCTTTTAAGACACTAGGGATGCTTTTATGATGTGAATTTCTCTGATAATTTACAACAATTTTTAAGATATGTGGTCAAATAAAATATACAGTGTCTTTAATATTACTCCTTTTGCAAAATTAAGGTTTTAAGGTGCTAGTGATATTTATCTAATGTCTTAATTTTCCATGTAATCTATACTTCAATTGAGTTAAAAAAAAATGCTAAATGCAATAACAGGCTCTTAACTTCATGAGGTTTAAAATAACACTTAAGTCTTTTAAATGGGTTTCTTTAACTGCTGATGTATGAACAACATTATTAAGTGATATGCTTTTTTGGGGGGTTTGCTTGTATGTAACAACAAAAGACAAATTTAAAAAGTCTATGTATTTCTTTATATGTTGGTAAATACAGAGAAAGAAGGTTTTGTGAAACTAAGAAAGCATGTTGTAAGGCTTGTCCTAAGGTTGTCCCTAAGGGAAACAAAGGACCAGATAAAAGGTTAGAGGGTTAAAGCAAGGTATAAAGCATGGATGAAATTTGTTTGGTTGTAAGTTTTATCCCAAAATTGTCTCAGATGAAAACAGGATAAAACAAGAAGGTTAAAGCACATTGCAAAAGATGTGTGATAAGTTGCAAAACAGTGTTTGTGATATGTTTGGGCATGTGATGAAGATGAATTATTAAAAGGAAATACTAAAGTTCACTAGCAGGGATGTACTGTTGATAAAAAGGCTAAAGGATTACTTTTTGCCATAAAATTGGGAGACCCCAAAGTCTATAATAATTCTTTAAAACCTCCATTTAAGATTGTTTACTGTAAAAAGTTATGGAAAACTATCAGTCACATTGTGCTGAGATGTAAAATTGGTCTTAGAGGTAACCCTAAAAACAGCTTGTTAAGCCCACCAAACACAAAAGCAATTGAAGAGCACATATCCAGGTAAAAATTAACACCTTGGTTTCACTCATGCCAAGGGAAACTTTTAGATCTTTTCTGACTGGGACATAGTCCTAGATACCAATGTTACCCTATTGTAAGCTGACCAATAAGTTTTAAGTAAACTTCAAACAGTGCCAGAGGAAAAGGGTAAATTCTGTTTTGTCCAGGTGAACTGGTATTCATCAAATCATCTAATATCTTCATTCCAAAGCCTATTTTAGGTTTCCACAATACTAATTTCTGGATTCACGTGGTGCAAAATAAACTTAATACATCCCACTTTTGTGTATTTCAGTCTAAGTCAACAAAAGTTTTGATTTCTAATTTAAATGCTATGTTATTAACCTATATTGTTAAATATTATCTCATAGGATCAAAGCTTTCTGACAGACAAAACCTGGCAAACATCTACCGAGGCCTTTGACTCGTCATAGACACACACCACATGGACCCATCTGATCTCCCCTTGCCAATTTCATACATATGTACCCTAAGCCGGGGCCCCATTACATCGCCCCTGTTCAGCTTCGAAGCAGCTCGATGAGTCGTCGCCCTGATTCCTTTGCTAGGGGTACATGTATGTATGTAATCATAATGGGGTGACATAGATGAAAACTTGGCTCATGTTAAATGTTTGTAAAATTATAGATGTCACACTATATTTTCTGTACCTACCATTGGCCTGACAGATGTCAGGAACTTACTAGACAGAGGGGGGAATGTACTGGTATTGGGAAGAGGGTTTGAAATGTATTAAGGTATAAGTATTGGGAAAAGAGTTCCAATTTTAAAAATATATCCTTTATACTAAGAAGGCCAGGGCTAGCAGAAAGGAGGGACTTGTAATTTACATTTCTAAAGGGAAGGAAAGGAAGCCTGAGAGGCTTCTTTACATTTCTGAAAGAGAAACAAATGGCCTAAGGGAAATCTGAAGAAATCCCAGATGCCGGAGAAACAATTTCACACATCTCGGGGGATGGAACAAGAGGTGCAGAGGGCTGTGTTTGGAGGCAGGACAGCCACCCCCCTTCCAGGGCAAATCCTCCTGGAAACGGCAGAGACTGGGCTAGAGATAGGGCTAGCATATCTACAGATCAAAGGACCTTCCTCGGACTTAGACAGGATAAAAACTCAGTAAACTGGAGTTCTTTGGCATTTTCGTTCGAATTGCCCCCCTGTGTCTGCTCCAGCACAGGGCTTTAACTATCTCTATATTTCTATCTTTTTAATAAACTTCTTTAAATCTGCAGCAGCTGTCCAAGCGATGAATACCTATTCTTAGCTTAGGACAAGAATCCACGGTTTTTCTGTTTGTCTCTGTGTGTTTGGTGGTGGGGGGGGATTATTTCACCTCACACACCTTCCCCCCCCAACCTATCCCCCTGCAACACAGGTGATGCTTTATTCTCCTTTATCCTCTGTGAAATGAATGGGTGGATGAGTAGCCTTCAAAGCATCCTGTGCTTAAGCCTCAGCCTGTCAGCTACCCCAAGGAGTCCCTTGTTAAGCAATTAGTGGTTTTAGGTCAGTTTGGTATAACATTGAGCAGTGCTTGCTTGCACGATGCCTGGCAGAGAATTGGCATCTCCTGACTCTCCTGGGCTTGGTCCCCATGGCCTGCTTCTTGAGCTTTCGGATGGGCGGCTTCCAACTCTTCCTCCTAGTGGGCACCTGGCAGGGATTGCCCCCAGGGCCTCTGGCTGTAGTGGGCATTAGAAGGTGTATTTCAGGATCCAAAAAGAGGAATCCGGGAGGAAATAACAATTAGTGGGTCCAGGTGGGTCCAGCTGCTGCCTGGGGCAGCCCGGAGATGCCTGGGCTGGCAGGGGTGGGGCGCCGCTTCCTCTTGCATTTCCTCCCATTGTCCCACGCCCCACTTCCGGGAATTCTCCCCAGCCTGGGCTGGGCCGGCTGCAGGCCCAGGAGGCCAGCTTTTGGTTTTGCTCTGGGCCTCTGCAAGTGGTGAGCTATGTTAGCTGCCTGTCCCTTCTGCTCCAGCAGTCTGGCCCGGCCTTCCTGTTCCCGAGGTTAGAAGCCTGAGAGTGGCAGGGATTGCTCAGGGAATCTGGGCAGTCCCGGGCTGGCTGCTCCATTTACCTGCTGGAGGAAGTCATTCTGATTGCTTCCCTGGTTTTCTCACGAAGGACAGGGTGACTTCAATCTCAGATGTCTCATGGACTCCTGGGTCCTCTGTGCCTTCTGGTTTTTGTTTTGTTTTACACTGCCTGGGGCCTGTGGACCTTTCAGTCCATGTACTGGTGTTGCTGCCTCTGGGATATATGCTACAAGAGCCCCTGCTTAGCTGGCCATGGTGCAAAGCCTACTCTGAGCTTCAAGGGAATAGAACACCCTTGGAAGAGTCCAATTCTAGAAAATGTGACCCCTAGCACTAAAGAGGTCATAGAACCCTGGAATGAGTATTAATAAGGTCCCTCCCTTTAGCTATTTCTTTCAATAAATAGAAGAGAAACTGACCTTGACCACATGCCACTGTTATTGTCCTCCCAGCAAGGAGCCCTTCAGCCCTTCAGGAAGACCAAGAGTCGGCCTGCTCCAAGAGGGATGGAAATGGATGGCTTTTATTGTTGACAGGCTTATATAATAAGCAACCAATTTTAAATTATTTGTGTGTGTGTCAAAATATATATGACAGAATCTATTATTTAACCTTTCTTTTGTGTGTATTTGTGGTACTGGGGACTGAACTCAGGGTCATTCTACCTTTGAGCTACACCCCCCAACCCTGTTTTAATATATAAATATATATATTTGTTGATACTGGGGTTCCTGGAAACCCTTTCGGGCTACACTCCCAGACCTATATTTTTAATATTTTTAGAATTTGGAAACAGGGTCTCTTAAGCCAGCACAGCTGGCTTTGAACCTGCGTGATCCTCCTGTCTCCGCCTCCCAAGCGCGGGGATTACAAGTGTGCACCACCACGCCCGGCTGCAACTTTATATTTTGAAACAGGATCTCACCAGGTTGCTGAGGCTAGCCTGATCCTCTTGTTTTAAGTGTATCTGGCCATTTATGCTTAAATGTACAGCTCAGTGACATTAATTCTGTGCAACCATCCTTCTGACTCATCTCCACAACTTTTCCATCTTCCAAACTCAAAGTCTACCCCGGGTAAATAACACCCTTTTGCTTCTCTGCCATCCCCTGGCAACCACCGTTCTGCTTTCCGTGTCTATGAATTTGAGGATCGTAGGGACCAGATGTAAGTGGAATCGAACGACGCTTGTGCTTTTGTGTCTGGTGCACTTCACCCGGCTTAGCGTCTCTACGATGACCCGCAATCGTGGCTTGTGTCAGGTTTTCCTTCCTTTTTAAGACCTAGTGATAGTCCACGGTGTGTACATAGTACATTTTGTTTATCCATCTAACTTGGGTTGCTTCCCCCATTTTGGTGATTGTGAATAATGCTAGGAATACTGGCATGCAAATGTTTGTTCAGTCCCTGATTTCTGTGTGTGTGTGTGTGTGTGTGTGTGTGTGTGTGTATGTGTGTGTGTGTCCAGAAGCAGGCTTGTTAGATCATATTGCAATTTTGTGTTTTAACTTTTCTTTTTCTTTTTTTTTTTTTTTTTTTTTTGGTGGTACTGGTGGTGGAACCCAGAAGCTTTCTACCTCCGGGCTATACTCCCAGACCCATTTTATATTTTATTTGGAAACAGGGTCTTACTAAGTTGCTGAGAGCCTCACTTAGTAGCTGAGGCTGGCTTCGAACCTGTGCGATCCTCCTGTCTCAGCCTCCCAAGCGCGGGGATTACAAGTGTGTGCCACCACGCCCGGCTCATGTTTTAATTTTTTTATGCACTTCCCACCTTTCCGCGTTCCCACCGTCAGTGCACAGGGCTCCGATTTATCCATAACCTGGTCAGCACTTACCATCTTGGTCTTCTTTCTCTCTTAGTAATAGCCATCCTCACTGAATGTGAAGTGGCATCTCATTGTGAGTACCCAGTTTTAAAAACCAGCAAGCTAGGCATGGTGGTGCATGCTTTTAACATCAGCACTTGGGAGGCTGAGACTTGGGAGGACCACAGGTTCAAAGCCAGCCTCAGCTACTTAGCGAGGCCATCTGTACTTAGTTAGACCATGTCTCAAAATCAGAAATAAAAACAACGGGTTGGGGGTATAACTTGGACATAGAATAGAATGCTTTTGGGCTCCATCCCTACTCCCCCCCCCCAAAAAAAAAATCAGCAGTTTAGGTCAAGACTGTAGTTTTATTTCATAGGATCATATGAATGCATGTTCAAATCAGTTGTGACAGAGACCAGAAAAAGGATAGTCCCAGATCAGATACCAGGTTTGCTTTATTCAAGGCGGGGGGGGTAGAAGCAGCAGCAGCAAATGATGAGAATGTACTTGTCTGTCCATTGGACTAGTGAAGCTCACGTCTTGACAGGACTGCGCAGATGGGCCGAGTCCCAGGAAGCCAGCAGGGTCAGAGGCCTACGTACTTTGAGTGCTGTTTCCAGGAGGCACAGCGGCTCGCTGCCGAGGCAGAAGGCCTGGAGCCTGTTTCACAGCTCAGGAAACACAACTTGTTCCTCATTACTCTTCTAGGAGCCCTTCGTTGGCCATCCCACGTTGGCCCACTCTTCCCCAAGAGCCCATCCTGCGGGGTGCCTGCCACCGTGAGGCATGGCCTCTGGTGTGCGTGCCACTGACCATTCAGGCTTCTCCTAAAGGAGTCTGTCTCCTTGGTCCCAGCATCCTTTTCTCCCTGTGTCTGAAGACAGGAAGGGTCCTTTGTGTTTCAGTGGCCGAGTTCTGGGAAACCGTTTAGATAGCCTGTGTAGACAGGGTTATAACTGTGGAGGATGGAGAAAGTGCCGGGGCCTTTGGGGAGGCTGGCCTGGCCGCTGTCAAGCTCTGCTGGAGGAAGCCCTCACCTCTGGGAATGGCGGTGTGGCTGGGCCTCTGGGCCAGGGGAGAAAGGGTCAAGGTTGAGCTTGGAGAAGAGCAGGTGCCTCTCACCCCTCTCTTATACTCAGGTATTTCCCCAGGGGCCTGGCTCTGTAGCGATGGTGGCTGGTGGTGACAGGTGTGGGGTCCAGGGCACCCTGGAGGGGCCCAAGGGACTGGTGGTGTAGGTAGATCAGCTGGGCTGGGGGTTCTAGGGAGAGAAAATCCAGGGTGCATGAGGCTGGCTTTGACATTTGACTTCTCTGTCCGCTCAGGTTCCTGGGGGAAGCCAAGGTCCCACTCCGGGAGGTCCTCGCCACCCCCAGCCTGTCTGCCAGCTTCAATGCCCCCCTGCTGGACACCAAGCAGCATCCCACTGGGGTAAGTGCGCACTGGCCCTGCGTTGGCCAGCGTCTGGTCTCAGACTTTGCCTGGTGGCTCCTGCCCTGGGCCTTGATTTTCTGACTCCAGAGATGTGTCAAAGTCCTGCTTCCGGGAGCTGAGCCTGGCCCTCCCTGGCCAGTGGCTGGGGATCCAGGAGGGACACTGGTTTGGAGGGGCCTTGAGTCACCAGCTCAACCTGCCTTGGGCCATGTCCTGCCTGCCGGCTACCTCCAGTCCCTGTGGCTCAGACATGGCGTCCCAGTCTCCCCCGCACACCTTCCTCACTGCCCAGCCCCATTCTCCAGATTGGGAACATCTGAGTCATCTGGGTCACAGGTCACAAGGGAAGGGAGACAGACAGCCCTGCCCTGCCCCCGGGCCCTGGCAGACCCCCTTCCTTGTCCTCCATTGTCCTTCCCGCCTCTCTCCCAGTCCCAGCTGCCAATTCCTGGCTCTCATCTGTGGCCTCGTTATTTTTAGTGAGCTAAATATACCCTGCAGCATTCTCCCAGTGAGACCCGGAGGTTCTGAGGCCTGTGTGGTCTCACAGACTGGGTGGTGTGTGTGTGTGTGTGTGTGTGTGTGTGTGTGTGTGTGTGTGTGTCTGGGCCCTTGGGTGGTTGGGTGAGTCAGGAAGGGGCCAGTCTGGACTGAGCTGAATGGAGCCACACTGGGCACTGAGATCTGGAGAAAGGGAGCCACTGGTTATGGTGAATGGGTGTCCCAATGGGCACCTCTCAAAGCTCTCTGGGTGGAAGGGACGTGGACGGCCCCTGGCTCACCGCGCTCCTGGTCTCCTGCTCTCATGATGTGCTTGGGCCAGCGATGGCCCAATGCTTTCTGGACAGGGAGCTGCCACCTGGCAGGAGGATCCCTTCCTGTCTCAGATGGTGCTCCCTGGTTCAGTGCGGTGTTCTCTGAGCCTGTCTCCATCACCTCCTGAGCCCTCTCTTGTGCTCCCCTGAGCATTCCAGTCTCCTAACACTGAGTGTGGTCAAGGAGGACACCATGGGCCTCTGGAGCTGCCCCTCGGGGGCAGAGCACTGTGGAGGGAGCACGGACATTGAGGCAGCTCCTGAGTGCGGCTGGGAGTCAAGGATCTGCTGGGTGTGCCTCCATCGCACCTCACCACGGGCTGCCTCAGAGCCTCCAGTCAGAGCTTCTCGCCTCCTTGCTGAGACACCAGCCTCTCCACTCCAGCCTGCACCACATTAAAAAAAAAAAAAAAAAAAAAGCCAGCATCAGATGAGAAAGTGAAGCTCCCTGGGTGACAAGGACACTGGAAACCGAGCATTGGGTGGGTCAGGGGAGCCAGTGCACTGCCCGCTGGGACCAGGACGGGCACAGTGCTCTGGTGAAGCCCGGGGCTGTTTCCACGGGGTGTGGAGATTCAGCTATGGCGTTGGTTGTGGCAGCACAGGGCCCCATCCTGCCCCCTACATGTGTCTGGGGGGTTGTCTGAGGGGAGTCAGGAGCCCAGGCACCTTTGGCTTCCTGAGCTCTTTGAGCCTGGGACCACCAGGAGCCACCAGAGTTCTGCAGATATTGTTGGCTGCATACCCCAAGATGGCTGACTCAGGCAACTGGGGCTATCTCGCTCCCGGGCAGTGTGATCTGTGAGTAACTGGTGATGACCTGTTAGTGGGATAACCCCACAGTGCCACAGTGGCGGAGACCTGAGGAGCTGGGCTACCCGGGAAGTACCGTGAAGTACCTCAGCTACTTAGTGAGGCCCTCTGCAACGCAGTGAGACCCTGTTTCAAAATAAAGAATAAAAAATAGGAGTGTAGCTCAGAGGTAGAATGCTCCTGGGTTCCATCCCCAGTGACACACACACACACACACACACACACACACACACACACACGAATAAAAATAGGGTTGGGAAAGTAGCTCAGAGGTAGGAATGCCCTGGGTTTAATCTCAGCACCCAAAACAAAACAAAACAAAACAAAAAAACCCCAACAAATAAAGTGTCCTGCTGGGGCCTGGGGCCCAGGCCAGAGGGTCTGCAGGCTCACCTGCCTGTCCGTGTGCTCTGTGCCACCTGGGGCAGCTGGTACAGAGCACAGACCTTGGATCTTCAGGGGGAAAATCTCAGCCCTGGCTGTCTGGAGAAGGGGACAAGAACGACATATGATGGCATGGTGGGAGATGAGCCCCCTTCCCGTTAGATCTTCAGTGGAGCTAGAGGCTTCCAGAATGAACATGCCCTGCTCAAGCGCGGTGTCTGGAGCCCACCCCCTGCTGATGAGATCAGATCTAGATCCTCCGGGTTCTAGATCCTCCGGGTTCTAGATCCTCCAGAGCTGTCCTGGATGTCCCTGCGGACCTTGATGGGCCATAGAAGAGTTGGACCTGCTCTGGCTGGAAGTCTTGTTTGGGTGCCTGGAGCCACTGGGGGTTGTGGCTGTCATTGTGACAGTATCTGATGCTTAGGAAGCTCCAGGCAGGGCTGCCCAGATGGTGCTCAGATTCTAGGGCCAGCCCTCCCTGCCCTGTCCTACTTCTTGCAGAAGTCTGCTCCTGAGCTCCTGAGCTCCGTGCTCTGATGCCAGGCCCTGGGCGGAGCAGCCATGGTCCTGCAGCGCTGCCCCCACACCGATGGCGGGCAGGAGCCCAGGTGGTGCGGAGCAGATGGGTAGGCGGGGCGAGCCCCTAGAAATAGGGAGGGGTGCCCTTCAGGGGGATCTGGACCAGGGGCAGACTCCCAGGGGCGGTCAAGATGTGGTCCCTAGGGGCCACTGAGACTACTTGATTTAGCACTACAACCTGTGGCCCTCGTTTTCCTCTGGCCCTGCGTGTGCTGATTTACTTCCTCTTTCATTTCCTAATGACTCTGTAACTGATGTGCTCATGACTTGTTCTCTGTCTCCTCTGCTGAGGTAGCAGATCCATGGGTAGGATCCCGTGTTCATACAAGTGTCCCCTATACCTTGAACAGTGGCCCCCAGCAGGTCCTCATATATGTTGTTAGTGAAGGGAACTCATCAGCGAATCAATGAAAGGAAAGGTCAGGCCAGACGGATCAGGCGGGTCCCTCTTTCCTTCTTTCAGATGTGGACCCAAATTGGGCCGACCTAAGCAAACACTCGACCCAGGTCTGGCCTGCTGGGGTCTCACAGGGGTCCCATGCTCTCAATTGCTCTGGGCTTCTTTAATTCTCTACTGTTACCATGTTGAGTTTTTGTGATCTCCTCTCTCTCTCTCTCTCTCTCTCTCTCTCTCTCTCTCTCTCTCTCTCTCTCCTCTCTCCTCTCTCCTCTCTCTTCTCTCTCTCTTCCCTCCCTCCTTTCCTCCCTCCCGCCCTCCATCCCTTTCTTTCTCTCTCTCTCTTTCTTTCTTTCTTTCTTTCTTTCTTTCTTTCTTTCTTTCTTTCTTCCTTTCCCTTCCCCTTCCCCTTCCCCTTCCCCCCTTCCTTCCTTCCTTCCTTCCTTCCTTCCTTCCTTCCTTCCTTCCTTCCTTCCTTCTTTCCGAGGACTGAATCCAGGAACATTCTGCCACTGAGCTACACCCCAGGCCTTTTTGTTTTTTATTTTGAAACAAGGTCTTGATAATTTGCGGAGGGTCTCACTAAGTTTCTGAGACTGGTCTCAAACCTGCAATTCTCCTCTCAAGTACTAGAATTACAGGATCACACCACCATGCCTGGCCATCTTGAATTGTTATCATTCCTTTTTTATGGTACTGGGGATGGAACCCAGGGGCATTCTACCTCTGAGCTACACCCCCAAGTCCTATTTTTTTATTCTTTATTTTGAAACAGGATCTCACTAAGTTGTAAAGAGTCTCACTAAGTAGCTGAGGCTGTCCGCGAACCGCGACCCTCCAGTCTCAACCTCCTGAATGCTGAGATTACCCGGCATTCACCACCACATGCACCACCACACCCGTCCCATCTTGAATCATTGACCAAGGGGCTTCCTTTTTTTTTGTGTGTGTGTGTGTGGTACTGGGGATGGAACCCAGTGGCATTCTACCTCCAAGCTACACCCCCAGCCCTGTTTTTATTCTTTATTTTGAAACAAGGTCTCACTGAGTTGCAGAGGGCCTCACTTAAGTAGCTGAGGCTGGCTGTGAACCAAGATCCTCCTGTCTCAGCTTCCTGATTGCTGGGATTACAAGCCTGTGCCACCATGCCTGGTGGGGCTTCCTATTTTAATTTTGCACTGGACCTGCAAATTACATAGCTGGTCCTGACTCAGACTACCCCTGGAGGGGTGAGCCAACATGAAAGCACAGGGGCTTTTGTCTGCTGAGTGAGGTTCTTGTGATTATGGTGGAAACAGATTTCAGATATGTGTATATGTGTGTGGGGTACTGGGGATAGAACCCAATGGCATTCTACCTCCAAGCTACACTCCCAGACTTATTTTATTTTTATTTTGAAACAGGGTCTCACTAGTTGCTAAAAGTCTTGCTACATCTAAGGCTGTCCTTGAACCTATGATCCTCCTGTTTCAGCCTCTCAAGAACTAGGATTATAGGTGTGTGCCACCATACCCAGCAGATTTCAGATTTTTAAAAGCCTTTTATTTTGTGAGAATTTAAGATTGGGAGAAAAGTAACCAACAAATAGTGCAAAGAGCATTGTGTCCTAAATCACTTGAGACTGTTGACAACCTCCTGACCCATCATCCTAAACCTTAGAGTGTATTTCTCTGCTTGAGGACCTTCTCCCACATAAGCACAATCACCAAAATGAGGACCATGGATACATCATTTCCTCTCCTCTGGAGACCGCCCCACTCGAGGTTAATCAATTTTTTGATAGTGTCGTTTACAACCAAAGGATCCAGTTAAGGACCATGTGTTGGAGTTAGTTGTTCTCCTTAGTGTTTTCCCATCTCAGATAATTCCCCAATATTTTATTTTTTTTACTTTTATAATCTTGAAATATCGCCACTTAAAAAAATGAGCCAAGGTGGCTGTTCCTTGTGGTTAGATTTAGGTTGTGCTCTTTGAATGAACCGTGGGTGGAGCTGCTGTGTTGCTCTCACTGTACTTATGGGTGGCACAGCTTTGATTCTTAAGTGCATTGTGTTTTTTTTTTTTGTGTGTGTGTGGTATTGGGGATTGAACTCAGGGGCATTCTACATCCAAGCTGTATCCTCAGACTGATTTTATTTCTTATTTGGATACAGGGTCTCACTAGGTTGCTGAGAGCCTCACTAAGTAGCGGAGGCTGTCCTTGAAGCTGGGATCCTCCAGTCTCAGCCTCCCAAGTACTAGGATTACAAGCATGTGCCACCACGCCTGGCTTGCATTGTGACTCTTGATCATTCGATTAAACTAGCATTTGCTGGATTTTCCCACTAATTGTCCATCCACCTTACTTTCTAATAAGTATTTTGTGGGGAAGTACTGTTCCCCACTCAACTTGGTTTTTTTTTGTGGTACTGGGGGTGTACCCAGGGGCTTTCCTACCTCCAGGCTACACTCCTAGACCTATTTCATATTTTATTTGGAAACAGAGTCTTGCTAAGTTGCTAAGAGCCTCACTAAGTAGCTGAGGCTGGCTTCGAACCTGCGCCATCCTCCTGTCTCAGCCTCCCAAGCACAGGGATTATAAGCGTGCGCCACCACGCCCGGCTCTCACTCAGCTTTTTCCCATGAGTTTGTTGTTTTTATTTTATGGTGCTGGGGATTGAATCTGGGGCCTTGTGTCCCGCCACTAAACTCCACCCCAGCCCGACACAAGAGTTTTACACCCATGTTGCTTGTTGGTTGAATTTATTACTGTTTTGATGATTGCTAAGTGGCAATATTTCTTTTCTTTTCTCTTCTTCTTCTTCTTCTTCTTCTTCTTCTTCTTCTTCTCCTTCTCCTTCTCCTTCTCCTTCTCCTTCTCCTTCTCCTTCTCCTTCTCCTTCTCCTTCTCCTTCTTCTTCTTCTTCTTCTTCTTCTTCTTCTTCTTTTTTTTTTGGCGGTACTGGGGATGGAACCCAGGGGCATTCTACCTCCGAGCTACACCCCCAGCCTTACATTTTATTCTTTCTTTCTTTTTTTTTTTGGCGGTACTGGGGATGGAACCCAGGGGCATTCTGCTTCTGCATGACACCCCCAGCCCTATTTTTTATTCTTTATATGAAACAGGGTCTCAGTGAGTTGCAAAGGGCCTCACTAAATAGCTGAGGCTGTCCTCAGACACAATCCTCCTGTCTCAGCCTCCCAAATGCTGGGATTACAAGTGTGCGCCACCACACATGGCTTTATCTTTGTTCTGAAACAGGTCTCACTGCGTTGCAAAGGGCCTCACTAAGTAGCTGAGGCTGTCCGTGAACCACGATCCTCCTGTCTCAGCCTCCCAAATGCTAGGATTATAAGCGTGCGCCACCATGCCTTTCTCTATGTGGCAATA
This sequence comes from Muscardinus avellanarius, assembly GCF_963383645.1. Classification (NCBI taxonomy): domain Eukaryota; kingdom Metazoa; phylum Chordata; class Mammalia; order Rodentia; family Gliridae; genus Muscardinus; species Muscardinus avellanarius. The sequence continues at coordinate 66,180,762 of NC_137801.1, forward strand.
TTGTAAATCAATTATTTTCTTCATCAATTAGTTGGTGTTATACTGTAAAGCAGGGCCTTTTCCTTTCCTATTTATTTTAATACAGATCCATGTGTCACTATTTTATTCAGTGGTTTAATCTGTTACTATCATTATTGACTTTCATGTCAAATCGCTCCTGCCTTGACTCTCAGGAGCCCCTGCAAGCTGGCATCTGTGCCCTTTTGATGTGTTTCTATTATTCACAGAACATTTCCTTGCTTTCTGATACAAAAGATGGTTCAGGTTCATCTTGTACCTTCCCTAACCTCTCCCTGGAATTACTTATTTCTCCAAAGAGCCCAACTTGCCTTTTGATGAAGTGAGGGGAAGCCCCAGGCTGGTTGTTTAACGTACAGATGCCCAGGCCCACCCCAGGCCCACTGAAGTGGCTTTTGGGGGTCCAGCCAGGCTGTGCTTTCCCGCCCCTGGGTTGCAGAAGCTGGTGATGCCCGCACCGGCTGTTCAAGTGGCGACACCTGGTGGTAATTTGGGAACCTGCAGGGCTGGTTATGGCCTCGCCTGGGATGTGGGACGTCAAAGGGTCTCAGTGGCCCTGGGTCTCCTTCCTTAGTATTCGGAGCCCCCTTCCCTCCAGTCCTGCCCTACGTTAGCCTGGATGCCCCTCCCACTCTCCATTCTGGAGGATGCACACCAGAGGGAGGGCTCCAGCATTTCTGTCTTTGGTGTTTGCTGGAGGGGGGGGTGTCTTAGATGTCCCTAATATTACTCTGTAGAGATGTCCAGTGTTTCATGCTAAAGTCATTCAGAGGGAAATCACGCATCATTAAAAACTTATAAAGGATTTTCTGATGCTTATTGCTTAACACCAAGTAGAAGAAAAGCATTTTATATACAGCAGAGCTATACATTACTTGTTAAAAAAAAGAGAGAATTATATCAAAATGTGATGGGTGGAGGAATTATGAGACAATTTCTTTTGCATTATTTTTCTTCTTTAATACTTTTTATACTTCCAAAACTTTCTTAAACATAATATTTATTACTTGGATTAAAACAAGGAGGTTGCTGGCTTCAAGGCTGGAGCGTCTGCTGAGCCTGCACAGGGCTGGCGTCCGGGTGGGTTGAGGAGGAGGCGGGCAGCCTTCCCTTGTCCACGTAGGAGCTCCCCAATGTGGCGGGTGGGGTTGCATCTAGGAGGGGAGAGGACCCCCAGGGCGAGCGGCACCCAGGGCCCCTCAGTGCCAGCAGAGCCCAGCTAAGCTGACTGTGGAGGGCGAGGCCAGATCCTCGGCTGAGCAGAACTGCTGAGGGCGCTTTCCCCTGAGACTTAGCGCATCCTGCAGGAGAGATCAGGTCTCTGATTCCAAAGTGATCCTCATTTGACCCTATGAGGGAGATGCTATTGCTATAACTACCCTCTTTTTTAATTTTTATTGAACATAAATGGTATACATTTAAACTATACTTGATGCCCTCTCCTCCCCCCGCCCCTGTTTTCCCTCCCCCCCTCCCAACAGTAGTTGTCCCGGGTAACCACGCCATATTCATAATTTTACACATATTCGGATGTGGACCCTCATTAATCAAGTTCAGCCTTCCTCCTCCTCTATCTTTCCATTCAAGCTTTGCTGGTATTTCCCCTCCATTATCTGGAGTACCACTGGTATCCTCTAGGTTCCCTAGTTTGGGCGTATTAGAGGAAACATATGTACCTTCTCCTTCTTTTTAGTACTAGGGATTGAGCCCAGGGACATTCTACTTTTTACCTCCAAGCTACACCCTTCTTCCCTTGTCTCAGTCTTAGCAAGACTGAAACCCAGTCTTGCTAAGTTGCTGAGGCTGGCCTTGAATCTGCGACCCTCCTGTCTAAGCCTCCCAAGGACTGAGATGACAGGCATATAACCACCATGCCCGGCTGATCAACCTCTTTTATGGATGAGAAACTGAGGCACAGGGAGGTTACAGATTTTGCCCAAAGTCACTCAGCTCCTGGAGGGAGGGACCTGAACCCAGACTCTGTGCCCACAGCTACCTATGCTCCTGGGTCCTGCAAAGCAGATACCTTTGGAGAGCAGTGCTGGAGGCCAGCGCACTAACCTGCTGCCTGTGCCCTCTCTTCTAGGCCTCGCTGGTCCTGCAGGTTTCCTACACGCCGCTCCCAGGAGCTGTGCCCCTGTTCCCGCCCCCCGTTCCTCTGGAGCCCTCCCCGACGCTGCCCGACATGGACATGGTGGCTGGTGAGGCGCCCATCTCCGTGTGGCAGGGCCCCTGGCGAGAAGAGAGCTGCCTGTGGCTCTGCAGAGAGAAGGGAGGGAGGCGGCCCCTCAGGTGCTGCTGGGAGCGAGATGAAGGCGCCCCAGGAAGGAGCGGTGCCTCTGCGCTACACAGCTGCCAGAGGGGTGGGCTGGGATGGGGTCTGTCCCAGGCATACCTGAGGCCTCACCCATGGAGCCCGGTGGGCCCCGCCCCATACCAGCAGGCCTTTAGCGAGTGCATGAGATAAAGGAGCTAGTTGTCACTTTGAAAGACTCCTGGGCTAACACTAGGGGCCATGAGTTCTAGTCTTGCCTTGACACTAAATAGCCGGGTGACTTTGGTCTGGTCACTCTCCCTCTCCGGGCTTACAGAGCATCATTTGTGAACTATGCGGGCTGAATTAGCTAAGTCCCGCGCCTGCCTCCGTTCTCTTTGCTTGCCTCTGCTGGGCTTGTTGAGCGAGGCCCCAGGCTGGGGTGGCCGGCTTGCCTGCTGTGGCCAGGGTGGGAAAGCAGGCAGGGCCTCCTTGCTGCCTAGCCTGTTGGGGGAGGAAGCTATGGAGATGTGCTGCAAACATTTGCCTCCGGGAAGATTCCAGAGTTGATGAAGGGGCCTGGAAGCCTGGCTCGGGAGTCCAGCCCCGTGTGGGGCTCTGTGGAGAGGGAGGCAGAGCTCTGTCCCTCTTGTTGGGGCTCAGCGTTGTCTGAGCTAAGAGATGGGAGGTCACTCTTGCCTGGGGTCACCTGGGAAATCCTGAGCTGGACTAGAGCTGGGGAGTCTGAGGGGAGGAACGAGGGGTGCTCCTGGTGAGAGAGGACCCCAAAGGCCCTGGGACCACACCGAGGTGGGTCTGACAGGGTGGGCTGGGGAGAGGGTGAGCACCCAGGGCAGCTCCTGTGCCCTGGGCCAGGGGCGGGCAAGCAGCCACAGTGGGCGGCCCCTCACCCTCCCCTGCCCTCATCCCCGGCTCTGCCTGCCCACCACCAGGTGGGGGACAGAGCCGGGCGGAGACTTGGTCCCTGCTCAGTGACAGCACCGTGGACACGAGATGCTCTGGAAAGAAGTGGCTGGCCCCCACGGGTGAGACAGGGCTGTCGCTGTCCCAGACCCTCCCACCTGTAACTTCTCGTCTCACAGCTGTCAGTCATCTTCCTACAGGGTCGGGGCGGGAAGGCCAGGGCCATTCTGTCTCCCTCCTGTTGACTAACTCGACCGACGCCTTGGCCTCCAGCTGCTGGCAGCTGCCCTTCTTTCTGCTTTACCTCCCTGGCTCAGATGGGGACCGCGGGGACAGGACGCGATGGCGGGTCTAGGACTCCTGCCCTTCGGCCCTCCCTGGGTTGGGCTGGGCTAGAGGAACCCAGCGCTCATCACCCCCTGTCCTCCCAGACACAGGAGGAGAGGAGGACGCCGAGGACCAGGGGCTCACGGGAGATGAGGCAGAACCGTTCCTGGATCAGAGCGGTGCTCCAGGCCCCGGGGCTCCTGCGACCCCCAGGAAGCCACCATCCCATCCTCCCCCTTACCAGCCTGGGAATAAAAGAAAGAGAAGTGCACCCACATCCAGGAAGCTGCTGTCGGACAAGCCGCAGGACTTCCAGGTGACTGGGCTCTCAGCCCCCAGGCTCCTCTGTCAGCCATCAGGCACCTCAGGGGAGAGGCGCCTGGGATCCTGAGGGCCCTCCGAGGGGAATCTGGGTTTCCCTTCTGTTCCGGGAAGCTGCTGAACAGGGAGTTTGAATCTTGGGACCTCAGAACAAGCCTTTGCCCAGTCCCAAGGTTTTGCTTAAAAACAACAACAAAAGAGGAAGTTCGTGAAGAGATTCAACATCTCTGCATCTCTTCTGTTTTGCTCTACCCCTGTTTTGAATACCCCAGTCAGCACTGGAGTACTCCCTAAAAAAGCAAAATCTGCATCCCCGCCCCAGACTTGTTGAGTTGGGATCTGAATTTTAGCATGATCCCTGAACCCAAGGAGCTCTGTCTGGCATTTTACTTCTCCTTATATCTATCCCCTTGCTTACACCCAGGGACTTTTTCTTTTTCTTGGTGGTACTGGGGATGGAACCCTTCTACCACTATGTTTTCCCCTAAGAGACACATTTCTAGCTCCCTTAATATACTCTTAAAGACATGTTCTTATTGCTTTTTCTTTTCTTAAAAAAAATATATGTGTGTGTGTGTGTGTGTGTGTGTGTGTGCCAGGTGTGGTGGCGCACGCTTGTAATCCCTGTGCTTGGAAGGCTGAGACAGGAGGATTGCACAGGTTTGAAGCCAGCCTCAGCTACTTAGTGAGGCTCTCAGCAACTTAGTGAGACCCTGTTTCCAAATAAAATATATAAAAAAGGTCTGGGAGTATAGCCTGGAGGTAAGAAAGCCTCTGGGTTCCACCCTCAGTACCACCAAAAAAAAAAAAAAATAATAACAATATATGAAGCCAGGCATGGTGACACACCTGTGATCCCAGTACTTGGGAGGCCGAGACAGGAGGATCACATTTTGAGGCCAGCTTCAGCAACTCAGTAAGATCCTTTACGACTTAGTGAGACCCTGTTTCAAAATAAAGAATAAAATAAGGTTGAGAGTATAGGTCACAGGTAGAACATCCCTGGATTCAATTCCCTGTACCACAAACATTAAAAAGTACTATGTGTTCATTGTAGGAAATTTGGAAAATGCCTCAAAACGAATAGAATGAAAATCACTCACCCACCTTCCTATTATGATGCTATGTCAGATGTGCTATTTAAGAAAAAGAGTTGGTGGATAAATAACAGTTGATAAGAAAGAGGAACCATACATCTTGTTTTTCCATGAAAATTATTATAATATTTAAAGTTTTCACTGTGTAAACATTTGGCCTGACATTTGGAAGCACAGATGTTCTTGAATTCTTTCAGTTAAAATTCGATGGCAAAAAATTCTTAATTTATTTCTCAAAATGTAAGAAAGCATTGCGTCTAATAATATAAAGAATAGAACCTGGGGATGAATGTAGCTCAGTGGTGGAGAACTTGCCCAGCATGTATGAGACTCCGGTTCTACCCCACCAGTAAATAAATGAATGAAGGCTGCTTATGGGGTCACTTTACTGTGCAAGTTTGTCCACTGAGAAAATTGTCAGTAAGGAATGGTCAAGCCACTTTAAAATGTCAGTATCAACAGGGCCTCAGGTAGGGTCTACTGAACAAAACGAATAGAAGCTGATGCCCCCCAACCCTCTGGGTTTTTTCTCTGTGTGTGTGTGCGTATGGTATGGGGGATTGAACCCAGGGGCATTCTGCCTCTGAGCTACACCCCAGCCCTGTTTTATTTTCTTATTTTAGAACAGGGCCTCACTGAGTTGCTGAGTCTGAACCTGTGATGCTCCTGTCTCAGCCTCCCAAGTACTGGGATTACCAGGGGGTCTAAGGCAGGCAGCTCACTCCTTGCATCTTTGCAGCTCTTCTGTAGAACTATGGAATTTTACAGACGCAAGGGACCTTGATGGGAAAATATAACGTCTATTTTGCTTTTCCCAATACCTCTTTAATTGTGTTCCCAGGAGGTCCGCAGTGGACAGTTCCCTGAGATTTCTGTCTCTTAGGGTGGGTGGTGGGTGGGTGGCCCTTCCTTCCCAGCCTCTCTCCCTTCCTCCTGCTTTCAGATCAGAGTCCAGGTGATCGAGGGGCGCCAGCTGCCCGGGGTGAACATCAAACCCGTGGTCAAGGTCACGGCCGCCGGGCAGACCAAGCGGACTCGGATCCACAAGGGAAACAGCCCTCACTTCAACGAGGTGGGAGACTGGGCACTGTCAGGGCCAGAGCCTCCCTCACCGGGAGCCCAGGGCAGACAGCTGGAGAGTCATTTACAAGTGTCCCCCTTTGGCGACCAGTCAGGGGCGGGGATGTGCTGGGTCTCGAGCAGGCTAACTTGAGGCATTGGAGAAGGGTTCTGGCTCTCGTTCCTGCTCGGGGCCCCTCTGCTCCATGTCCCCATCACCCTAAAGGGCTGTTTTTGAGAAGACAGCCTCTGTGGGATCAGGGGTGGAAGGTCCTAAACCTGTCAGCCCCCAGCATTGAGCCCGCTCCTCATTTTCTACGTGGACTTAACTCCCAGGCCTGGAGGCTTCTGCGTGCTGGCCGCCCCTGCCCGCGTGGGGCCAGAAGCACTGATCTGTCTCCCTTTTACTCTGGACCAACAGACTCTTTTCTTTAACCTGTTCGACTCTCCCTCGGAGCTGTTTGATGAGCCCATCTTTATCACGGTACGTCTTGGTGATCCAGGCGTTCTTTAGGGGCTGTGTGCATGTACACATCCGTGTCAGTGTGCGCATGTGTGTGTCACTGTGTGTGTGTGTGCATGTCAGTGTGCATGCCTATTGACTGTGTGAGTGAGTGAGAGAGAGAGAGAGGGGGGGGGAGCGAGTGAGAGAGAGAATAGAGTTGTGTGCACCGGGGCGGTGTGGACAACCCTACCCCTGCTGCCCACAGCTGCCTGTTGCTACTCATTGTCCCTCTGTGCTGCAGGTTAAGGTCCGCGAACCCTGCTGCGTTGTGGTGGACACTTGGGTTTTCATCTTATTTTGGTGGTCCACAGGCCTGCATGGGTGAGGGTGTTCTTTCTCTGGGCCTCTCATCTCTGCCTGGCGGATGGTGTAGTCTAGTGGTTAGAAGTACGGGCCCATAGACGGGCGTGGTGGCACATGCTTGTGATCCCAGCGCTTGGGAGGCTGAGACAGGAGGACCGCACAGGTTCGAAGCCAGCCTCAGCTACTTGGTGAGGCTCTCAGCAACTTAGTGAGACCCTGTTTCCAAATAAATATAAATAGGTCTGGGAGTATAGCCCAAAGGTAGAAAAGCCCCTGGGTTCCACCCCCAGTACCCCCCCACACACACACACAAAAGTGCGGGCCCTGGTGCTGGGGTGTCTGGGTTCCAGCCCTGCCTCTGGCCATTTGTGTGATTCTGTACAATCCTGTAATTTCTTCTTGCTTCTATTCCTTCATCAGCGAAATGCAAATAATACTAGTGCCTTCTCAGGGTCCTAGTCTTTGGACAATGAAGTATTGCTGGAACACTGTCTCAAACAGGGTAAATGCTGGCTGTTCGTATTTAGGAGGGCGAGCTATCTGATTGGGCCGTGTACCAGTCAGTCAACACTCTCATTGCTGTGGCCCCGACTCCTGACACGTGAAACTTAGAGGACAAGGGTTCATTTTCTCACATATGTGGATATTTCAGTCCAGCTCCCAGGGCATCAGGGTATGGGGCAAGAGCAAAAGGGAGAGAAAAGACCACAGAGCAGGTGCTGCGGGTGGGCAGGGCGTACCCAAGCCCCGCCTCCAACCTGGCTGCCAGGTCCACCACAGGAGGTCTGCAGGATGTTTTATTTTTTTTTTTATTATTTATTTATTGGTGGTACTAGGGGTAGAACCCAGGCACTTTCTACCTCTGGGCTATACTCCCAGACCTATTTTTTATTATTTGGAAATAGGGTCTCACTAAGTTGCTGAGAGCCTCACTAAGTAGCTGAGGCTGGCTTCAAACCTGTGCGATCCTCCTGTCTCAGCCTCCCAAGCGCTGGGATTACAAGCATGCACCACCACACCCGGATTGCAGGACATTTTAAATCCAAACTGTAACAGACCCTTTCACTCCTAAATATGAATTTTAATTGCTCTTTCTCTGCAGGTGGTAGACTCCCAATCCCTCAGAACAGATGCGCTCATCGGGGAGTTCCGGGTAATTGTTCATTTTCTTTGAAAGGGGTCAGTTCTTACTCATCTGTGTTCCTGGAGGATCTGTGGATAATGTGCAAGGGCTGGCACTCCAGAGACCCCGTGTGTCTTGGTCCGTGTTGGGAAAATATAATTTCAACCCATCTCTCTAACAAACCCCTGATAAGGTGGCATATGCCTGCTAGTCTGTATTCCTAACATGGGTTGAGGTTGAGACCAGAAAGATCACAGGTTTGAGGTTAGCCTCAGCAATTCAGTAAGATCCTGTTTCAAGACAAAAATAAAAAGAGCTGGGGAAGTCGAGTGTGATGGTGCATGCCTGTAATCCTAGTACTTGGGAAGCTGAGACAGAAGGATTACAGATTTGCTGTCAGCCGGTGCAACTCAGAACCCTGTTTCAAAATGAAAAATAAACTAGGGCTGGGGTGTAGCTGAGAGGTCAAATGTCCCTGGGTTCAATCCCCAGTAAACACACACACACACACACACACACACACACACACACACACACACACACACGCACAGAGCTGGGGGTATAGCTTGGAGATAAAATGCCCTGTGTTCAACACCCTCCCAACAACAAAAAACAAAAAAGAAACAACGACAACAAAACAAAGGGAAGATGCTCAGGTACTTGAGAGAGAGAGCGCACCATATCATAAAGGTGACAGAAAGATACATTAAGAAAGACAGAGTACATACTTTTACAGGTTTTCTAAGGTAATGTGTGACAGAAAGTTAGGTGAGTCAGTCTTCACTTATTTCCAGTGGGGGAAGTAATCCTTTCCTCTTTAATTCCTTGTTGTCTCCCCAAAAACTGGGAGGGCGGCCCTCTGCCCAGTTCTGGCCAGTGCAGCCGGCGCTCTCTGCCTTGAGCTCCCCTCGGCGTCTGGAGTGGGGTTCAGATGTGGACCCCTGGGAGAAAGGAGCCTGTCCTGATTGTTTATCTGTCCTGGGCAGCCCAGAAGCCAGCCCTCTACTTCAGAGAACCAAGAACTGACTGTATAATTTAGCTCACAGGATGGATTCACAGGTTACATAAAGTCAACTAGTAGTTACACAAAATAAGAGACCCGAGGGGTGTTGTGATTGTGTTGTAAAATAATTCTGATTCATGGTAGCCTCATTTTAGTGTCCAATAATTTATCAAAAGAAAAGAAGTGCTTATTTGAACATGCCCTTGCTTATTCAAATAAATTCTGCTCCTCTTTGGAAACTAGTCATACAATTTTTAAAAAGTCCCATTTTGTGGAGAAGGAATGGGTCTGGGTCTGTGTCATTCTGTGACAAATGAAATTTGAGTTGTTTGGAGTCTCCAATCTTTACATTCTTGTTCTGAGAACCCAAGGGTTAAGTTAAAAAGATTTTTAAAAATTATTAGCCTATGACTGAAAAGCAGATTTTATATTTTAGGGCAGTTTTAGGTTCACATCAAAATTGAGTATAATGTGTACATTAGAGTGTAGTATCTTCTTCTCCACTGCCCCAGAGCCTTCTTACTACCAACATCCAGATAACCTATGATTTTTTTTTATTGAAAACTATAAGCTATAGAAAAAATAAAAAATGAATAAGACCACCCAAACCTACCACCCAGAGATAGCATAGATACCATTTTGTATTTTCTTCCCTCTTTCTTTTCCGAGAATAAGCATCCTTTATCAAACTGTATAATGAAATGTATTCCACTTTCTTCCCAGATAGTATCAACTGATGAACGTGTCCCTTTATCTTTAAAAGTTCTTTATAAACATGACTTTCCAGCTGGGCGTGGTGGCACACACTTGTAATCCCGCACTTGGGAGGCTGAGACAGGAGGATCGCACAGGTTCAAAGCCAGCCTCAGCTGCTTAGTGAGGCTTTCAGGAACTAGTGAGACCCTGTTTCCAAATAAAGTATAAAATAGGTCTTGGAAGTATAGCCCGGAGGTAGAAAGCCTCTGGTTTCTACCTCCAGTACCACAAAAACAAAAACAAAAACAAAAACAAAAAACATGACTTTCCACGGCCTCATCTAGTGCACCATGCTAACAGTTCATTGGTGACAGTTTGATTTGTGTTTCTTGTGATTTCAGATGGACGTGGGCACCGTGTACAGAGAGCCCCGTGAGTCTCACCCTTGGGTCATATCCTGGTGCTTTCGTTCTGGAGTCTGTCTGGGGACTCTCGCTTGGGGTGCTCGCCCTTCCTCCCTGGGATTTAGAATTTAGAAATGGGGTTTGCTCTTGGAAGAGAAGACAGGTATTTATCCACCATGCAAAGCCCTCAGGGAGATCAAAGCTCCCCGTGTCTCGGGAGGCCCATTCAGGACTGGCGAGTCTGGATGGTCCCAGCAAGGGTGGCCGGGCCCTGGGGTCACAGGGCGGATCATTTGGGTGATGAATCTAGGATTTCTCCTCACCCTGATTTCACTCTGGTCTTGTCACGTCTTGAGGAGGTGGAATGACCTTGGGGTTATTCTGTTAATTTTTTGGGCTCTGATCCACATATACACTCTAGGTCTTTTTTTTTCTTCTAGTCTTAAAAAAATACACAACTTTGAGATGTTTACTTACTTTCCAACATCACCAATCAATGATTATGTAGATTATGAGTGGCCAAGTCTTCTGTCTCTTCAGGAAAACATGACCCTCTCTTATGACCGTGGTATCTTATGGCGAGTTTTAGTCCTAGTCTCATGAGCTCTTGGCTTCACAGCCCCAAGGGTTCTGTGTTTGGTCCTTGTTGGGAGCCATTAAGGCTTTCCCCTAGATTGGTGTCTCTGACCCAGCTGATTGTCCTTCGCCCAGAGTCAACAAGGTTTGGGGTTATAGAAAGTTCAAAAAGGTCTGAGAGAAGATCAGGTGGTGATGGCACAAGGGTACTGATTAACCTACCTGTGATATGTGTTTTGTATTGGTCTTTATTATATTCTGGTGGTGATAGCACGAGGATATTGATTGACCTGTAGCTCAATCAATATCAATATCAATATCAATATCAATAAATACCTCCAGAAAAACAAACCCAGTGTGGGCGTCGGCACAATAAAGATGAGATTGACCCAGAAGTTGTGTTGGCCAGGAGTGTTGGTGCAATAGAGAATACTGATCCAGGCATAGTCGTCGACCCATAGGAAATATTGACCCACAAACAGGTGTCGACCAGTAGAGATAGTAGGCTGGCGGCTCCCCCACGGGTCCTTTCCCTGCCTCCCGTGGCTGAGTCTTTCATCTCACCATGTGTGGTCCAGCCTGGCTCCTGGGTCCTGGATGTGCTTGCAGGCTGGAGTCTTCCCCTTTGGGGATCACTAATGGATACCTGCTCTTTTAGGGCATGCCTATCTCAGGAAGTGGCTGCTGCTGTCTGACCCTGATGATTTCTCTGCTGGGGCCAAAGGTTACCTGAAAGCCAGCCTTTGCGTGTTGGGGCCTGGAGATGAAGCGCCTGTGAGTTCTTTTCCCCAAATTCTCTGTATGTTTCATGTAGCACCTGTTGGTGTAGGCACCAGACAAACACCTAAACTTATTTTTTTCTGGTTTAAAAGAATACATGGCAGTTATGATAAATGCAAAATGTGTAGAAGAGTATAAATTAAAAAAAGAATCACTTTATAATTTTTCCATTTGGCGAGAGCCATTATTAATCTTAACACATGTTCTTCTCGGAGGCTATACATGTCTACTTTTCTTTTTCCAAAAACGAGGTCATTCTCTGTATATTATATTGCAACCTGAATTTTATTGTCTCAGAATCTATCATTATCACCTTGACTTGTCGGTGAGTGAGTGAAGCTCTAAATCGGAGGTGGAAGGAATGAGAAACGTGTTTGGAGCTGGGAGGTGTGGGCATCTTGGACGTTCTTGAAGGGATGCAATCTTCGTGGCCAAGGGATGTATGGTGCAGGGTATTTCAGAACGCATCTTTTAAGTGTGGAAGGCTGAGCTCAAGAGCTCATGAAGAAATCCTACTTGGTTTGTTTTATAGTTGGAGAGAAAGGACCCCTCTGAAGACAGGGAGGACATTGAAGGCAACCTGCTCAGGCCTACAGGCGTGGCCCTTCGAGGAGCCCACTTCTGCCTGAAGATCTTCCGGGCTGAGGACTTGCCGCAGAGTGAGTGTGGCGCCCCCTCTGGCTCGGAGGCCTGCCCGAGCGCTTGCAGGACCATTGTGAGTGTGGACCTGAGCAGGACCATGGTGGGCTCCATGGATGGCTCTCTGGGAGAGGGAAAGCTGTCCATCTTGTGGGTCCCTGTATCATTTTTTTAACCCTCTTCTCTCCAGGGACCACCCTTCTTCTCTCTCCCTGCCTTCCCTCCTCAGGGTCTGTTAGACACCAGTGATGCTCAGCTCCCCCACCCCCCGCCCCAACTCTGTTGCCTCGCCAGTGCCTCAAATCCTCTCTAGGTTTACTTAGAGAGGTTTGGTTTTAATAGAAAAAAAAGAAATCAGAGTATTTTTAGGGTTTTTTTTTTTTTGATTGTTTGTTTGTTTGTTTTTTTGGTGTGTATGTATGGTGCTGGGGATTGAACCAGGCCTCAAGTGTCCTAGATAAGTTCTCTACTGCTAAGCTACACCACCGGCCCAGCAATCAGAATTTTAATGGAAAATAATCCATGCTGGTGGGGTTAACAAAATGTAAGAATCAGGAGAGTCGCAGTGGCCCCTGGGCTCCAGTCCAGTGCCTCCTGGCCTGGCTGTTCACGCGCTCTGTGGACCCATTTTCTTGGTTCTCACTGGGGAGGCAGCACCCTCTAGACACTGTTTTGCTCTCAGAGTGAAGCTCATTAATTCTCCTTCCCCTGTGAGGAGGCCGTGGGGTGAGGTGGTGGTGGCTGACCCTGCAGCAGTTGCTCTAGTGCTGAGGTTTGCATAAAGGACTCCTGGGGCCATGACCGCCACAAACAAAGCACACTGCTTGGCTTGGCTACTGCCTGGATTCTCCAGGTGGCTGGCCTGGTATTGGCCTCATCCTGTGTATTTAGTAAAGGCTGGGAGACTTAATACTGAATATTTTGGAGCCATGATTATGAGACTTGACTGCACAAGAGAATCACCTGGAGGACTTAAAAATACAAATGCCCGGGGCCCACCTCCAGCCTTCAGGCTGACATGGGTCGGAGTGTGACTCGCACACCTCGGTAGTGTTTATGGGCTCCCCTGGTCATTCTGTCGTGCAGACGGGCGAGCCATTATTTGAGCATATATTAGCATAAGCAAGCCCGTCCCTGTCCCAGCAGGCAGAGAGACCATCTGCAGCTTGGATTGCTCACACATTTTGCATAAAGCTATTTGAGGGCTTCTGCTTTGACTAGTGACATCAACAAATGAAGTGGGTTCCTTCTGTACAAGCTCGCTTGGACCAAATTCACACCAGAAAGCCCTTAAATAAGTTAACGGGAATTAGGTGGATGTTAGAATACATGCTTAAAAACATTCTGCATTCGTTGGTTGCAACCGGGTAGAAGTGAGGCTGGCGAGCTTCCAGGAGGCACCGGGAAATAGAAATGTTTGCTTTTCTTAAGGTGAAGGAACTTTGCATTGAATACTCACAGTGTTCCAATGTAAATAAAAACAAAGCAGATGAGTAAAAAGAATATTTGCTAATTGCTGTTACCTGTCGTATTCCCGTAGACACTAACAAGCATATGATCTTTAACTATCTGCCTCTTCTCACTGATTTATGTACATATACATATAACATATATACATATGTATGCACGTTTCTATCTGAATGTGCATATGCGAATAATCTGGCCAATTTCATTAAATAATTTGATTTGAAGCCACACAGATTAAAACCTCTTTTTAAAAAATCCCAGCTACTCAGGAGGCCTGAGGCAGGAGGATCTGTCTCAAAATAGAAAATATAAAGAGTTGGGGATTTAGCTCAGTGGTAGAGCATTCCTGTGTTCTATTTCTAGTATCACAAATAAAACAAAACAAATCCAGAATTGACTTATCATCTAACCTCAGGTCGAATACAATGCTAATCAATATAAAGAAAATCGCCAGCTGGGCATGGTGGTACGTGCCTGTAATCCCAGTGACCAGAAGCTTGGGCAACTTAGCAAGATCCTGTCTCAAAATAGAAAGGGCTGCGGATGTAGCTCAGTGGTAGAGTGCCTGCTCAGGAGGGCTTGTAGGAGGGCTTGGCTTTGACCCCAGTACCACAGGGTGGTGGGGAAGAGGAAAATGTCCTCCAGGCACTTACAAATGGGTATTATTATCACAACTCCCAGTCCTTTTCTGGATTATTTCCCTTGGTGATGTAGATATCAGTTAAGGAGTCAGTCACTTGGTGGACCTGCTCCGAGGCCTCTCTATGCGGAGGGGACGGTGACCAGGCCATCTGGGGCAGAGAGGAGCTGCTGTCCCATGGGGGGCCACAGTGTCTGGCTCAGGCAGTGCCAGGCCTGCCTGCACACAGATGGGGGCGAGCTGGGGTTTGGAGATGGATGGCAGCGGGCAGTGATGGGCGTGCGCTTCTCCCCAGTGGACGATGCCGTGATGGACAACGTGAAACAGATTTTCGGCTTCG